>NW_006159803.1:5911583-5955713 GCF_000334495.1 Tupaia belangeri chinensis | reverse complement strand
AGAAGCTGTGATTTAGTGACTTGGCTCCTTGACCCAGAGGTCAAGGAGACTTCCAAGAAAATAGACTTGGAGAAGCCTGGGGGAAGATCCAGATAGCATCAGCCCTGGCACCCTCTGTCCTTGTTGTTCATTTGTATGTTTACGAATCTAGGTGACTATATGGTGTAACCTGTCATCACTCTGTTGCACATTCTCATACCTCTCTGTGGAGTAGCAGGACTCTTCTTGGGGCTCAGGCTCAAACCCATCTGTGAGATTATAATAATAACTATTTCTTCTATAGGCTTCCTATTTTCCACTGATTTACACACATTAACTAATCGGAAGCTCACAGGAATTTCATAACTGACATGCCCAGAGGAGATAAATTGATGAAGCCAGGGTCATATCCAGGGGTTTGGCTTGTGGGTCTGGGCTTTCAACTACCAAGCTATGCTACTACTTCATAGGTTGGAATGTTGATTTTTCCTAAAATCTTAGGGCCTCACAGTGAGGGGCAAAAGAGAAAAATGAGGCCTTGCCTTCTGGAAAAGACTGAGGTGTTATAGAGGGAGTATCAGATAAGGCAGTGGCTTTCCAGTGTGGTCCCTGGACTAGAGCTTCAGCATCACCTTGGACCTTGCCACAGATGCTGGCTTTCCAGCCCCACCACAGACTTTCTGAATCAGAGACTATGTAAGGGGTGGTCCTGGTGCTTAATACGTTTGAAGAACACTGGAAAAAGGAAATAGGAGGTGAGAGTCTAGGCCCATGTCTGCCTTTGTCCAGCTAGGTGGTCATGGGTAGATATTTTCATCTCTCTGATCCTGATTTCCTCATTTTAAAAATGAAAAGTTTACTCCAGATTTGTTCACTTTTCACTCCTCCAACAGACGTTTATTGGGCACCTACCATGTGACTGAATCTGAGACTACAAAGACATTCTTCCTTCAGAATGGAACACAGTGAGGGCCAGGCAGCTTGGGATGGTCTGTTATTGCCATTCTTGGTCCAACCCTAGTTAATTTTTTAAAAAATAGAATATAAACCTTCATTTATTTTATTTTTAAAAGAATTATTTATTTAATTTTACATATTTATTATTTTTAAATTTGACCAGATAGAGATAGAGAGGGAAAATGAGAAAGCAAGCCACCAGGTTCAGAACTCAAACCACTGTCAGTCATGTGGGAACCCAATGCCTTAACCATCTTGTCACCTGCCAGCCTCAATCCTGTTAATTTTTGCTGGAACATTATTAGACTCTCCCTCTACCTCCCCTTTTTCCTAATTCCAATATATTTCCACATGGTTGACAAAGCCACTTTTAAAAGTAGTGTGACTCAGACCCTGTTCAATGACTCCTGATTGTCTATGGTTGCAAATGAAATACAATGAAAGACCAGGCTGCTGTGATCCTTGGAATGTCAGAGGACTCAGACATGACACCACTTAGATACACAGGCCTGTTGGATGGTGATAGATAAAGCCCTGGGTAACAGATTCTGGTTTGACAGAACTTGAATCTAGTGGCTATAAGAAGAAAGGGAAGGAACTCCTGTGACATTTGGCAAAACTCTGTTTTTTGAGGTTCGTGTGACATTTCCCCCAGATAAATCTGGTTTAATTTCCTGCCTCTATGTCAAAACCTACAAAAAATTTGGAGCACCAGAAAATGAATGTGCTGTGTCAAGTCCGAAGCCTCTCAACAGTCTACTGTGGCAAGTGGGGCCTTTGCACTCAGCGTCCTGAATTGGGTCTCTGGAACTTGGTGAGTGCAATTAACCTAGATGGGCTGGGGAATTTGCTTTCCAACTGCAAGTGCAGTCCCTGATGTTTTCATGGCTGTCTCCTCCTGCAAAAGAGTAAAAGATCAGTAATCAGTGAACCAGTGAGGTTTTATTGAGCACAAACTTATGACTGTCATTGTGTGACATTTTCTGGGTATAAAAGAATACTAGATGCTTCCTTATGGAACTCGCACTTCTTACACCAGAAAGGCAGTTTGCCAAGCTTTCTGCAGCCCAGGGCTTGGCATCATTTTACATATTGGATAAGTCAAACTCAAGCCAAGGTGGATCTGGGACTACTTAGTCATCTGTCTGGAACTTTGCTTTGGAATCTATGCACCTACCTGTGAGGTTCACCTCACTTTTGCAAAATGATTGCCTTGTTCAGGGAAATAATTGGTCTGAGTTGCATCCTGGGCTGGCCAAGTGGCACTGGTAGCCATTGGAGAGGGAGGGAGTGTAAGCATGTTGGAAGACCTATCAGACTCTTGCTTCTGAGCTCAACATCCCTGGTAAAAGCCCTCCAGAGGCATCTGTGGCAGAGTGGAAAGCCCACCAGAACCCTAGTTCCCACTTCCCGCAATCTGAGCTTGGGTCTCCTTGAAGTCTACTTTATCATTTTGAGTCAGTGCTGCTGCTCAGTTGGTATTTGTTGAATTTGTTGAGTGTAGAATGTCTGGGTTTAATGCTATGGATTTTTTTTTTTTTCTCAGAGAGATTTTTGCTATAGGGTGCACGTGCCTGCCGGAAAGGCACAGACAGAAAGTGAGAAATCACCCCCCGGGGAGTTGGCCACACTGCAGTCCCTTCTCCACCATTTTCCTCTTGAGATTTTGGGCATGCATACACACATGTCCGGTGTGTTTTAAGCCACTGGCTCTGGGACTCGAACCATGGTCGACTATGTGGGAGTCCAGTGATGTAGCCATTAAGTGATCTGCTGGTCTCCATGGATGGTTTTTTAATCTATAGCCTTTAGCTGGGGCTGTAGAAATTCTTTTCTGAATGTGCCCAGGATGTCTATTTTGAGAGATGCTTTCTGATCCACTGCTTTGCTTGTTCTGGTGGGAAGATATTGGTGCTGGCTGCCTCTCCTCTGCCTCCTCCACCTCTCCTCCAGAATGGAACTCCACCAAGATCACTGCTGAAGCCTCAGTGCCAAATGCAGGCCAGACGACTGTGGGATAGCAATAAATACTTGCTGAATGAATGCATGAATGACTGGAGGGGTGAGTAAGTAAGTGAATGGGTGAACGGACTTAACTCCTGTACAGATAATGAGATATTTGTGATTAAGAGCTGTAATCCGATTATTGGGTTAGAGCCCTGGCACTTCTCATGAACTGTGTGTTTTAGCCACGTTTCTTAACTTCATTCTCTTGCTTCCCATGCAACATGAGGCTAATACTTCAAAGCATTGTTGTGAGGACTGAATGGACTAATGCATTAAAGTACTTAAAACAGTCCCTCACACAGAGTAGGTGCTCCAGAAGTCTTTGATATTGTTGGCTTTGTGTATTGGAAGACACGGATGCTCCTGGTGGTGTTTCATCTCCATCTCTCTCCACTTCGTCTTTTTTTCCATGATGTGATTATGCCTAGTTGTAGGACAGCATAACTAAAGCAGGAAAGTACTTACGCTGATCTGTTTCTATGTATTGTGTGCCTGTTATGTTTATTACCTTCTTTTTTTCAACTTTCTCCCAGACAGTGGTAGAGACACTGAGCTCAAGCCACATGTTTTCATATTCACCATTACTAAAATATAGTAACAATCATGATAGCAATCACTTACAGAGAGAGCACTTCCTGTGTGCTGGACATGTTACACTTTGGTGGCTGAAGAATGATCTGGCCCAGGGGTCATGGAACCCAGGTCCCGACGGAATGTCCGTGTCTGACTTTATGTCTGGGTTAACTGAGGCCAGGCTTAGTGTACTTGGTTCTCTAGTGTCACTTTGGTGTTCCTGTGGCCAAGACGCACCTCACACAGAGTCACTGTTTAATCAACAGCTCTATTTTTGGAGGTATAATTTTTTATCATTTGGATCTTCAAGATGTCTGAAATGTCAAGTTATCTTTCTTTCTATCTCACCCTTTTGCTCTTTCTCCTTCCTCCACTTACATTTCTATCTCTTTTCATTCCATCCCTACCTCCACTCCTTCCCTCCCTCCATTCCTCCTTTCTGGTTGCTTTCCTTCCGAATTAGAGATGTGGTGGTTCAAAAAGCACAGCAGTGGACCTTCAGCACCACTGTGACAGAAAGTTGCCAGGAAACAGGGCCCTGTATGCAGAGAGCCTTGTCTCCACAGGTCTCATTCTTTTCTTTCTTTCTTTCTTTTCTTTTTCTTTTTTCTTTTTCTTTTTTTTTTTTTTAAAGTAAATGACTTCTTTAATTAACAAGGAAATGGACATTGGCTTTGTTGTAATTCCTATTTCCATAGCGTTTGGGCACAAATCATGACATATGCTGGGTAAAGATCCTGAGTCACTCGAGGGCTTGATGTTTCAGCAAGAGGAGGCTCCTGTGTTCTTCACAAGAAGGGTGATTGACAAACATCACTTCAGTCACTGGACAGACTCCCTTCACTTTACTCCTTGGAGCCTTCTACTCAAGGGGAAGGACGTTGATCAGTAGCTGGTCAGGCCAATAGCATTCCTGACATCTGTTTTTTTTGGGGGGGGGCGGGAAGTGCAGGTGGGGGGTAGGGGCTCTGGACTCTTGGGGACCTGTTAAGAATCCAGAGAAGAAGTGAGGCTGAGCTCTGAGACCTGGATCGTCAAGGTGGGTGCCAGTTCAGAAGGGTCACTGAGTCACTGTGTCTGCGGGAGCTACAGGATCATACCTGGGCTCTTGCTCCCTCCGGTGTGTGGGGAACGATGGTTATGTGATTAACCTGACAAACCTTGTTCCACGCTACACTTAAGCTCAAGGATCTTGTTTTTCTTTTTAATCAGGGGTTTCTAGGGGCATTCCAGTAAAGAAGACTTGAAAGGGGATGGATAGAAAAAGGGATTTGAGAAAAAAAGGCAGGACTAGTTTTTGGCTGCCTAGGTGAGTGTTTCCTGAATCTGGAAGCGAGGTCACTTGAAATGTTTGAAAGAACAAAACAAAACACAACAACTCAACAAAACACAAGAAACAAACAAAGTCAGGTCCTCTGGGGTGGGGCCCAGCGAATACCTCTTTGTATAAGTAGTTCACATACCTTGAATGGGGACCATTCCCTAAGAATCCCAAAGGGGCTTTCCATATCAGGTTTTCCACCCTAGCAATAACTTGCTTGAGCACAGGAACTGTGTCTTCCTCACCTCAGTATCCCTAATAGCTAGCATAATTTCTAGCATAGATTTTGTGCTCAGTAAACAATCATAGAAGATTAACCAACGACACCTCTCAAATGTGTCCATCGGCTGTGGAGAAAGGTACCCTTGATGACATGGAGGTAAAACCATCAAATAAAGCATGTTACTCGGCGTGTGGTGCAAAGAAAAACGGACTTTCTGCCTTAGAAGCACCATATGGTGGGTAGAATGGGCTTTTCCTTTTGCAAAGACTATTTTCTAAAAAGCTTCAGGATAATAAAAATATCAAAATCAATAACCACCAGGCATTCTTTTTTTTTTTTTTTTAGAGAGATTTTTTGCTCTAGGGCATGCACACTCATGGAAAAGACAGAGAGACAAAAAGCAAGAAATCACCACCCACCACTTCTGCAGAGAGAATGGCAATGCCGCAATCCCTTCTCTATTTTCCTCTCGAGGTTTTAGGCATACACATACACCTGGCATAAGTTTCAAACAGCCGGACCAGGACTCGAACCACAGTTGGCCACGTGGGAATTCAATGCCTTAACCATCTGCTGGCTCCCTACCAGGCATTCTTGACTATCTTCAAGATAACTTATGGCAATCTTAGGCCATAGGTAAGCACTTAAGTCACCTAGTCCTTGGTTTTCTCATCTGTGAAATAGAACGTGGATATTTTCCAGCTGCTTGTGTTGATGGAAGTTTGTCAGTGACTGGGCCGTCTGTCTAGAACCAGAGGGTGTTCAAGAATAGCCATAAGGGAGTTGGGAACCTTCTGCTTGCTACAGAGGCCAATCTCTCCCGTGTAATAAAATCCTGGCTTCTGAACCAATCCAGGTCACTTGGGTTAATGCAATCTCTATTGGATCAGATAAATATGTTTTCTTTCCTTTTTATTGTGCCGTTTCTGATTATTTAAGGCTCAATAAAACAAAAATCCCAAACTTTAAAGCCATTCCTAGATAAGAGCCTGCCATGCAGCTGTTGGCCATACCTACAGATGGTGGCTAGGAACCTGAGAGGATGAGATGGGATCTCAATCCTGCAGCTTCACTGGCAGGTTATCAGGACCTGCTCTTCTTCTGGAAAAGTAGAAATTAGCCAAGTTTGAAGAACTCCCTAGTGTGCACAAAAATTGAGAGCAAAATTACAAAATTCAATTATGAAGCCACTTGATCTGAGTGAAAAAATATAGTTAGTGTATGCAGGAAACTGTGCAGTAGGCTAATACATTTAATCCTTGTAACAATTAACTATTGCTATTTCAGTTTGGAAGAGGAAGAAACAAAAGCTAGGAGAGTTAAACAATGTATCCAAGGTCACACTGCTGTTGGTGCTTCCAGTTTCCAAACCAGGCTCTATGACCCGGAATTATAAACTCTTTGCTATACTTTGCTGCCTCACCCAGAGGGAAATTATGCAGAAGAAGGAAATGATACATATTTGTGGGAGAAATGAGAAATAGGCTTAGCTGACTCAGTATGTAAAGAAAATTTGGAAATTGCCTGAAGGCAGCAAGTTTTTTTTCTTTTTTTTTCTATAGAGAGTATGCAATTGTGTGTTGGGGGGGGGAGAGAGAGAGAGAGAGAGAGAGAGAGAGAGATAGAGATAGAGATAGATCAACCCCCAAGGGGGATGACCATGCTGCAATTCTCTCTCTATTCTCCTACCAGGATTTTGGGCACACATGCCCGGTGTGTTCGGTGTGTTTTTCTTTTTTCTTTTTTGTCTTTCTTTCTTGTTATTTATTTATTTATTTTTTTTTAAAGGTTTTGGCCTTGGGGCATGTTCACTTGCCAGAGAGACAGAGGCAGTGAGAGAGCAAGTGAGAAATCACCCCATAGGGAGGATAGCCATAATCCCTTCTCTATTCTCCCCTCAGGATTTTGGGCATGCATGCACATGTGCCAGGAGTTATATTTAAGCCACCGGGTCTGGGACTCGAACCACAGTGGGGGCCAAGAGACATGACTACTAGGCTATCTACTGGTCCCACCCAGTGGGATTTTCAAGTCACTGGGTCTGGGACCCAAACCACACAGTTGGCCATCTGGAATCCAGCTGCCTTACCCAGCTGCCACTGGCTGACCCTGGAGCTGATATTTTAGATGATCATTTTTACCTTAAAGCTCATTATTGTTCTAGCTGAAAGTCAGCAATTTTAAGTCCATATATTAAAATTTGATATTATACTTTCTAAAAGAAACAATGGTTCTTAACCTTGGGTCTTTCATGCGTCTATGAACTGTCTCCTCCAAAAAAATGCATATATGCACACAGGGTTCATGGGCTCCCTTTAAAATCACCTTAGTATCCCCCTCCAGTCCCATCTTTAAGGTCAAGAAATCCATTTTTATAGATCTGACTTTACAAGTTGCTTTGAATTTCTGGGCTACAGTCAGTCTTCATAGCCTAGGGGCTATTAAACCTGTAGGCTGTCAATTTTTCTATGCTCTGCTCTGTCCATATCAGTATTAATGACAAATCATTTTCTGAAAGGTCAGACAGATTTTCTGTGCAGCAAACGGCAATATTTGGCTCATGATGTTAGCATTTTCTGCTTTGCCCATGTTTTATCCCTAAAGCCTAGAATATTACTTGGCACATTATGTTTTGTTTTGTGGTGTGTTTAAAATCTGTATTTCTGAAAGTTGTGGATAAAAATTGGTGGAAATTAATCACATAAATGCAACAGGACAACTTGTTCTTAAGGAGAATTTGTAATTTTTCCACTGTGTGTAACATTGCTGTTGATTAATGGCATTTAAATTTTATCAAGCTAAAAAATTTTCCTTCTATTTCTGATTTTCTGAGAGTTAATTTTCTTAAATTAGAAAGAGACTTTGGACTCTGTCAACTGTTTAGATGCCGACTGTGATAATTTTAGTTTTTCTCCTATAGTTTATTTATTTGCTTTTTCATATTTTTGCCATAGGACACATGCATTGTATGGTGAGATACTGAGAGAGACAGTGAGAAAGAAAGTGAGAAATCATCCCCTGGGGGAGTGGCCGCACCGCAATTCCTTCTCCCCCATTCTCCTCCTGGGATTGTGGGTACACATGCACATGTGCCTACCGTGACTTTCAAGCTGCCAAGCCTGGGACCCAAACTGTGGTCAACCATGTGGGTGTCCAATACTGTAACTACTACGCCACCTGCCAGCCCCCTCCTATAGTTTATTTATGTGGTGAATTACATTGAGAAGTTTTATCTTAATTCTGTTTTCTATTCATTGCATTAAAAAAGAAATCTTCTTTCTGTTTTCCACAGAAATATTCAGTTTTCTTTGGCTGGCTTAAAAATTAAGTGTTCTATTGGGTTGTCAGAAAGGTCATGATGTATTTGCCTACATCATGACCTTTCTGACAACCCAATATTTCTATTCTTAGAGTAAGAAAAAAGTGATAGTTCTGTTATTTCATATCCACAATTAAGTTTATTTTTCCCTATTGATTTCTTTTTTTGAGAATTATTTTATTCAACATTATTTATTTATTTTAATTTGACCAGAGAGGGACAGAGAATGAGAAAGTGAGAAAGAGAGAGAGAGAAAGGGAAAGTGAGAAAGCAAGCTGCCAGGTCTGGGACTTGAACTGTGGTCAACCCTGGGAGTCCAGCATCCTTAACTACCATGCCACCTGATGGCCCCCTATATTGCTTTCTTAATCTATAGTTATACTTTTTCCCTTCATAAAACAAAAACATTTGTGAATTTTAAAGTTTCTTATTTATCTCTTCCAGGGCCACATATTAAAAAATTAAATGAATATAATGCAAATGGAGTTTTCTGGACTTGTGCCATCATGTCGATACTTTTAGATATTTTGTTATATATAAATTTTCTCTTTTTTTCCAGCTTTAAGAAAAACATTTTAAATGAATTATTTTTTTAATTTTTTAATTTGGGAATGTGTGCTCGTGAGGGAGGGAGGGAGGGAGGGAGAGAGAGAGAGAGAGAGAGAGAGAGAGAGAGAGAGAGAGAGAGAGAGAGAGAGAGAGAGAAGGCAAGCCACCAGGTTTAGAAACAGTCAGACATGTGAGAGTCCAACACCTTAACCACCATGCTACTTGCTGGCCCCAAGAAAATTCTTCACAACAATCTCTACCCAGATATTTGATTAACTTTGCTCTGGTATTTCTTGCAACATCCTTCCAGGTAGCTTTTTTGTTTGAGTGCTTTCCTCTAAGAACATTTATTATTATTTTCTAATTTGCCAGAGAACATATGCACTCACCAGAGAGAAGGAGAACGATAAAGCATCCCCCTTGGTACATAGTCATACTGCAATCCTGTCTCCTCCATTTCTCCCTCCTTTTGGGAGTTTGGGCATCCATTCCATGCACCTGTATTTTTCACACTGCCAAGCTTGATACTTGAACTACAGGGTTGGTCATGTGGGATCCAGCTCCCTTAACTATCAGGTCATGGGCTAGATGTCTAAGAGCATTTTTAACATGAGGCCTTACATGTTTGAGGATTTTTTTTTTAATGCTACAGTATTTGAATGGCAGTTTGCCTAGACATAAAATTATTGGTTCATATTGGTTCAATATTATTCCTTTCAATACTTAAAAAGTATTCATTGCCAGTTTGCATACAGTTTGGCTGTGGAGAAGTGGATTGTTGATATGATTCTTATTCCTTAGTTATTAGTGCATTCTTTTCATCAGTAAGATTTTAGAATTTCCCCTTTGTATTAATTGTTTTAAAATTTCCTAGTAATGTGTCTGGGTATTAGTTTGTCCTTACCTCCATTGTTTGAGTGGTCATGAGCTCTTTTAACCAGAGATTTTTAATCTTTCTTTCTTTCTTTACTATAATTTAAGAATTTTGCCATTGGACATGTGCACTTGCTAGAAAGAGATAGAGAGAGAAAGTGAAAAATCATCCCCCAAGGGGGATGGCCATACCACAATCCATTTGCCTCCATTCTCCTCTTGGGATTTTGAGCATGCATGCTTAGGACCTGGCGTGTTTTTCAGACCACTGGGTCCACTCAAACTATGGAATTGGCCATGTGGGAGCCAGTGCCCCTACCACCATGCTACCTGTTGACCCACGTCTCTCTTTTTTAACTTTAGGAGTTTTCATATTTTTAAGAAGACAAGGATAACCACTGTTACCACTGCTGTTTGTCATACTACTGGCCAACACTGTGAAAAAAGAAAAGATATTGGAGCTGGCAGGTGGTGTGGTGGTTAGGATGCTGGGCTCCTACATGGCCAACCATAGTTTGAGTCCCAGACCCGGTGGCTTGCTTTCACTTTCCCTTTCTTTCTCTCTGTCTCTCTGGTCAAATTAAAAAATAATAATAACAAATAAAATTAAATAAGTCTGAAAAAAAGTAAAGATATAAAAGACAAGGATTGGAAGGGAAAAGATAAAACTGCCATTACTTTCATAAGAGATGATCATCTACATAGAAAGACTTATAATCAACAAACTATTAGAACAACTAAAAGAGTTTAGCGAAGTTGAACTAAACCCCACAAATATTAAGTTTTTCTATAGTATCATAACCAATTAGAAAATATTATTAAAAGACATTTGCAATGCCAACAAAAACAATAGAGTAATTAGCAGTTAACTGGTCTAAGAATATACTAAACTTTTATGGAGAACATTTTAAAACTCTAATAATAAAGAACACAGGATATGATCTGTAGGGATGGAGAGTGACCTCATGCTTAGCTGGATCAAATTTATCTTAAAATGATGTAAATACTCTCTGAGGTAACTTATAAATTCAATGAACATCAATAAAAATTCTAGTCACATTTTTTGGAGGAACTTGATAAACTTATTTGAAAATTTCTAGATGTATTATAGTAATAATAAACCTTATAAGGTGTTAGTGTGCAAACAAACATGAGACCAATAAGATAAGCATTCAAAACACAGTCACGTGTATAAACTAAGGATTTGTATTTTAAAAACAATACCATGAATAGTTAAGAGACAACAGAGTAGGAGAGGAAATTTCTATTGAGTGAAACTGTTAGTGTCTAGAATTGTACATCTAGAATATACAAAGAACTCCTGCTAATCAATAAGAAAAGTGCAACCCAATAAAGAAATAGGCAAAGGAATGAACAGGCATTTGAGGGAAGAGGAACTCTAGAAAGTTAACACACACATGAAGAGATTCTCCAACTTATTTATTTGTAATGTAAATAAACCACAATGAACTATGACTGCATTAATTAGATTGCAAAAATCAGCAACTGGATAAAGGTAAATTTGTGGTGAAATAGAAATAGGGGAAGCCTCATGAACAGCTGGTGAAACTCTTTGACAACAATCTGGCATATTTGATCAAATTATATAATTGTGTATTCTTTGACCCAGAAAATTTACCTCTGGGCATATACCCTCAAGGAAATTCTCACATACTTCTGTAAAAAGATGCATATAAAAAGGCTAATTAATGCTTTGTGGAGAGGGAAGTCAGAGACAAACTGGTTAAATGAAACACAGTGCTGACATAGCTGTGATACTCTGCAGACATTCAAAGTTAAGAATTGAAGGTCAGCATGTGGCATGGTGGTTAGGGCACTAGACTCCCACAGGGCCAACCGCAGCTTGGGTCTAGGACCTGGTGGTTTGAACATCATGCCAAGTGCATGTGTGTGCATGTGCCTCTCTCGGGAGGCAAATGGAAGAGAGGGGATTGTTGTATGACCATCAACCGCCCCCCAGGGGTGATTTCTCACTTTCCCTTTCCCTGTCTTCTCAAGAGTGTACATGCCCTATGGCAAAAACCTTTTTTTAAAAAAATAAAGTACTGCTCAGGAGAAACCAGATCCCACAGGGCAACTGCAGATGAATCAATCCCCAGCTCAGTCAGCCTGAAACATGCATGCGTGCCCAAGACCCTATGGGCTGGAGCACTGGAGCACTGGAGGAAGGGTATGGTAGCGTGAGCAGACCCAGGAGAGGGTGCTTGTCTCTCTGACTCTTTCTCTGTCTTCTGTGTGTGCACGTGTATGCGCTCGGTCATGAATAAAGAAAAAAAAGAAACACCAATCATTAGGGAGATGCAAATGAAAACCACAATGATGTATCACTTCACACCTGTTAGAATGGTTATTATAAAAAGACAAGATTGGCAAGGTTGTGGAGAAAAGGGCACCCTTGTACACGGTTGGTAGAAATGGAAATTAGTATAGCTATTATGGAAAATAGTATGGAGGTAGGTGTCTCAAAAAACTAAAAATAGAATTACCTTTTGATCCAACAATTTCATTACTGGGTATTTACCAGAAATATTTGAAATCAGTATGGCCAAGCAATCTCTATACGCCCACATTTATTGTAGCACTATTCATAATAGCCAAGTTATGAATCAACCTAAGGGTCTGTCAGCAGCTAAATGGTTAAAGGAATCCTATTCAGCCTTAAAAAAAGGAATAAATCCAGTTATTTATGGGTGAAATTAGAAAACGTTGTGCTAAGTGAAATAAGCCAAACATAGAAAGAGGAATACTTGGGACCAGCAGTTGGCATAATGGCTATGTCACTGGACTCCCATGTAGTCAACCGTGGTTTGAGTCTCGGACCTGGTGGCTTAAACTCACACTGGGTGCATGTGCGTGCATGCCCAAGATCCCAAGAGGAGAATGGAGGAGAAGGGATTGTGGCATGACCATCCCCCCAGGGGGTGATTTCCCACTTTCTGTCTCTCTGTCCCACTCTGTCTCTCTGGCAAGCGCACGCACCCTATAGCAAAAACCTCCCCCCCCCCAAAAAAAAAGAAAGAGAATACTTCATGTTATCACTTATATGTGGAATTGAAAACAACTGAACTTGTAGAAGCAGAAAGAATAGTGGTTATCAGAGCTAGGGGTGGGGAAAATGAGAAGATGATAGTTAAAGAGTACAAAGCTTCAATTAGACAAAAGAAAAAATTGATTTTTTAAGATCAGTTGCACATCATGGTGAGTATAGGTAGTAACTGAGTTGTGTACGTATTAATATTGCTAAGAGACTAAATTTCTAATGTTCTCATCACAAAAAGGTTGACTAGTTGAAGTGATAGGTTAATTGACTTAATTTCATCTTTCAACATTTTATTTGTCTTAGTCTACTATTGTGTCACTAATGCAAATATCTGAGACTGGGTGATGTATAAAGGATAGTGGTTTATTTGACTCATGATTCTGGTGGCTGGAAACTCCAAAGGTATGGTCTAGCATTACATCATGGCCAACAGAAGTAGAGAGGCTGGTAAGCATGTGGAGAGAGAGAGATCGAGAGCGAGCAAACGAGCGAACTGGGGGCAGCCATCTTTCTTTTTTCTTTTTCCTTTTTTTTTTTTTTTTTGGAGAGGTTTTTGCTACAGCGGATGCACTCACTGGAGAGACAGAGAGAGACAGAGAGACAGAAAGTGAGAAATCGCCCTCCAGGGGGGAATGGCCATGCTGCAAGCTCTTCTCCTCCATTCTCCTCTCTGGACCTTGGGCACACACACACACACACGCCTGGCATGAGTTTAAGCCACTGGGTCTGGGACTTGAACCATAGTCGACTACATAGGAGTCCAGCAACATAGCCATTACTCCAACGCTGGTCCTCCATTTCCGGTATCTTAAACCTCATGCTGGATGTATGTACATGTGTGTCTTTCTGGTGAGTGCACATGTTGTATAGCAAAAATTTCTCTAAAAATAAAATAAAATGCCATGGATGAAGAAGCTGATTGAAGTTCAAACGAAATAATAAAAAAAAAATGAGGCCTAGTAGAGGTGATGGCACATAATGAACTCTCAGCAAATAGTCATTGAATGAAGAAAGAAAGAATAAGCGTGGTGAATCTTTTGGCAAAGCTAGGATTTCTTTTGTGATATGAACCAGTGCTCTTAAATGAATTCTTTTAGCATTTCTGATTTTGGTATATAAAGTTCTTTAAAAATATGAGCTCACCTGTCTTGGGAGATGTCTGGACCATATTAACAGAATTTTTTTTCCACTTCTTGAGGTATTGCATAAACATGTCCACTCTGCCCTCTTTTGAACTGTGCCATGCAGTTTAGGTTCTGATTCTGAGTCACAGAGATGTTTTCCCAGCCAATAGTTGCTGTTTTGAACAAGTGTTGGTTCCAAAACACCTGCATACACGTGGTCATTGTCAGGTTTTTGCCGGAAGCTCTGAGCTGGAATCTGCCTCCTGAGCATCAAGGCTGTAAGAGGTGGCAGGGTTTATTGGTGGCCATGATGTGGGCTTGGCTGCCAGTAATTTTTTCTCTGCCACTGTTCAAGATCTGATGTGGTGGAGCACCTTTGGGTTCCTCCTCTTCCTCGCCTTTTTCCAAAGGACGGAAGTAGATATAAGCTTTTATTGATCACCTCTGTTGTTTTGTTTTGTTTTTATAAGTTTTGCAAAAGGTGCTTGCCTGAGAGAAACAGAGGGAGAATGAGAAAGTACCCTCCATGGGGGATGGTCACACTGTAATCCCTTCTCTATTTCTCTTTTTGGATTTTTGGGGCACACTTGCACCCATATCTGGTACATTTCTCAGACTGCTGGATCCAGGATTCAAACTGCACATTTAGCCATCTGGGAGTCAGTGCCTTAATCAACATGCCATGGGCTGGCCCTGATTTAGGTTTTAGTAAGTGATCCTATATTATTAAGAACATGGCTGACATTTGGCTTTCACTCCTCTCAACTTAATTATCTGTTGGTGTAATCATTTAGATCTGCAGTTTCAGTCAAATGAACTTGCGTCTGACACCCAGCCTATCACCTAATAGCCCCCTGACATTGGGCCAATTAAATTTCTAAGCGTTCGTTGCTCTGAATAATACAAGACAATGCTTCCTCACATACTCGTTGCAGTGACTACATTAAAAAATATACTTAACGGGACCAGCAGTTAGCGTAATGGCTATGTCGCTGGACTCCCACGTAGTCGACCGCGGTTCGAGTTCCAGACCCGGTGGCTTAAACTCACGCCGGGGCGCGTGTGCGTGCGTGCCCAAGATCCCGAGAGGAGAATGGAGGAGAAGGGATTGCGGCATGGCCATCCCCCCTGGGGGATGATTTTCTGCTTTCTGTCTCTCTGTCTCTCTCTGTCTGTCTGGCGAGCGCACGCGCCCTATAGCAAAAACCTCTCAAAAAAAAAAATACTTAAGGATTAACACGGAGCCTGTGCATAGTGAGCACTTGTCACTATTACTTCATGAAAATCAGTATGATAGGCCTGTGGGGGGAAAACAGATGAATAAGAAAAATTCTTAATTTCACGGACTTGGAAAGAAGAAGAGATAGCAAAGCACAGAGCAACGTGAGAGAGGGCCGGGAGGTAGAGGGAGGTGTCACGTATTCATTGAATCTGTGAAACTGCTGCTTCATTTTGTAAAAATAAGGAAACTAAAGAGAGAGTTCCATGATTTGTTTAAGGGGACACAGCTAATGACTGGCAGGGCACTGAGCCAAGCTTGATGGCTGTGCCGCTATTTCCACGGGAAACTTCTTAGAGCCCAGGCTGTGGTGCTGCTGGCCCCCACAGCAGGAGCATCCATTGTCCTGAAGTTCAGGCTCTGGGTGAGGCCTTGTAGACTCAGCCGGAAGACAGCGTCTCTGAGAGTGGGTGGTCTATAAGGATGACATTTCTCGTGAGGCCCTGTCCTCAAACCAACAACCTACTAAGGAGTAAGTCCTAACGTCATAAAAGGAACTTTTATTGAGGGTCAGGAACTTCGGGTCTTGTGTGAGGCACTGAAGAGGAGAAGAGGAAACCCTGAGGTGCTCAGAGAGTCATGCAACAATTTATTATCACGTAATGAATAGACAGGGTGCTCAAAAAATTGAGAAAAGAGGGGTGAACGTATTTCCGGGCCAGGAGGTTTGGTGGGTCAGAATGTTATTCACCAAATAAAGTACAATTTGAGCTGGATCTTGAAAAATGGAGAAGTGATTTCTAGGGAAATGAGAGGAACTCAGCAAGAGCACAGCAAGGTCAAAGGCAGGGAATTGCACGGATGTTCAGTGATGCTGAGGTCTTGGGGGCCAGCGGTGGAGAGCAGTGGGGAGTGAGCCTGGAAAGGAAGACAAGGGCTGGCCTGTGAGGGGCCTGACAGCCTCCAGGTCTGCGGCCAAAGGGAGGAGGTGAACACTTTTTGTCCCCCTTAAAGTCCAATTGAAATGAAGAAAACGAGGCCTAGCAGAGGTGATGGCACAAAATGATCACTCATCAAATAGTCATTGAATGAATGAATGAATGAATGAATGAATGAAAAGAAAGTCTGTGGTGAATCTTTTTGCGAAAGTTTATTTTTTCTTCCATGAGAGAGAGAGTGAGAGGCAGGCACTCCCAACAAAGTCTTCATGCCACTGCGCCTCCCAAGCCAGCCTAGATCACAAACATGTATGTGTGCTTTATGCGTGTAGAGAGAGGTCCTGGGGTGTCTAGCCAGGACCTTCCACGCGAGTCCAGTTGCACTACTGTCTGGCCTGTGAATGTTTTTTAAACTGGACGATGGCACGATCAAATCTGGGTTGTGTGAGGTGCCTGTGAAGCAGTATGGGGGCACTTTGGCCAGGCACCAGACCTGCTTTAGGGGACCCTAGCTGAGTGGTCTTGACCCCAGACTGCTTGGGTCAATGGAGTCTAAGGATGTGGGCCTCAAATACACAGTGGCAGAGGCCTCCAAGCTGGCAGGAGCCTGCAGCCTAAGTTCCATGCACTACCAGGTGGTGAACCCGTTGCTTTTCTTTAGAGAAGCTTCCTGTTACGTCGGTGGGCTCTATTCAACTGAGCCCATAAGTCCCCTTTGAGAAGCCAGCCCCAGCTCAACCATGGGCATCTTCTCTCCTCCCTGAGGGATCTGGCCTCTTTCTCTGTGGGCATATTGACCATTAGAACCAGTGTCCCCCATAGTTAAGCACTTGAGACTTTGCCATTTTGGCGGTGGCTGGGGGCAAGGGGCGGGGCTGTTGTATTTCAAAATGGAATAAACAGAAAAGCAATATTAAAAGAATAAGAAGGTTGTTTAGTGAGGCTTGAAGAGAAGACAGGTGTTTCCTCCCCTGTTGAGAACCAGTGACCCCTGGGAATCGCATTTCCTGTTCAGTGGGTGCCCATGGCGGGCTGAGCCTGTCAATGTCCTGGTGGTGTAGAGGCCCGAGGGGGTGCCGGGGAGAGCCCAGCGTTGTCCGAGGGTCTTCTGGACTTACCACTGGTGTGAAGAGGTCCGACAGTACGTAGTACCCACATGGTTCACGCTCGTACACACCTTCACACCGACACACACAGGGCACACAGCACTGTGGGCCATTGCGAATGCCCTTGGCCTCCTGTGCTGTGGTGTGTTCATTCGCAGCTGGCTGGCTCTGTGCTTGAAGCACTCTGCAGCCAGTGGGCCTCTGAGGGTGCGCACAGTGGGGTGGCAGGCAGCGAGGCTGAAGAGAAAGCGCACCCGTGCCTGAGGTGGGAGGATGTGATGACGCAGCCCCACGCAGCCAGCGGGAACCTGGGCCTTTAAAACGCCGAGGAAACAGCTTCAGAGCAGCAGTGGCTCCAGTGGAGGAAAGCACACCCAGGTCTCACACTAAGAAGCCAAACTGTCTGCTTCAAAGAGAAAAGGCAACATCCTGTCACAGGCCATGCTCTGGCAGAAACGTAAGTGGCTTGGCCGTGGCTGTCAGAGCCAAGTAAGCCCGGGCAGAGGCTGGCAGATGGTAGCCAGCCTGAAATGGGCAGCTGCTGGTGGTGAGGGGCCACAGGATCTGCGCCCCAGGCCGGCAGAGCTGGGAGGGGCCTCAGGTGGGCGAGATAGAGCCTGGTGGAGAAACCAACCTGTCAGAGGTGATGCTGATTTTCCAGGTTGGAGGGGAACGAACGAGTGTTCCAAGGTGGGACGGTTCATCATCTCTGCTTCTGTGCATGAATCACTGTGGTGTAGAAAGGGCAGTTTATGATTCACCAAACAAAAGCCAGATGTGGTGTGGGTTTTCGACTGGGAGGGGGAAGCTGGGCAATTCTTTACATGAGGGGCTTTATTTTTATGAACTTTTATTTCTGTGAACTCTTCAGCCTGTCGTGTAATTCTGTGGGCCTGTTTCTGGCTGAGCTTTCTGCCAAAGGCGTGATTCGCTCCTGAGGATGCATGGGACGAGCCGGAGACCTGGTTTTGTGAAGTGTCTTTGCCAGCTTTGCTTTTTTGCCGCTTGTCATTCTTTTCCCCGTTCTGTGGCAAGGCTGTGTGTCGCACTGCAAAGGGGCAGCATGTTTCTCTTTGACCTTGATTTTTATCCCTGAAGCTGGAAAGAACAACTATGAACTTTATTTTCCATTGTGTGGACTGAACAGAGAAATGTGATAGTAATAACTGAAATCATAGAGATTATCTGTAACATTCCTCTCATGAGGTAAACAAAGTCAACTCCACAGCATCTTGAGGGGGGAACCTTATTGGGGCTCAGTTCTATACTTCCTCAAGCAGAAAGTATTACTAAAAATTACTCTTTATTTGGAAGGTACTTATTTCTTTAAAATGCCTTTTAGTTAATCCAGGCACAACCTACCTCAAGCAAACCTAATATAAGAGAACCTTAATTGACAGAAAAACATAAATTAGAGAGTGTTCATTTAATTTACAAAATGATATTTTCTACTGTATCTTTAAAGTCCTGAAACCATAACTTTATTTATTTATTTATTTTTAAGGTTTTTGCCATAGAGTGCATGTGTGTGCTCGCCGGAGAGAGACAGAGGAAAACTGAGAAATCACCCCCCCCCACACACACACACCCCACCACACCCCATGGGATGGTCACACCACAATCCCTTTTCCCTCATTCTCTTCCTGGAATTTTAGGCATGCAGGCACATGCACCTGGCTTGATTTTTCAAGCTGCCAGGTACAAGACTTGAACCATGGTCAGCCATGTGGGAGCAGAGTACCTTAACCACTATGTGACGTACAGGCCCCAAAACATATCTTTATTGATTGTAATGTGACTTGCAGTCATTTAATCACCAGTTTATAGGTTCCTTTATTTTATGTGTAAATTCTTTGGAACTGAGCTAGTTAACATGTAATTACAGAGGAGGGATTTCAAAATTTCTCAGATTATAAAGTCTCATCATTGTTTGATATTAGCAACAAATATATTTTTTAAATAATTATTTTATTTAACTTTATTTATTTTAATTTGACCAGAGAGGGACAGCGTGAGAGAGGAAGAGAGAGGAAAAGTAAGAAAGCAAGCCGCCAGGTCCAGGACTCAAACCATGGTTGGCCATGTGGGAGTCCAGCAGTCTTAACCACCACACCACATATCGGCCCCAAGATATATTTTTTAAAATAAAAAGATATGACATTTAATTTGGGTTTTAGGATTATGGACTCTTTCCAAGAGAAGAACATTCTAGTATGGGTGGTATGCAACTTCTACCAAAGGAAGATTGGTGTAAGACCCTGTTTTTCAGGAGGGAATGGCAGCTCACACATGAGAGGGCCATGTGATTGAGGGCAGCTGGGCATCATCTTTTCCAGTAGATCTTAAGCATCCTTCTTTTCTTTCACTTAAAGCTGAATAATTTGGGTTTGGGGGTTCATTCCAGAACTCCTGGAGGGAGTTCTGCCTCAGCTCCTACCTTATATGAGCAAGGCACTTTCCTTTCTTTCAGTCCTTAAGCTTCTCATACATAAAATGGGATTAAACATTAATATCCACTTCACAGAGTTACCCTCAGTAGGCTATGGCACCACTGAAATGATCATTGCTGTGCTCCTGTGTTAAAATCTGGGATATGAGTTGCTTCCTCAGATCCTCAGGCTGCCATATTTGTCCCTGTGATTACACACTACATTTTGTCTTTTCTAATGCCTCCTAAGAGGGGAACAGCTTTTTAAAAAGGGGATGCTGGGGCGGGGGCATGCTTCCTGTTTTGCACCCTGGAAGCCAGCCGATATGGCACAATTCCATCATAAGGGAGACCATATTGTAAGCTGCCAGTGGACTAACTGTGGGGTGTGTTTCTACGTGTTCAGATGAATACGAATCAATATTCTCTTTAACTGTCCTTTGGAGCCGTAGAGGAAATGAGGAAAAGCCCCAGGAACTGAGCCCATCCCCTTACCTTGGACCTAAGTTTGTGGTACTGAGGGCAGCTGGTGAGTAAACCCTGTGGGAAAACTAGTAAAAACAGGGCAGCAGCAGCAGCCCACTTAGAATCACCAGATGGAAAGGCAGGGTTTGAAATCAGACACCAAGAGTGCTGAAGAGGCACTTTCTTTTTTCAGAAAACACCCTCCAGGCATGAGCTGAAATGACTGTACTACTAGGTTCTGGAAAGGGTTAAGAAAACATTTACTTTGTAAATGTGGCCTCCTCCCTGCCTGGTCCGTGACTCTGGCTTGTGGACTAATGTGGATGTGGACTTTGGTTACCATCAGAGGATAGCGTGACAAAGCTCAGAACTCCTGGCACAGAGAGGACGGGATCTGCAAGCCGCAACCATGGATTTGCAGTTTGCTCCATTGGCCAATTAGATAAGGAAGTCAGTCCACCTGCAGACTCTCCCAGGGTTCTGTACTTGTCCTGCTGGCCTCATACAGATGTGAAAAACTAGCATCCACGCCAACGAGTGACAGCACCATAGAAACCGTGTGAGCATTGGAGTGAGACAGGTCTGAGCTTGAAAATTGGCTCTGAAACTTAATTATTGATATTTCACCTTCTCACATCTTGAAAACCTGGAAAATGAGAATTCTAATGCCTACCTCACAAAATTTGGTGAGAATTAAAGTAGAGAATGTCAATAAAGTGATGTCTAGTTTCCTGATAAGTAGTGATAGTGACCAGAGATGAGTACCTGGATACCTCATGTACACCTCCTGTGGACTCATCTTCAGTGATCAGGGCTGTATCAAATGTCCTCACTTTGAGGGATCAGCAGATGGTGTAATGGGTTTGTAATTTTACACCCACTTAGTCAACCACGGTTCGAGTCCCAGACCCAGTGCTTTCAAACTCATACCAGGCATGTGTGCATGTGTGCCCAAGATCCCAAGAGGAGAATGAAGGAGAAAGGATTGTGGCATGGCCTCCCTCCTGGGGGGAGGTGATTTCTTTCTTTCTGTCTATCTCTGTCTCTCCAGTGAGCGCACATGCCCTATAGTAAAAATCTCTAGGGGCTGGCAGGTGGCATGGTGGTTAAGGGCACTGGACTTCCACATGGCTGACCGCAGTTCAAGTCCTGGACCTGGTAGCTTGCTCTCTCACTTACCCTTTCTCTCTCCCTCTGTCCCTCTCTGGTCAAATTAAAATAAATAAAGTTAAATAAAATAATTCTTTTTTTAAAAAATAATTCTTTATTAAATTTTATTTATTCATTAATTTATCTCTATTTTGACAGAGAGAGACACACAGAGAGAAAGAGGGGAAGTGAGAAAGCAAGCTACCAGGTCTGGGACTTGAACCGTGGTCAGCCATGTGGGAGTGTCCAGCACCTTAACCACCATGCCACCTGCTGGTCCCCAATAAAATAATTCTTTAAAATATTTTCTCTAAAAAAATTTTTCTCACTTCAATTAGAATAGCTGAAAAGCCACAGTCAAGTGTTCGTGGGTGATAGGATCTTGCAAAGTCCTCCAAGGGTCTAAATCAGGAGCCTGCAAATATGACCTGTGTGTCAAAAAAAAAAAAAAAAAAAAAAAGTCATGTTTTTGTAAATAAAGTTTTATTGGAACACAGCTGTGCCTATTATTTGCATATTGTGTAGGGCTGTTTTTGCTACAGTGGCAGAGTTGAGTAGTTGTACAGAATCTGCATGCAAGGCCTAAAAATGTTTACAATGTGGCCACTATAGAAAAGAGCTTGCTGACCTCTGGTCTAAGATGATTTGATTAGGACTTCAGGCATTTATTCCTTAAGCAGTGTCCTGAGGTTACACAACGTCGATACCAATGGCAGATAAAGTGTGTAGTTAACTCATTAAACAATGTGTACAGTGCCAAAATTAATTTGATTGTACTTCTTCATATAAAAGACGGTAGAATGGATTATAATAAGCTCAACACCGCTCGCTCTCGCTGGAAAACAAATAAATTGGATATTTCATTGTTGGTGTTAGGAAAGGATCTACATGATAACGAAAAGCAGGCTTAACTGATTTTCTTTGAACTGGCTGCTTGTCTTGTTATCTCACAGACTTGGCCTTAGTATGTCTTTACAAAACTGCCCAAGGAGCCACCTTAGGAATAGTAAATAGTTATTATCAGATTACGAAGGCATGGATATGTCTTTGCTTTTAGACAACTTGAACAGAGCAGAGGTTTAGCAGACAGTTGAATTAGGTCTCAAAATTCTTGTTAACATAGGACTCTGTTCTTAGGATTTGTTCGAGGGTTCCACTAAACAGTCAACATTTTAAAGACAAAGATAAAATATGTAATATATGATTTTTGGAACTCCATCTCCTGCATAAATTCAGCACACTTTTAACAAGTAACTTAGGTCTAGGAACAACGTCTAATATTTCTATTTTGTGTTATAGTTTTTGATTATTTAATGAGCTTAATAAGCACCTTTACTTCTTACCAAGTTATCTATTAATTTTGTGGTTCTTACTGTTAAGGACAAGTAGAATTCAAAAGAGACACATTTGAATGTACCTTTTATAGGTAAAATAAGGGTCACACACCCTACTAGGCACACAGATTTAGTTGATAAAAGAGCAATTGGATACTTTATTTTCTTCTCCCTCTATTTACTCAAGAAAATACCAAATTCTTGCCCCTCCAAACCAAAAAATTTCGGAGTCAGAAATATTGAAAGTTCTCTTTCTGTTCTCACTGGCACATCTATTCTTTCTGAGAGGAACACACACACACACACACACACACACACACACACACACACAAGAAAAATCAAGGTTGTCTACATTTGTTCATTAAATATGTAGACATTTATTTCACTAAGAAGTCCTGTAAAAGTTTGCTTTTAACTTTCTCATCATGAAATAAGTATATCAGATTTTTAGCCCTTCTGATTTCTTTTGAAAATAGTTTATTTTTCCACTAAATAAAGAAATCCACCAATTTCTCACTGTGACCTAATCAAAGTTGGCTAATGGATTATGATCATTAACATAATTCTAACCTTTATAAAATATTTAGCAATACTCTAGTTTTCTCATTTTTGACAAGAGTGGGCCTGCCTGGGTTGTGGGTACACCTTTCTGAAAGCTTCGTGCCCTGACCGTGTGATAATGTGGATAAGGCGTTGTTCTCACAGTCAAGAGATACGGATTTCACTTTCCATTCTACACATAACCAGGTGTGGGGTCTTCAGCAAGCCATCTTGCCTAAGTCACTTTGGATCTCAAATGTTTCAGCTATGAAATGGAGTTTGCTTTTTCCCAGCTAAGGGCAAGGAGATTGAATTTGAGATTTTTTTCTCCCGCTCTAATTGCTGAGTTTTTCTTAGTGTTTATAAAAATTAAAGCATGTTTTAAACAATGAGTCCATAATGTAATATAAGGCATTTTACCTCTGCTTAGAGCAGTGTTTTTCAACTTTGGCTACATATTGAAATGCTATGGGGAGATTTAAGAAACATTGATACTTAATTAAAGTGCTGTGGGCATTGGTGTTTTCAAATGCTTTCCAGGTAATTCTGAAGTGCAGTCAAGGCTGAGAGCTATTGACCTGCAGGTGGAAATTGGTGAGTTGTAGTTTACCTTTGGGGATTACGCTACTATGAGCAGAATCTGGTCATTCCTTTGCATAGTGATACATAACAGCTCTGGGGTATTGAGTACTTATTGGGTGTCATGCAATGTATGAGATGTGCTATTGGTTTAGTTTGTATTACATTTGGCTATTCCTGAAGAGACCTGAATTTACAGTTTTAAATAAGATAGTGATATACTTTCTTTCACATTTAAGAAAGTCTTAGTTGGCTGTTCAGGATTGGATGGCTTCTCCATAGTGCCAACAATGTCAGGCTCCTTTGTCTTTCTAGTCAGCTGTGCTTGGCATGTGGCTTTTGTCTTGAAGATTTCTTCACAGTTGTCACTGCAACTCTAATCATCACGTCTGTGATCTTCATTACATCTCTAGACAGGGAAGAAGAAGAAAAGGGAACAGCACAAAGATCATTGACCTTCCCTTCAACTTCTGCTGACATCCAATGGGCACTCCTATCAACAAGGGAGAAAAGTGTTCTTGTGTAACTGGGCACATTGCCACCCTCTGTAATGCAGGGGTTGTTAGGAAGGAAAAGGCCACGTTTTCAATGTATTACCTCATTTAATCCTCATTAAAAACTCCATGAAGTAGGTACATTTTGTAGATGAGGAAACTGAAGTTGGAAGATTAGGCAGTTCACCCTCACAGTGAAATGCATCTGAACTAGACCCCAGTATTGACTTGCTAAACTATCCTGTCTCTTTGTCTGTAGAGTGTGCATCTCACAGAGTGTAGGAGGTTCTCTTGATAAAAAGCACAGGTGCTACAGGTTGGATAAAGAATCAATGGCCAAGTGAAGTGCACTAGCCTCTAGATGGCTGTCCATACTCTGAGAACTTGTTTTTGATGTGTTCATCTTAGGCTTCAACTATGTGTGACAGCCCGTGCTGGGAGCCAAGACTCCAGTCTTGGTGCTTTCTTCATTCTTAACTTTCTAGACTTTGGAAAAGTCCTTCACATCATTGTGTGTGTGCGCATGCATGCAGGTTAAATGTGGAGAGCGAGATACAGAGTAGGGTTTTATTTTGAGTAAGAGAATGGCATCTCTATTCTTTCTTTGCTTGTAGTAGCTTAAAGCTTAGCTTCTGGAGCAGACAGATTCAAGTTTGAGTCCTAGATGTTTTGGTTTTTATTTTGAAGTTTATTTAGTTGATTCATAATACAGTATTTGAGTACACACACATGAAAGAGAGCGACACCCTTGACGAGGTCTCATAATTTTGTGGTCCTCTTCTCCTAGCTCTCTAGCTTCCCCGGATCTTGGACACCCATGTACACATACTGTGGATGTTTTATATCAACTGGGTCAAGGATCCAACCCCATGATCAGCCATGGGACTTCCAGCATTACAGTCCAGTATGCTATCCAGTGCCCCACTGAGACTGGGCCTTGAGTCCTAGGTTTGTCTCAATGGTTGTGGTGCTGGCAAGTCCCTTTGACTCTTTCTGCTGTCATTTCCTTATCTATACACCAAGGATGTGGCTCTTACTTCATATGATTGGGGTAGGTGTTTAATACTATTCTTGACATTGAGTAAATACTTAATAAATATTAGTTACTACTATTAGTTACTATTATTATAAATACTTATAAATATTAGTTACTACACTTATTTTCCCATTCTGTCTCATTCTACCTCTGAAGCAAGGGCTATGCAGGCTAATTATAGTTACAATTCATATGGCCTCTGAGTTCTGCATTTCTTGTGAAATGGCAAAGCACATATTTCCAGTTTTGTAATGTGTACTGGGGTTAGTAATCAGGGTTCATATTTGATTTTCCTACCAACCTTATAAGGCAGGATGACTGTAAGGCTCGTACTGACTGGCAAACTGTATTTGTTTTCTTAATTCACAAGATTGGACTGAGGTGTTTATAATCTAGTTGTGATGAGAATGACACTTGAAATATGCAAGAAATAGCACACATGATACCGAAAACTGAAACAACAATGTGCTGCCTCCTTTTTATAGTAATGGTTTCATTAGCACCACTTTCTGGGAAGAGCTGGTAGCCCAAGAATCATTCTCAGACCAGGTGTTGGGACCAAAAATGTCTGACCACCCTTAAGAAAAATTGACTTTTTAATCCACTAGAAAGAGTCATACACTTTATTGGAAGAGAGGAAGAGCATAGAGATTGTTAAAGCTTTCTAGGACTGAGAAATGCTGAGGAGATAGGAGAAAAAAGGAAAGGAGGGAGGCAAAAGAGATGAAAATAGGAGTAAATTTTGGGACCAGCAGTTAGCATAATGGCTATGTCGCTGGACTCCCATGTAGTCGACCGCGGTTTGAATCCCGGACCTGGTGGCTTAAACTCACGCTGGGTGCATGTGCGTGCGTGCCCAAGATCCTGAGAGGAGAATGGAGGAGAAGGGATTGTGGCATGGCCATCCCCTCTGGGGGGTGATTTCTTGCTTTCTATCTCTCTGTCTCTCTGGCAAGTGCACGTGCCCTATAGCAAAAACCTCTCCCCCGCCACACACACAGAAAAAAAAGAAAAAAAAAAGAAAATAGTAAATTTTAATGGTGGGTGAAAGCCATCCAATATAGGAAAGAAAGGTGTAGGAGGAAAATCACCCATCTGTGCATCTTCCCATACATGCACACATCCATCCATAAATCCATACAATAATTGAATTCCTTCCAGTTAGAGAAATAAGCCAATAAAATAAATAATCTTCAGCAGAATGGAGGGGGAGATGGAATAAGGGAATGTGTCACGAACATACGGTACTAGATATAGATCCTAAGGGTCACTGATATTCTTGCTTAGGTTCTGAGGCATGTAGATGCATCTTAGGACATAAAATATTAGCATTAGGAGGAAAATCCAAGAATATCTAGGGTGATGTCTGCAATATTTATGTCACAAACTAGGTTATTCAAACCAAACCTACCAGAGAACCCTAACATAAAAATTAAAATGGAGCAGTTTGGTGGTGTGGAGGGCGGATAGCCAGAGCTCTGGCTGCTCAGAGATTTTCATCCCTGGATTTTCATGTGATCTTCACTTGTTTGACACCTGCAGGTACCATAATTGCATTGTAGGGCTCTTCAGATCACAGATTGAATGCCTACACCTGGACAAATCCATCCCTCTTCACAGCAAGATCCCTGATAGCTGGTCTAAGTTCTTGATTGACCAAGTGAGCTGTCGCAAAGTACGTTATACTGGTCTTCATGAAGTTTTGAAACTATGAAAATCGTATTTTCAGTTTCTACGAGTCTCTTGTGAATAAGGAGGAGAGTGAATTCCTCAAAAATTAACCAAGTGATTGCTTTTCCTGGTTTGATATTCTAACAACTGCCTCTGATTGCCAGTGTCCTTCATAAGGGACTCCCCCCACATCATGAAGACCATCGATTAGTAAACTTGAAAATTAGCCATAAGGCTCATTTTGACTGGCAGTGATGTCTCTCATCATGACTCCTTTCTCAGGGCTACTCTCACTCATGTAGGCTACAACCCCAGCCACCATGAGCCTTGGATTTGGACAGTCAGATCTGACACCGGCTACATCACTGATGCTGGGGAATGCAAAGTTCATCCTCCAAGGAAATGGTCCTTACCTCAGGGAATCAGGAAAAGTTTCTTCTTTTGTAAGATTCAATTCAGTCTTGAAAATCCAAAATACAGGTATTGCTTAAATCAAGGAACAAATAATTGGGTTTCTAGCCACCTCACTACAGGTTTTTCTTGTATTAGATTAGACAAGTAATTCTAGATTCAGGTCTGTTAAGGAGAAATGTGTCCACATCTTCTGCTCAATCTCTCACCATGGTGTTGCTTTCCAGTAGATTTTGGGTGGGCACTTAAGAAGGGTAGGCTTTCTTTCTTCTTTTTTTTTTTTTTTTGAAGAGGTTTTTGCTATAGGGTGCATGCGCTCACCAGAAAGACAGAGAGAGAGAGACAGAAAGCGAGAAATCACCCCCCCTCCCAGGGGTCATGGCCACGCCGTAATCCCTTCTCCTCCATTCTCCTATCAGAATCTTGGGCACGCAGACACACGTGCCCGGCATGAGTTTAAGCCACCAGGTCTGGGACTTGAACCGCAGTCAACTACAGCCTTAGCCATAGCTGTGTCCCTGTCCATACATGCCATCTTACTACCATTTGCCTCTTAATTGCTGCCACTCAAATATCTTCAAGATATTCATTCCTGGAGTCATCCTTTAAAAAGTCAAATCTAGTGACCAGCAGATGGCGTAATGGTTACATCGCTGGACTATCACGTAGTCCACTGTGGTTTGAGCCCTAGACTTGCCAACTTGAAACTTTGACCAGGCACGTGTCCATGTGTGCCCAAAATCCCGAAAGGAGAATGGAGGAGAAGAGATTGTGGTGAGGCCATTTCCCCTGCAGGGTTATTTCTTGCTTTCTACCTCTCTGTCTCTGTCTCTCTGTTGGACACATGCACCTGATAGCAAAAGGCTCTCTCTCTCTCTTTTTTTTTTTTTTGAGAGATTTTTGCTATAGAGCTCGTGCACTTGCCAGACAGACAGAGAGAGACGGAGAGACAGAAAGTGAGAAATCACCCCCCAGGGGGGATGGTCACGCTGCAGTCCCTTCTCCTCCATTCTCCTCTCGGGATCTTGGCACGCAGGCACATGTGCCCGGCGTGAGTTTTAAGCCACCGGGTCCGGGACGCAAACTGCGGTCGACTACGTGGGAGTCCAGCGACATAGCCATTATGCTAACTGCTGGTTCCCGCAAAAGTCTCTCTTAAAAACAAAAAAACAAAAACCAAAAAACCTTGAATCTACTACAAACCTAATTCCCTCATGACTTCTGAAGAAAGAAATCTTCAGGTTAGTTTATGATATCTTTCCAAAAGGTCGACACCAGTGTTTTGATGTCTTCTATCCAGGATTGTTGTCTATAAGGGAGGTCTTTGATTGGTCTCTCTGCAACATCATTGGCCTCCCCATTTCCTAAAGAGGGCTATCCTACTGTTTGGGATCGTCAGGTCCAGGTTCCCAAGGGATGACTTCCAGGTAGATTGAGACAAGCAGGCAGCAGAAAGTCCTAGGTCTGGTGCAGATAGAGATATTTAGTATCAGGATACATCAGGATGGGGTAAGTTAGAGCCAATGAACCAAGGCTACTTCTTCTGATGAGAGACGAGCCATGCTCGAGATTAAAGAAAATAGCCATCTGTTCGGCACCAGGTGTTTACTGTGTTGATCTCATAAAATCCTTGTGATAACTCCTTGAGATGGATATTATACTCATGGATATTATACTCATTTTGCAGATGGGAAAACTAAAGCACACAAAGGAGATGTGATATGCCAAGGACAACACAGGTGGTAAACACTATAGCAGACTTTCCAGACTATCGCAGATCTGCCTGACTTCCAGACCATACCTCACTGCTTTTCAGTACCAAGGATTTTAGTTTCTTTGAGTCCTTTTTCCTCTCCCAGTTGAAATAAGTCTACCCTTAGATAAAGGCAAGTTATGACATTCTCAAAGGCAGCTCTAGCTTGGCTCAAAGTCCATTTCAAATTTGAATCTTGGGAAATTACACTTGACACTCAGTATAATACTTCTAAAGACAGCTGATTCCTTCTTAGAATGAGTTCCTGGGAATGGTCTTCTCCTGGTTGGCTAATTACCCAAGATAGGATAAGACAGTTGGTGGGACATCCTCGGGGCTCACCCAGGACTTGCCACTTTGAATATCTTGGATGAGGTTCATATCAATGGTGTGGCATGAACTTTCGACCCCAGACTATCTCTGCAATGGAGATGAAATAGTTGTGCTCTTGCCACTTTCCTGTTTATATAGTCTCCATAGACCAGGGCCCATAATTTGCTGCTCATTCCATCCTTACTCAAGTGGAGGTGAAAACTAACCAAATAAGCTGGAACCTCATTAGTTCTGAGGCAGATGTAGCTCTCTCATGGTTTGTAATTCTAGGTTTGCTTGTGCAATTTGACTGTAGCCAATATATGCCTTAAGACTAAATTATAAGCTTCCTTCCTCCTCCTTATGAGGCCAGAGACCTGGTCTACTGTGCTTAGCAAGACTTAGTCTATGAAAGCTCAGCCAGAGGTCTCCTGGTCTTGTCCCCTACCCTGGGACCTTGTGTATCTGAGATGGGAACCCTTTCTGCTCTGGTAACCCCAGTTTCTGTAAAAGGCAGCCAGATGCAGCTGGTTTCTCAGGTGGACCTGACCACTGTCATTTCAGTCAAAAGTACCAAAAATAAAACCTTGCGGGGAATTGTCTGAGTCTCTCAGTTCTCGTCATTCCTCATGTGAGAAGACTGCCAGCAAGTTTCTTGTGGACTGCTTTCTTCTCTCTCAGCTGAGAAATGTCATTTCTTAGGAGAATTGGCAATCAAAGAAGATGGGATCCCTGTTTTATTTCCAGCCCAGACTCCAACTGGAGGAAGGAAGGATTAAATTAGGCTGGGACCATTTGGTGACTGACCTCCAGTATCATTCAGAGAAACAACCTGACCTTCCCTGGGCAGGGAAGAGGTGGATAGTGAAGCAGAAATGGACTGTTCTTGGACTCATGAGAGCTAGGTTTAGTTTATGACCCTGTTATTCACAAGTGTACTTCTTGGGCAAGTCTGAAGAACTGAGCACCACTTTCCTCATCTGTAATAGAAGGAAGGGGGAGAGGAATCCCTATTTTAGAGGTTGTGGTGAGGCTTCTCATGAAATCATTTATGTCAAAGGCTCTGAACCACAGAACATCATGCAAATAGAGGGTAGTTATTTTGGAGTTAAGATTGTAACCAAGAAACACATGAACCTTCACCACCCATTCATTCAACGTACCCAAGTCTACATAAAGAAGAGACATCGTGCTGGTACTATCTCTGGGAGTAGAGCAAGATCCAACAGTCTTCTGTGTTCTGCTAGTACAGCAGAAGGTTCAGTGATGTGGAAGGTGCAGATGCCTGGGCAGTAGTGCTTGAAGTAAAACATCCATGGTCCACTACCACATAGAAGGTTCTTGCATTTGGAGCCTTTTCTGACCTCACCTGAGGTCATGGGGTAAGAGATACAGAACTTTTGGGACAACCTAGTTAATCCTGAGGTGCTTCCATCTTTGGACCTTAGTGGATAGAGGTGGGTTATAGGAAAATTGGCTAACATAACTTGAGAGGACTCACTCTATGATCAGACTAGGCGTCTATTCCTTACTGGTTATGGTTTCCTTTAAATGGAGATGGCTTAGCTTTTAGCCCTTTTACTCTGAGGCTCTGTGGTTCTGACAGAAAAATCCTTTTCAGTCACCCCAAACATAATTAGAGACTTCTCCTATGGTACCTCTTTTTCAAGCTAATCTCTCCAGTACTTTTGGCCTGCATAGGTCTGGGAAAGTTCTAAGTAATTGAGCCCCTACTTGAAAGTTTCCCATGATTGATGAGTGAGCTCTGTGGGGCTGATGGGAAGGAATGGGGACACAGGGAGAGGAAATGTCACTGACTATTCCCTTTCCTTCTCTGACCAGATCAGCAAACATGGGGTCAGCTACCATCCTTATGATCTCCTGGTAGAGACATCTCAATTTACCAATCAGGAACACCACAGCTTACTCCTTGGCCATCCCAGCATCCCTATAAGCAACATAAAGTCATAATTCAGTTGAGGTCTCGCTGTCTTTCCTATCTTCAAAATACCTTCTTTAAAGCTACTTTTTTCTCCATCTGTCTTCTCCTCCTCTGCCCTGGACGTTATTTGGATTGCTACAATATATAAGTGATGTGTCTCTATTTCTTGGCTGCAAGGCCTTTTCAGTTTAAACATTAGTGACTGGAAAGCCCCAGTTTACCTGCATATGGGAACTCTTTGTTGGCTTATACTTAAAAAAAAAAAGTAAACTACAATCTAGTGCAAATTGGATGGGAAAGCCTTTCCATAGTGTGTCAAGTCTAAGCTTTGTTAAGGCCCATGTTCTTTTTTCCTGTTTAGGGGGAAAAAAGTCAGCCCTTGTCCAGGAATGGAAAGAACAAATTTAAAAACTTTGGTCTTCATCGTAAGAAGAGCACCACATCAGTGTTTCAGTTCAGAATGTGAATAATCGTTTAGCTGGCCTAAGCTGATGTTTTGAAGTCCTCAGCTATCTTAGGCCAGGAACATAAACAAGATACTTTGCTTTGAAGTAAAAAAATGTCCGGAACTTTTGTGACTTTGCTTTTAGTTAGAAGCTTGGGCAATTTTGCTAACTTGAGCGTTTACTGTTGAGTTTGTTTTTGGTTTTGTTATAATTATTTGTATTTCTCTCTCATATATGTGTGATTTAAAATACTGTAGATTGAGCAACAGAAAATAATTGTTTTATTTTTAATTTTTATCTATTTACATTTTTTATACATTCAACTTAGAAAGTGAACATTTCATATATGAACATTTCTCCCCATTTCAGTTTATTAAAATGTAACAACACTACCTCCCTATCCCGACAATGCACTGTCTCCGTATTCCTCCTCCAAATGTCCTTCCCCAGACCCCTCTCCTCCACACACACCACATCTGACATTCACACCCATCTCTTGAGTTTGTACATTGTTTAGCCCGTCAGTTTCAGTCATAGAGTGCGGACACTCGGTATATATTAAGTGGGGACATACAATGTCTCTCCTTCATACCTGGCTTGCTTCACTCAGCAGTAATTCTTCCATATTCTTCCATTTTCTGTCAAAGTCAGGGTTTTGTTGTTTTTTATGGCTGAATAGAATTCCATAGAGTATATGTGCCACAGTTTTTCAATCCATTCACCTGTACAGGGGCATAATTGAGCAACAGCAATAATAAATAATATCACTCCAGTGATTGCCTGGAGTGATCAACAACATGTCACAGTTGATAGTAAGTCACATGTCCTTCTGGGATAGGAATCTTTAAATGGCTAATCCTTATATGGCTGCAGTCTTGAGGTTCAACCTGTCAGTTGTGAATGGAAAGAGCTTTTGACAGAAGAGATTGTCAAGTGAGTCGGATAGGTTTCTTCTCTCTGGCTCTTGTGATGGAAATTCATGCTTATTCTGGGTTCCACCTAGTTATTAGAACAGATTTCTTAACTGTTGTCCAACCTGCTGCCTGGCCCTGGCGGTTCGTGGGAAATCGCAAGTGAGCAATGACAAGGAGAAAGTCTTCTCTCAAGAGTGCCTTGGAAACTGTCTTAGGGAGTGAATGCCTATTTGACCTGGGCTCTTTCAATGCTGCCTTGGAAGAGAAGTGACCAGTGAACAATGACTGGGTATCAGCTCCACTTAGAGTCATTAGGAGGGACCTTGCTCCTTAGCTGAGTAGCTTCTGCCCTGAGGGATGAATGTAGTTTCTATGGAGCCACTAAATAAATAAGTACTGATAATTTTGCATATTTTCTCAGTTATATTTTATCATGCCTTCTACAAGGAACTAGTGCCATGTTTATTTAAATCAGTAGAATCCATATGTTCCCTTAGAGCTTGGTGCAAAGCAAGTACACATGCCCATATGCAGCCAGGGCCCTGTCGGAGGTGACCAGTTAGCTCAACTCTGTCATGCTCTGCACTCTAGTGGAACAGCAGCTGCAGAGCTCTTATTTTTGTGATCTTCAGGGGGAACTGAAATATTCTCTGCTGACTTTTTCTATGTTCAGATTTTTCATTGCTCATTTTGGAAAAGGGAAGCCCTCATTGGGGTCAAATTCATAGGTTTTTCTGTAAATGAAGCATTTTTTTTTTTCTTTCTCAAACCCCATTGGCAACTGACTTCTACGTGAGATGGAAAGGCAGTATGATGAAAAAGGAAATTCCCAAAGAGGACTGAGAGGCTTATATTTAGGAAGAAATATTTTTCTCAGTGATAGACTCTTGGATGCTCACAGGAGATTGAAAGGGCCTTCAGACTGCAGGATAAATGGTGAGAAAGCTTCAGGCTTTAAGGATATGCTACCTGGGGCTGCTGGTTTGGATTGGGAGTTATTAATATCTCTTGTCAACTATATTTTGGGAAAATGGATTTTCACCTTCTCTGCTGGTGTATTATTATTTCTAGCTCCTATTTTACTTTCTTTGAATATTCTTTTTTATTATTTTAAGCAACTATTTTAACACTTAAATTTTTTTTTATTTTAAGTATTCCAGTTGAGTTGTTTTAAAGTTAGTTCAATTTAACAATCCAGAAGCCCCAAGGTAATGCAATCATGATTTCAGACACACTTCTTTTCCTCTTTCCAATTTTAATGTGGAATTAGAACTGTTTGTTGTTGGGACCAGCAGTTAGCATAATGGCTATGTCGCTGAACTCCCATGTAGCTGACCGCTGTTTTGCATATTTTCTCAGTTATATTTTATCATGCCTTCTACAAGGAACTAGTGCCATGTTTATTTAAATCAGTAGAATCCATATGTTCCCTTAGAGCTTGGTGCAAAGCAAGTACACATGCCCATATGCAGCCAGGGCCCTGTCGGAGGTGACCAGTTAGCTCAACTCTGTCATGCTCTGCACTCTAGTGGAACAGCAGCTGCAGAGCTCTTATTTTTGTGATCTTCAGGGGGAACTGAAATATTCTCTGCTGACTTTTTCTATGTTCAGATTTTTCATTGCTCATTTTGGAAAAGGGAAGCCCTCATTGGGGTCAAATTCATAGGTTTTTCTGTAAATGAAGCATTTTTTTTTTTCTTTCTCAAACCCCATTGGCAACTGACTTCTACGTGAGATGGAAAGGCAGTATGATGAAAAAGGAAATTCCCAAAGAGGACTGAGAGGCTTATATTTAGGAAGAAATATTTTTCTCAGTGATAGACTCTTGGATGCTCACAGGAGATTGAAAGGGCCTTCAGACTGCAGGATAAATGGTGAGAAAGCTTCAGGCTTTAAGGATATGCTACCTGGGGCTGCTGGTTTGGATTGGGAGTTATTAATATCTCTTGTCAACTATATTTTGGGAAAATGGATTTTCACCTTCTCTGCTGGTGTATTATTATTTCTAGCTCCTATTTTACTTTCTTTGAATATTCTTTTTTATTATTTTAAGCAACTATTTTAACACTTAAATTTTTTTTTATTTTAAGTATTCCAGTTGAGTTGTTTTAAAGTTAGTTCAATTTAACAATCCAGAAGCCCCAAGGTAATGCAATCATGATTTCAGACACACTTCTTTTCCTCTTTCCAATTTTAATGTGGCATTAGAACTGTTTGTTGTTGGGACCAGCAGTTAGCATAATGGCTATGTCGCTGAACTCCCATGTAGCTGACCGCTGTTTGAGTCCTGGACCCGGTGGCTTAAACTCCGGGCGTGTATGCCAGGCGTGTATGCATGTGTGCCCAAGATCCTGAGAAGAGAATGGAGGAGAAGGGATTGCGGTGTGGCCATCCCCCCTGAAGAGTGATTTCTCACTTTCTATCTCTCTTTCTCTCTCTTTCTTTCTGGTGAGCGCATGTGCCCTATAGGGAAAAAAAAAAATCTCTCAAAAAAAGAGGAATATTTATTGTTGCTTCATATAGGTCAGTATGAAAGGCACCAACTGTGAATTTTCTACTTGCCAGTATTTCACACTTGGCTGTTGGGCTTCTCTGAAAATCGTCCTGGGGCTTCAGATTCTGCTGTTTCATGAATATTGCAAAGACACTGTGAGAAGCACCCTCACTCTTGCCTCCCTGGTCAGCATCACTTACAGGATTCCTTGGCAGCTGGATGTGGACACATTGGCAGGCAGTCAGGAGACCCTTGAGAGCTGCGGGGGTTCTGCAACTGCAATTGGAAGAGATGGAGACTTAGAAATTGCTCCCCATGTGACCTGTTGTGCCAGGGCACACCTGTTGATATTGTGAGTTCTAGGAAGTCCAGACATTAGAGGATGATACCCTCTGCTCGCTGCCCCTCCCCTAAGCCTTCTTTGTTCATTGATTTTTTAAAAACAGCGAGAGGCAGGAAGCCCTGGCTTGACAAAATCCTGGAAGTGCTCAGCTGGTCTCTTTCCAAGCCAAGTGTGTGGTGTGTCCACTTCCTGGGAGGGCGTAGAACTGGAAGGCTTCTGGGCCCTTCCCCAGAAGTGTACATGCAAATCAGAGGGGAGGGGAGGCCATAAACCTGTCTGTGATCTGGTCTGAGATGTGTGCTGTGGGACTGAGCATTTCTCATCTCAAAGCTGAGTTGAGGGTGACCTCAGTGCTTGGAACTCCAAGTAAGCCCATCCCACAGATTTTTCCTGAGCACACAATGCTACAGCCTGCATTTGATGTCTGAGGAATAGTCAGAAACCCAATTGGGGATCTGCGTAGGTGGAGCGGTACGACTGTGAACAGAGCTGAGAAGCAGTGAAAGGTGGGGAGGTGTAGGTGCCCCTCACCTTGGGTCTGTGATCAGCACAGGGCATCACCTAGCAGAGTGGAAGCGGCAAATGATGGCTAGGGGTTGAAATGTATCATTACGAAATAGCTGAAGAAATCAAGTTCCATGCTTAGACTGCAAGATCCACTGGCCAGAGGCAACAACATCTTGCTTAGTGCTATGTTCCTAGTGCTTAGAAATTTGAAAGAATGTGTGAGTACTGGTGGAGATCCCATTTATGACAGGGGAAGCTAAAACGAAGATAATTAACCTTCTATCAAGATGTTATAGGGATGGGACCAGCAGTTGGCATGATGGCTATGTCATTGGATTCCCATGTAGTCGACCGTGGTTCAAGTCCTGGACCTGGTGGCTTAAATTCACACTGGGTGCGGGTGCACGTGTGCCCAAGATCCTAAGAGGAGAATGGAAGAGAAGGGATTATGGCATGACCAATCCCCCCGGGGAGTGATTTCTCCCTTTCTATCTCTCTAACTCTGTCTTTCTAGTGAGCGCACATGCCCTGTAGCAAAAACCTCCCCCCCTACCAAAAAAAAAAAAAAAAGATGTTATAGGGAAATGCTATGTTAAATTGGTGATAAGTTATGAATGGTTCTAATCCTGGCAGATCTTCAGAATTACCAATGGGATTTTTATCCACATAGATTCCTAAACCCATATTAACATCCCAGAAACAGACCCTGGGAATAGGACCTGAGAATCTGTATTTTGCATCACTCTCTGGTTGGTTCTGCTATGTGGCCAGGTTAGGGGCCTTAGCAGTTGGGTCTCAAGTCTAGCCTAAGATGCTAGGATGCCTGATTCCACATCATCTGTCTCTGGGGCTCACCGGTCTCTTCCTGCTGCCTGTGACCAGGATTCTTCCTGCCTGTTGGGCTTTGAGACCTCTCCCTAGTTGTGTCTAAATCCCAAAGGAGGTCTGGAGTCCAGTCAGGTGTGGGGCCTTATCAGAGGGTATTTACTGAACAAAGTTCAGCCAAGACAGCATTGTAGATCCGGGTTTAAAAGATACTCAGGCTTCCGGGCCTTTGATTCAGAGCCCAGGTCTCCGGAGGCCCTTATCAGTGGATGATAATGGGCTCCCCATGTGAGTAGTCCTTAGGGCTAGTGCTTCTCACTGTGCTTGGTTGACTTGGGCCTGCAGTCCAAGGGCCTAGGGCCTAGACCACTGGCTGCCTGGGTGGGCAGGTTGTTTACTGCTCAGCTATGGCTATTTTTGGCTTGCTTTTCCAGGCCAGGAAGGGCCCTGCTTTGGTGTCTGGCTTTGATGACAAGAGGGAGAAGCAACCTTCTCTAAATAGCAGGGTGGACACCCTCTGACCTCAGGATACATGGCTCACTAATGGGGATTTGTAGCATGTCTTAGGAGACATAGAGAACCTGGGAGCCATTGGCTTTAGCACATTCATCCTGAAGGTCTAGGAGAGCTGAAGGGAAGGCAAAAGGAAGCACCTTCTGAAGAATCACTCCATCAATTATGCAACAAATAACTGCTGAGCTTTATGGACATGCCAGTTAGGAGGATACAGAGAAATAAGGTACAATATCTCACTTTGGGAAGGCTATAATCTAGCTGGGATCATAAGAAATTTACAACAAAAAAGGATAACTAATCATTACATAGCAGATAAAAAATTTATTGAATGCCTATTCTATCTGATTTTTTAAAAGATATTTGTCACGGGTGAATGTACTTTTCAAAGAGATACAGAAAGAGGAAGAAATGACAAATCACACCCTTTCTTTCCCCAGAAAGGTTGGGTACACCACAATCGTCCTCCTCCATTCTTCTCTCAGGATTTTGGGTATGCACGCATACATGCATGGTGTGTTTTTCAGTCCTGGGTCCAGGACTTGAATGGCAGAAAAAGATATTTGTCACGGGTGAATGTACTTTTCAAAGAGATACAGAAAGAGGAAGAAATGACAAATCACACCCTTTCTTTCCCCAGAAAGGTTGGGTACACCACAATCGTCCTCCTCCATTCTTCTCTCAGGATTTTGGGTATGCACGCATACATGCATGGTGTGTTTTTCAGTCCTGGGTCCAGGACTTGAATGACAGAATTGACCATGTGGGACCCAATGCCTTAACCACCACACTACGTGCTGGCCCACTCTGTATCTGATCTTATATGAAGCATATACTATTCTTCCTATTTACTATGTCAGGAGATTCCTCACAACATTCCTTTTTGATAAAGAAATTGCAAGTTAGGAGGTACAGAAAGATTTAATGATTTACCCAGGGTCACACCGCTAGATTGTGGCAGGGAAAGATTTGAAGTCTATGCTATTTGCTTCAGAGTTTCTGCCCTTACTGCCATCCTCTGCTGCCACCTGTGATGACACTACTCAGATGTGGAAGTGTTTGAGAGGTTGCAGGATGTAGAAATTTCATGGGCTGCAGAGGTCAGGCAGGAGAGTTGCACTAGCCTTGGTCAGAAAGAACCAAGAGGCTGAGAGAGGTGAGAGGGAATTTTGAGCATGGAACATCTCAAGTGAAGATGAAGGGGGTGAATGCAGGGCACATATTCTGGCTGGAGTCAGGGTTTATTTATCAGTTAGTGTGGAAAATGGTTAGAAATATGGGTTCCAATCCCAATGTGAAGACCTTTTAATGCTAGATTAAGGAACCAGACTTCACTTGTTGGGGTGGATGGGAACCATAAAAGGCTTGGTGGCAGGAAGAGTGACAATATGGGGAGAAATATTCTGGGATTTCTCATGTGGTCCTCTGTGTTCAAGGACAATTTAGGGACGTAGGCAGGTCCTTGAGATAGTGGGCACTTTGGGGTGGGGCCTTGTCTAAGACCATGGACTCCAGTGACATTGTTTTTAATTGTTTTTCACAGCTACAGCTTCTGAACAAGCCCCCGCTCCACCACGGCCATACCAGGGCGTCCGTGTGAAGGAGCCAGTGAAGGAACTGCTGAGGAGGAAGCGTGGCCATGCCAGCAGCGGGGCAGCCGTGGCACCTACTGCGGTGAGGACACTGCTGTGGCTAGAGAGTGTGTGTGGGGGGTGAGGGGTGGCCAAAGGGATCAGATAGGGGTATACTTTCTTGCTCCATGGGATACTCATCAGGGTCATGTAGGCAGCAAGTTAAGTGGTGATGGCTGTATGGAGAAGGACCCGGGGTAGAACAAGTTGTGGCTCTTTGAAGTGGAATGAATGCTGGGAGCGAGGGCCGGATTGGCCCATTGAGCAAAGCTGTTGTCAAGACCTGAATGAGCAAACAATTCACATACCCTGGTGTGACTTGGGGGCTCCCCCTCTTAGAAGAGGGAGATGCCAGTCCTTAAGTGTGCATGGCCTTCTTGCCAAATGGAAACACAAATTTCTTGAAAGTGTACGTGGTGATGGTTAGGTTATAAGGTAGGACGCTTTGTCCTAGCAGGGGAGGTTCTTACCCTCGACCCTCCTGCCTGGGGTTCTCTGGGTGAATCTTCAAAAAGGGCTGGTTGGAGAGGGCTAACTGCCCATCCTGGTCTTCTCGTTCCCTCTGTAGGTGGTGCTGCCCCATCAGCCCCTGGCGACCTACACCACAGTGGGTAAGAGCTCCCTACAGCCCTGGTTTCCTCCTTGCCCTCTTCTGGATGGTACCTGCAGTTCTTTAATTTCCTTCTTCCAACAGGTCCTTCCTGCCTTGACATGGAGGTCTCTGCTTCCACAGTGACAGAAGAGGGGGCCCTGTGTGCTGGCTGGCTCTCCCAACCTGCCCCAGCCACCCTCCAGCCCTTGGCTCCATGGACGCCCTACACGGAGTATGTGCCCCATGAAGCTGTCAGTTGCCCCTACTCAGCCGACATGTATGTGCAGCCCGTGTGCCCCAGCTACACGGTTGTGGGGCCCTCCTCAGTGCTGACCTATGCCTCCCCGCCACTCATCACTAATGTCACGGTATGTCACGCAAGGCAGAGCTTCACTACCTGTGCTGAGGGCACCCTTTGGAACCAGAGCTGACTTCCTCCCATCTTCCTTACTCCTGATTCCAGAGCAGTTGGGTCCTCTATGCCCTCAGCCAGCCTCCAGAGAGGCCTGGTCTTACTCCTATGGCCCTAAAACATCTTCTACAAGGGTCTCGCCACTGCTCTTGTCATGCCTTATGCTCCTCAAGGGTAGGAAAATTTTCTCCTGCTTTAATTGCCCTGTGAACAGTGAGTCTTGGTTTTGAGTTGAAATTTTTAGTAAATAGCCTACTAGGTGATATGTGCTTGAAGTCTCCTGCCAGAGTCAACCTTTCCTTTCTGTTCAGATAACTTAAGGAGTGATCCTTAACTTTACAATGGGATCTACCAGATTTCTAGGCTGAGAAACAGTTCATACAACTCTTCAGGAAATTGTTTTTGATGGTTTCAGATCTACCTGTAGGTTTTTTGTTTGATTAAATTTCTATGTCTAGTGTCAGATTGCCTGTGTTCAAATCCCAGCCTCTTCACTTGCTAGTTATATGATCCTAGGCTTAATGACTTAATCTCTCTGTGCCTCAGTGACCTCATCTATAAAAAGGGAATACCTGGAAGAGGGTTGTCAGGATCCAATGGATGTGAAGGGTGTAGCACAGTTCCCGCCGTACAGAAAGCACTCAATAAATGGTAGTTATCATTATTGTACCAAAGTCTGCCAACAACCTTACCCAAGGACCACCTTCAAGTGCCAGAAAGGACAGGAAGGACCTGCTCTTCTAGGGTTGGAGGAAGAGAAATAATTTTAGGTAAATGGTACCTGTTTGGCCAGAGGAATGGGAATCTCTTAAGTGTTTAGGGGAAAAAAGGCCTATAGTTGCAGTTGTATCCAGCTCAGTTTAGGGCAACTATGGGAGGAAGAGTTCCCCCTCCAGAGTGCAGTGTCATCCTGATGCACTTGCCCCCTGCCTCTGAACACCTTCCAGGCAAGGCCTGCAGGAGCCTCCTACCCTTGCCTACCTGGCTACCCAGCAATCTAATTGTGGGCCCGGATGATGGGGAAGGAATTAATTCAGCACCTCTCCCAGACATCTCATTTCCATATCAGGGGGCCTGAAGTGGGGGTGGAGGTAGAGGTGGAGGAACGAGGGCAAAATGGTTCCCAGACATTTCATTACCAAGAATTCCTTTCGCTATGTATCCTCTTTCATCATCCCCCACTTTTGCTTTGAAAGGTTCTGTGTATCAAACAAACTGTATTTATTAAGAAATAATTGATTTGTTTTTCCATTTTGTAAATTAACTCATCAAAGCTGGGTAGAGCTATCAGTCAGCACCCCTGATCAGCAGAGATAAGGTCTGTTGTTGCTCTGGGTGGTTGTAATTCTACCCCTAGGAAAAAAAAAAAAAAAAAAAATCCTGTTGTTGTAGTTGACCTGTTTATGGCTTGACAATGTAGGATTTCCATTTGGATTTTTGAAATATTGCAAATTATAAGGTTTTCTCAGAGTCTGTCTGGTCTCAGGGTTGGGGGGAACCAGTGACTTAAGTCAAAGGAGAGTGTGTTGTGTTGTGGTGGAACGCACATGTCAGTCTGGATGTCAAAGGCTGTGGAGATCTCTTCGAGTTCCATCATTATTTGGAACAACACCTTAAAGCGTTGTGATTCCAATTGTACTTCTGGTAGCTGCCGGAGATCTGATTAGCGGTGCAGAGTCTGGGCTCCGCCCTGGGCCTCCTGTACCAGAATCTGCATTATAACACAATTCTCAAAAGACTGAGAAACGTTCTGCTTTAATGACCCCAACAGCTTACTCTCAATACAATGGCAACTGGAGAGAGCTATGACAGGGACGGTAAGGGGGCCAGGGAGTCTGGCCTCTCATGTCAGCCTGTGCAGATCCCTTCCTCCTCACCCTCTTTCCTCAATAGGAATGAAGAGTGAGCTTCCGGGCTCTGTCTCCCCCATAGACTTCATCTGAGGGTTGTGAGGGTAGTTGCTGTGCAGGTGACAAGGTATGGTTTGTAGATGATGTGGGAGAATGACCCTGACCCTGGTCAGGTCATGGGGGCTGTTGAGGTGGGAGAGCCACAGAGCCCAGCTCAGAGACAGAGGATCATGAAGATATGGAAGGACAGGCAGCAACAGGAAGGCATGGCAAGTTCACTGACCAAGCAGTGCCTTCTCCACCTCAAGTATGGCAGGACTTCTCTATGCTGGTCACCACCAGAGGGTGGAAGCTGATGGCACTCTCACGCCCCACCCCACAGGGACCTTAGGGTGCCAAAGCTGCTGTGCAGAGCCAGGACTGTCTTTATGAATTGTCCTGGGCAGGACAGCAACCACCTTCAAGACAGCTACCAGGCTGTGTGATAAGCTGATTCTTTAATATGTGTTTTATAGACTTAAGATTCATATATATATATATATTTTCCCACATTTTAAGAACTCTGAAATTAGGATGCATCTTATATTTAGGGACACCAGGAAAGCTGTTTCTAATTCACTCAGCCCTATGATTTCATTACCATTCTACCCTATATTATAGGTGCAAGAAAATGAGGCCTCTGAGTGGGGAAGTAGTGTGAGCAAGGACATAAAGCTAGTATGTGACAGAGTGAGGGACACAGTGGACGTTTGTCTGGCTTCCTTGGGGAAGGCTTTCAGCAAGAGGAGGTGGAGCCACTTGAAGAAACCAGAAAAAGGCAGAGTTTAAGGCGGGAATTATGGAGCCCTGTGAGGTCAAGGATGGGTGGGTGGCCATCCCAGGACTGCTAACCCTGGGTTCTGTGTTTCTCCATCACAGACGAGAAGTGCCGCCACTCCCACGGTGGGGCCCCAGCTGGAGGGCCCAGAGCACCAAGCACCCCTTACCTACTTCCCGTGGCCTCAGCCCCTTTCCACGCTGCCCACCTCCACCCTGCAGTACCAGCCTCCTGCCCCAGCCCTGCCTGGGCCCCAGTTTGTCCAGCTTCCCATCTCCATCCCCGAACCAGTCCTTCAGGACATGGAAGACCCCAGGAGAGCCATCAATTCCCTGACCATTGACAAGCTGCTTTTGGAGGAAGAAGATAGTGATGCCTACGCACTCAACCACACTCTCTCCGTGGAAGGCTTCTAGGGTCGGCTTGCATCTGAAAGCATATTCCCCCAAACTGGGAATTACAAACAAGCCTGTTTGAAATAGCCATTTTATAAATATATCTTTTACCCAAAACTAAAATTTTAGCTCGATCCTTCTTTCCTTCCTTCCTTCCTTCCTTCCTTCCTTCCTTCCTTCCTTCCTTTCTTCCTTCCTTCCGTCCGTCCGTCCGTCATCCCTCTCTTCGTTCCTTCCTCCCTCTCTTTCTTCTCCTCTTCTCTATTATATTTTTCTTTTTTCAGTTCAGTTCCCTTCTGGGAGAAATTATAGGAATTTTAGAGACTATTTCATGTCAAGTGTTACATGTGACTCAGGTGCTCTTTCCACATTTTCTGCCATGTCTTCTTCCTTGGAAGAAGCCCTTTCTTCCCAGTGCTCACTGCTTCTGGGAGCAGTAGTCCTACTGAACTGTCTCAGAGCCAGTTATACCTTTGTCGCTTTGAGATGTATGGGGTGCCCCATGGGCAGACCCACCTGCCAGCACCTCCCAAGAGAGGCAGCCAAGGGCAGACCCAGTGCCAGAGTCCTTGAGCTGTCAGTTCCCACAGTCACTCCTTTGTTTGCTCTTCTCAGCGTTGGCCAGATTTACTAGGCTTACAGACTCTCAAGGCCTGAGGCTGAGAGTAGTGATGTGTGTGTGTGTGTGTTGGGGGGAAGAACACCAGGGAGAGTAGGGGCAGGTCAGTAACAGGAGGGAGAGGAAAGAGAAGGGATGGGAACGTTGTATGTTTGTGGTTGGAGAACAGTGCGGGGAGGGAGAGATTGGGTTTTACGAGGAGAGGACGAAGGCTGAAGAATGATTTAGCTCCAAATTATTTGATTATTAAGAAGGACAACACACTTAAAAAAATTGCTTTAATAGTTAGTTTTGCAGCTCTCCTGGAGGATACTTGCAAAGGAGGCTGCGCATATGAGAACAGAATGAGTGTCCTGTCTGGCTTTGTTAGTCCCACCTCCAGACCCTCTGTTAACATGAGTGAACCAAG
>NW_006159803.1:5887231-5911552 GCF_000334495.1 Tupaia belangeri chinensis | reverse complement strand
CTGCTGAACTTAATAGTGCTGGGTCCTTGCTCAGCGCTGTCACATGGCTTCTTCAATGTCTTAAAGCACTGGAAGCCACCATGCAGTAGAGCCAAGGCCTCTTTTAGCCAAGCACCATTCCTTCTAAGGATTCGAGAGCCTCAGTCAGAAGTACCATTAGGTTTCATTTCCATTTTTATTTTTGCTGGAGAAACATCAGCTCTCCTGGGGATTGAGTGCAGTTGTTCTTGGGGTTGCTGAGCTACCAATTGTGGATGAGTGCCTGGGGACCTGGCACATCAACTGTCAGGGACACCATCATCACTATTAGGCAGACACTGCAGTTGGTGGGGACTATGTAACTATAATAGACCTTTTTTGGGGAGATTATTACTTCTTTGACACATTTCCTTTGCTATTTTAAATAAAAACTCTGAAAAAGTTGCCTCTTTTTGCATTTTTTTTCCTGCTTTGTGTTTAATTTCAGAGTATCTGCCTTAAGTTCCAGTAGATATATCTGGCCTTATTTCAGTATACATATTATTTTTATTAAGATTTACTTTGCAGATTTAAAGGCTGAAGACAGAATTTTAGATGACAAATTAACATATTTATTGGTATTGTTGGTGAGTAAGCAAAGGGGAAAAAGTTCTCAGTCCTGTTCGATGAAAAGCCTTGATTTCCCTTAAAACAAAGCAAAACAAAACAAAACAAAAACCACTATGCAAGATTTTCCAACTTATTAGAGAATGTGACAATGCAGAAGAAACCTCTATAAGGGAGTCAAAGTAAGGAAAGCTAGCAAAGAAATATAGTACTTTCCCAGTTTGTTAAGATTTACATGATATTTTTGTTTTTCCTCTCTTTTTAATTTTATTTATTTATTTATTTATTTTTGAGTTTTTTTTTTTTTGCTACAGGGCATCTGTGCTCACCAGAAAGAAAAAGAAAGCAAGAAATCACCCCTCTGAGGGGATGGCCACACCACAATCCCTTTTCTTCCATTCTCCTCTCAGGATCTTGGGCACACATGCACATTCACCTAGACTGAGTTTAAGCCACCAAGTCCAGGACTCGAACTGCAGTTGACTACATGGGAGTCCAGTGACATAGCCATTACACCAACTGCTGGTCCCCGTGATATTTTTCTTCTTCTTATCTTGAGGTCAAATGTTGTCATTATATTAGTCTTTCTAGGTTTCTTCCTGGATTATTTCACTAAGATGGAAACTTTAAAAAGAATTATTTATTTAATTTAATTTTTTATTATTATATTTTTAATTTGCTATAGGGCACATGCGAACACCAGAGAGAGAGAAAGTGAGAAAGCAAGCCTCCAGGTCCAGGTCTTGAACTGCCGTTGGCCATGTGGGAGTCCAGATCCCCACCACCATGCCACTTGCTGGCCCCAAAGATGGAAACATTTTCAATAAAGATGTGTAAAGGTTTTTCTGTGCTGAAGTGTTTCATTTCTTATCAAATTAATCCTCCTTAGTCCTGAGTCCCATGTCAGACAGGGTCATTAGAAGGAGCTTACGCCAGTCTTGTTGATTTTGCAAACTGATCTGTTCAGAAGATAAAGTCAGTCCCTGCTGTGGCCGCAGTCCAGTTCTCCCAAGTAGAACATGCTTGTGGCCAGCGGGCTAGGTTTGAGGAGAGGAGGCTCTTCCTGTTATTCATGTTACATGAGAAACTGTAACATGATGCTCAGTGTCCAGCCATGTTCTACCATTAGCATTTCTGCAGGTTCTGAAAATCCATGAGTCAGGACCCAGGTGTTTGTGACATTATGCGGGAACCATACCCAAAAGAAGTCATTTCCTAGGGTCAGACATCACAATGAAATGGAAATTCAGGAAGCCAGCCAGTCCCTCCAAGACCAGTCCTTGCAGTGAGTGATAGTCTGGAGTGGTCTCCTCTTCTTGGTGGTTTTCTGAGTTGCTAAGGGCCTCTAAGCACACTGCCTTTGTTGTCTTCATTGGAGTAGTTGTTTTTAAATTCTCCTCCTTGTTCTGCTTGTATGCCTTATTTCCAGATATGGAGACAATAGCACACCCAATTATCTAGCTCGATTTAGGTTATCAGCACCATTATCCTTTTTACTTATTCTCTAGCTAGATCATAACCTAGGAAAAAGATAGAGAAGGAAAGGGGTTTCAGTTTCTTGTTTTTCCCCTCCAGCTTTAGTGAGACTCAGTTATAAGGAAAGATCTAGTACAGATGTTGTTTTCCTTACCTATCCTCTTTTGAGGTAGAAGGATGAAAAACCCAATCTGCAGTGTGAAGAGCTTGGTGCTGTTTGGCACTTTATAAGGCCGAGTCATGAATCTGGTCATTTCCAGATGAACTAGAGTAATGAAGGAGATGAGTAAGTGGTAACATTTGGTAGACATTGAGAAAACGAAGTCATGTCACCAAGGGACTCAAATTCTCTACCATAAAGTTGCCCTCATCTCTAAGTGGAAGTTTGAAGACCTGTTCTAAAGTTTAAACATGAATTGCTTGAAATCAGAAACTATAGGTAACTTAATTTTTATTAACTTACAAATTCACTTGTGATGTGTACAGGAGAGAGTCCTCAGAAGGTTCATGGAAAAATGTGTAATATGAAAACAGCTATGCATAGATTTCAAAACTTTTTGCACCAAAATAAACTTGTTATGTAATTCTACTTTCCATGAATGTTTTGAAGTCCCTTCATGTGAGATGCCCAATGATTCCTTGTTAAATTGAATTAATTTTGAAAACTCTTTGTCCATTGCTCCTAAATATTGGTTTTGATCATTGTAAATGGATTATTATGGAGTCTCTCTTATTGAGCTTAAGATATGATGGTCCTAAGATGTTTTTTCTAAATTTTTGAAACATCCATACTGGAGTTCTTAATCAGTTTCTCAATTTTTCTATGACTATGGCTGCTATGGGAAAGGTTTTATTTGGTGTATATTTACATTTTTTTATTTAATTATAAATTGACAATTTATGATAGAATATACTTATAGGGTACAGATATAATATCAGGATTTTAAAAAACACAGTGAAGTAAATGAAGCTAATTAACATATCCATTTCCTCAAATGCTTATTATTTATGATAAAAATGTTTAAATTTACTCTCAGCAATTTTGAAATGCATAATACACTTCCTTAACTATATTCATGACATTATGCGATTAAAAATCTGAAAACCAACCAACCAACCATTCCTCCTGTTTAACTGAGATACTGTACCTTTTGACTGTCATTGGCCCATTTCCCACCTCCTAGCCTCTGAAAGCACCATTCTACTATCTGCTTCTAGGAGTTCTGCTGTTTTAGATGCACATATAATCAAGGACATTTGGCATTTGTCTTTCTGTGCATTACTTATTTCACTTAGCTTAATATTCTCCATTTCTATCCGTGCTGTTTCAAATGACAGAATTTCCACCGTTCTTAGTGCTGACTAGTATCCCATGTTGTGCATGTTCCTCCTTTCCTGTGTTCCTTCATCTGTTGATGAGTACTTAGGCTGACTCTACTTCTTGGCTATCGTTGAGTGGTACTGCAAGGACACGGGAGTGCAAACGTCTCTTTGACAAACTGATTTCAAATCTTTTGTGTAAATATCCAGAAGTTGGATTGTTAGATCATATGGCGACTCTGATTTTTAAGTTTTTGAGGAAACTCCATAGTTTTTCATGTCTATACTAATTTACATTCCCACCAACAATGTACAAGTGTTCCCTTTCACCAAATCTTTGTCAACACTTACCTTTCATCCTTTTTATAATTGCTGTTCAGACAGATATGAAATGATAGCTCATTGTGGTTTTAATTTGCATTTCCCTAGTGATAAGTGATGCTGGGCATTTAAAAAAATATATATCTGTTGGGAGATCAGCAGATGGCGTAATGGTTAAGGTGGTGGACACTCCCATGTGGCTGACCACAGTTCAAGTCCTGGACCTGATGGCTTGCTTTCTCACTTTATCTCCCCCCCTCTTTGTGTGTGTGTGTGTGTGTGTGTGGTCAAACTAAAATATATAAATGAATAAATTTTAAAATTCTTAAAAAATATATATATATGTATATGTGTGTGTATATATATATAGGCCATCAACTCAATCTTTTATTGAATGCATTCATTATTTAATTGAGTGCCAAGTCTGGTCAAGGCAGACATTGTGAATTATTACAGATGCCAGCTTTAAAATAGTGTGCTAGCTTACTCAGTATGTATCATAATTCTTATATATGTATATTTAATTATTTATAAATTGTATTCTTAAAGTAGTCTATGACTGTAAAATACATTATAAAACATTTATAATAATAGGTACTAAGAAGATGAGGTAGAAATAAAATATTTTAACTGATTATTTTATTTATTAATGGCACAAAAATCTATTTAACCTCATTAACTATAATATTTAGAAGGAGAAATGTTACTGAATGTGCCCAATTGCTTTTAAAAATCTTTTGTTATGTACTGATTTGAAGGTCTGTTTTAAATTTAACTGTTTTCAGTACTTTGCTTGAATGGATGTCATAGATGTAAAGGATACCGTGCAAAGATATATAGACCCAAGGGCCAGCTGGTGGTGTGGTGGTTAGGTGACTAGATCCCATATGGCTGACTGCATGGTTCAAGTCCTGGACCCAGGTGTCTTGAAAGACACAGCAGGTGCGTTTATATGCAAGTCCAAAATCCAGAGAGCAGAGAAGGGAATGTGGCAGGGCCATCTTCCCATCCTGGTGGGTGATTTCTCACTTTCTCTCTGTCTCTCTCTCTTTCTCTCTGTCTGCCTCCCTCCTGCAAGCACATGTGTCCTATAGCAAAACTAAAAACAAAACTTAAAACAAAAATAGTCAGATCCAAATAAAAATAATGTATCATTGTGCAAAATAAATTAGAAAAACCATTTCAAAAATTCCTTCCATCAGTTATACAAAGGTTTTATTCTGAAATTTGGCTAATAAATTTTCATTTTACCTGATGTCAACTAGTCTTGAAAACTTGTTGAAAGTATTGCCTTTTAATATTTTAATGCATTGAGTTGAGCCACTTAAACTCTTCATTTGGAAAAATTTTAAACAAGCTAAGAAATTCTGCTTCAATTAAACAAAACACTGTGAACTTAAGAGTTTTTATAGGTGACGCACACCTATGTTGTTAGCAATAATATAAATAGCGTAAACTTTCCTAAACATCCACTTTGTAAATGTTCTTCTCATTACATGGGTTTCTGAAATCATCGTTAAAATGCCATTTATACTGTGATGGATCAATTTAAATGCAACTTGTGCTTATTATTTGGATAATTTATTGACCAAAAATGACCAGCAAATAAAGTATGCTTGTATTTGTATTTTTAAATAAATATTTTTTAAAGTATAACAGTTTTTTGGTGGTCTTTAGCCATGAGATAATCAGTGATTCTTTTGTGTGACAAAGTCTCATGTCATTATAAAGAGTATACAAGTTAGAGGTATTGTGTTTATAAAATTAACCACACTATCATATTTAAACCTCAATATGTTGTAATATGATTGAAGTGACTGAACAGAAGGACCACCATTAACACTCCCTCAACTGTGCATAACTGCCTCTTGTCCCTGGGGGTACTTGCAGAACTATGAGTCACACATAGCTAAGTGACTGTGGTGGGGGAGGGGAGCACCAGCATCATCTCACATCGGGGTGATCAACTCATCTTGGTTTATCTGTGGCTTTCCTAATCTGGGTGTTGGATACTAAGAAATCCTTTAGCCCAGGGCAAATCTGGACATTTGATTGCCCCAGTCCACATATTCAACACAAGTGAATTTTAATTTCTTTTTTTTCTTTATTTTATGGTAAAATAGTAGTTTGTGTCTGCACCCCATTGGATTAGCCTATGGTGATCCCTAAGACACATGCACCCCACTAAAATCTCTTGCAGGGACCACAGGAGGGGAGGTGGCTCTGGCCTGAAGAATCCTGCCTCGATGTGTTTTCAGTCAGCATGAGGTCCAGGATCATTAGGGGTGTCGGGGGAGGGGGGGCACACAGGAGGGGAGGTGGCTCTGGCCTGAAGAACCCTGCCTCGATGTGTTTTCAGTCAGCACGAGGTCCAGGACCATTAGGGGTGTGTGTGTGTTGGGGGGGAGGTCAACCAGGGAGTGATCCTGAGGTGTGGCAAGGAGAGCCAGTAGCACAGAATACACAGCCATTGTGTGCTCTCCTAGAAATGAAATCAAGTATTCAACAAAAGGCTTTCTCTCTCCGACTTGTTCCTAAAGTGACACTCATATTAATATGATAATGTCACACATGTGGGGAAATCTCAGGAGGAAGCAACCACATTTTTCACAAGGCTGAGGTGCCATCTTCTCCCCACCCAAGTCTTAACTACACTTTACAATCACTTGGGAGTTTAAAAAATTCTGCTGTCCATACCTAGCATTAGATGAATAAAGTAGACTTGCTGGGGGTGGGGATGTATGAAGGGGTGATGGGTGAGAATCAGGCATCAGGGTGTTTTTAAGTTCTCCAGATGATTCCACTGTATAGCCAAAGCTGAAGACTGTCCCTCATTACCCTTCTCTGGTAGTGTTGAGATTGTTGCTGGGTCTGAATGTTGAAAAAGAGATCTTAAGTTGTCACTTGCATGTGACACATAGAGTTGATGTTCGTTGTAATTCAGGTCATTTCCTACCAAACCAGACAAGGTTATATAATATTGCATAATCTCTTCTTTACCAAACAAAAGCCTAATGGTTTTAGCAGTCACTATAGTGGGCCTATAGACTGCAGCCACTTGGCTGAGAGATATCAACTAAGGTGTTTTGAAATGTCTTTCATCTGACAGCATGAAGATTTCCTCTTTAAAATGTGTAGACTGACAAGAAAATGTAAGAAGCAAACATAAAGGAAATAACAGGATGTTGGAGCCATGTGCTCCTAGTCTCACCGGTGTATTCTTAAACCTCTGTAATGGACTGATTACAGCAAGTTGAATCAGCTGGAAAGATAATGGAGCCAACAGCTGTGGTAGACTTGCACCCTTAAACTTTTGCTTGTGGGCAATGCAGGACCTCGCTGGACAGAGATATTCAAGCCAAACGAAAGTTTTGACAAATCACATAGGGCTGATAAATCTGCTTTTCCTGTGGCAGAGCATAAACTAAGCCATGACTAATGTCTTTCTATGCTGCATTCGAGTCTACTTTGCTGGAGAAAGATTTTAGTTTCTGCATGGCTCAGGAGGAACTGAGCTGGAGGACTTGGGACTCAGGAGCCTAAGAAGGGTTTTCACCACCTTTGGGTAAGTGAGAATGGAGACCCTGGCTTCCTTTACCACTTGTAAGAGCATTTGTGTACTGGTTACTGTGATATCTGCTGGGAATTTTAAAGAAATGTCAGGAATAGCCCTGGCCACAAGGAACTCAGGGTTAGAGAGGCAATGGAATACTACATTATAGTAAGAGAAGTAATGTGCTCATAGAAATACAGGTTTCACATACCTCACATTTACTAAGAAACTCTGTCTCATTTAATCCTCACGGAACACACATAAAGAGTGTATTCTTTTTTTTTTTTTTTTTATGTTCACTGTAGGGCGCGTGCGCTCGCCAGACAGGCAGAGAGAGACATAGAGACAGAAAGCGAGAAATCACCCCCCAGGGGGGATGGTCATGCCGCAATCCCTTCTCCTCCATTCTCCTCTCGGGATCTTGGGCACGCACGCACACGTGCCCGGTGTGAGTTTTAAGCCACCAGGTCCGGGACACGAACCACGGTCGACTACGTGGGAGTCCAGCGACATAGCCATTACACTAACTGCTGGTTCCCAAAGAGTGTATTCTTTTAATTCACATTTATAGAGGGGAGATACATTCTTAAAGAGGTATTCAGCTTGTCCAAGCTCACATAATCAGTAAACGGCTGTGCTGTGTTCCAGCCCAGTATAGTCAACGTTCACTTTTTTTTTTTTCCTTTTTAGAGCTTTTAGCTGTAGGGCACATGCACTTACCAGGGAGAGACAGAGATAGTGAGATGGAAAGTGAGAAATCACCCCCCAGGGGGATGACCACCCCGTGGTCTTTCTCTTCCATTCTTCTCCCAGGATCTTGGGCATGCACACACATGCACCCAGCATGAGTTCAAGCCACTGGGTCCAGGACTCAAACCCATGGTAACCCATGTGGGAGTCCAGCGATGTAACTGCTCTGCCATCGGCTGGCCCCCAGCGTTCTCTTTTTTAATCACATAGCCATACAATCACATACAACTCTGAAGTACTATTTAATGAGTCTTGGGAAATAGTGTCCCCTCGTGTGACTCAGGTCTCCATTAAGATACAAAACAATAGTACTAACCCCCAAATACTCTAATACCCTTATCAGTCTCTACCTCCTTGTCCTTAGAGGCAACGATTGTTTTTCACCAGAGATTAATGTTGCCTGTTGTAGAATTAGCATGAATGAAATCAAATAGTATGCATCCCCTTGCATAACTCTTCTTATACTCAGCATAATGTTTTTTATATTTGTTCATATTATTGCCAGTTTAAGCAGTTTGTCCCTTTTCACTGCTGACTGGTATTCTATTGCATGAGTGTACCAGACTTCGCTTATCCATTCTCCTATTGATTGACACTTTGGCTTTTTCTGAGTTTTGGCTATTATTAATACAACTGCTAAGAATGTTCTTGAATAATTTGTTTTCTTTGTGTGTGTGTGTGTATGTTTTTATATTTCTTGGGCAAATATTTCAGAATGAAATTACTGGGTCATATAGTAGGAATATATTTGGTTTTATATGAGAACTGCCAGGAGTTTTTCCAAAGTGTGCCATTTTGTATTCCTACCAATAATAAATGCAAATGAGAGTTCCGGTTATTACATCCTTGACAACATTTGATGTTTCTCACTTTGATTTTAATTTCTGTGATGACTAATGATGTTGGACAGTTTGTCAATCTATATTTCTCTTTCATTTATCTTCTTTTGTGAAATATTTAAATCTCTTTTTTACCATTTTAATAGGATAATGTGACTTTTTAGTGAATTTTGAGAGTTTTAAAAAATATATTCTGAATATGATTCTTTTGTTAGATATATGTCCTGTGAATATTTTCCCCAAGCTGTAGTTTATCTATTTATTTTTCTAAAGATGTCTTTTGCAAAGATTTAAAATTAGATGAAGTATAATTTAAAATTTTTAATGAGTATTTCTGTGTCCTAAGAAATCTTAGACTGCTCTCCAAGTTGTGAAGATATTCTATTTTCTTCTAGAAGATCGGTAATTTTACATTCTACATTTGAATCTGTGATTCATTTTTTTGATGTGTGTGTGGTATGAGGTAAGAGTCAAAGTTCTTTTCTTTTTTCCAATACCAGTATTCTGTTTTCTGGCACATTTTTTTTTTTTTTGAATTGCCTTTCCTTTCTTTATTGGACTGCTTTGAGGCATTTGTTGCAAATCACATTTTCAACATTTCTGAACTCCCTTATTTGATCTGTTCATCTTTTTGTGTTCTGTGCCAGTACCACACTGTCATAAGGACTGAGCTTCATAATAAGCTTTGAAATCCAATGTGTAAGTCTTCCACATTTGTTCTCCTTTTTGTCTACGTTGATTTGAATATTTTAGGTCTGTATTATATTTCCATGTAAACTTTAGAATTAGCTTGTCAATTCCTTAAAAAAAAATGGCCTTGTGAGATTATGATTGATATTGCAGTAAATCTGTAAATAAATTTGTAGGTAATCTTCCAACCCATAACATTATGTATCTCCTCATGTATTTAGACCTTTCAAGTTTTTTTCAACAAGGTTTCAGTTTTCAGTGCTTAAGTCCTGCATATTTTAATATTTTGTTCTCAAGTATTTTATGTTTTTGACGTTATTGTAATTTTTAGTTGCTAATAGTATATAGGAATACAATTAATTTTTTTTTTTAGAATTTTTTGCTATAGGGCATGTGCACTCACCAGAAAGACTGAGAGACAGAAAGTGAGAAATCACCCCTCACAGGGGATGGCCCTGCCACAATCTCTTCTTCTCCATTCTCCTCTCAGGATCTTGGGCACGCATGCACATGTGCCCGGCATGAGTTTTAAGCCACCGGGTCCGGGATGCGAACCGCAGTCGACTATATGGGAGTCCAGTGACATAGCCATTGCACTAAGTGCTGGTCCTGACCTTGTGTCCTTCTTAACCTTGCTTAACTTGCCTGTTGTTCCTAGTTGTTTATTTTATTTTTGGGGCCTTATTTTAGGATTATATGTAAACCACCTTGTGTCCTTCTTAACCTTGCTTAACTTGCTTGTTGTTCCTAGTTGTTTTTGTTTATTTTATTTTTGAGGCCATATTTTAGGATTATATGTAAACATTTATTACATATAATGTAAACATACTTTCAATATGTATTCTTTCTGTCACTTCATTGCATTGGCTAGGGCTTCCAGTACAATGTTCAATCATGAGGTAGAGGCAGCATCGTTGCCTTGCTCTAATCTTAGAGAAAAAACATTTACTATGTCATCACTGTGTGTCATATTAGTTGTGGATTTTTTTTTAACAGATGTCCTTCCTCAGCATGAGTAAGCATCCTATTTCTAATTTGCCAAGTTTAAACAAAAATCATAAATGGTGAATTTGTCATATTATTATTTTGATACATTGAGATGATTATGCATTTTCTCCTTCATTCTGTTAATATGTTGAATTGCATTGATCTGTTTTTTTTTAAAGTTAAATTAACCTTGTGTTCATGGGATAAATATCATTTGGCCACAATATATTTTTTTTCTGGTAAAGATTTTTTCAAGTATATTCATGAGAGCTATTAGTTTATAATATTCTTTTCTTATAACATCTTTGTCAGATCTAGTAAAATGGAAAGTATTCTTTCTTTATTTTTTTACATAGAAAAATGTGTCGTGACTTTTCTGGCGTTCCAGTGGATCAGAGTTTCTCAACTTTGGCAATATTCTTTTTCTTTTTAAGTTTATTTATTTATTGAGAGAGAGAGAGATTCCCAACAGAGCCTTATCATGCTGTGATCCCCCCAACCCCCACCACAGCCCTCCAGTCAGCCAGAATCACAGGCATACAGTTCAGGCTGATCCGGGGTCCAAACCCAAGACCTTCCCGTGCTAATCCAGTATCAACCAGTGGCATCCTACCTCCCCCACCACCTATGCTACTGTGGTTGGGCAAAGTATTGACATTTTTTACTTGATAGTAATTTGTTGTGAGGAACTGTTCTACATGTTGTAGGGTATTTGGCACTAACTCTTACCTTTACACACTAGATGTCAGTAGCTCTTCCTCACCTAGTTGTGACAACGAAAATGCCTCTAGATATTGCTAAATATCTCTTAGAGCACAATTTCTCCTTGTTAAGAATTACTGATCTATATTTTAAAGGTATAACCCAATGTTGTTTTTTAGTTATCTTTTTTCTTTTCTGGCATACACATTTAAATCTATAAATTTTCCTTTAATACTACCTTAGCCAAATTCCATAAGTTCTGATATATTTTTGTTATTATTCGGTTAGAAATATTTTCATTTTTAAAAATTATTTATTTTGTTTATTATCAGCTTTATTCTTTTTTAATCTGCTAACAGCACATGCACTCTCACCAGAGAAGGGGAGAGAGCGAGTGAGCAAGTGAATTGCCAGACCTGGGACTTGAACCATGGCTGGTTATGTGGGAGTCCAGTGTTCCAATTACCATGCCACTTTCTGGTCCAGAAATAGTTTTTAATTTCCTGCAAGCTTTCTTTGACTCATGAGTCTTAAAAATATGCTCTGTTTACTTTCCAAATATTTTGGCATTTTTCTAGATATTATTGATTTGCAATTTGATTATTATGAAAGAATATACTCTAAGATTTCAATTTTAAAAAATGTATTGACTTGTTTTATGGACCAATATCTTTCTTATTGAACATACCATGTTCTTTTGGGGATAAAAAGGTAAATTTTATAATTGTTGGGTATAGTGTACTATAAACATTAATTTAGTTAAGGTGGTTGATAGCGTTGTTCATATCTTCCTTGTATTTACTGACCATTTTTGTCTATTATTCTAGCAATTGCAGATAAAAGATTGTTAAACTCTCTCAACTATGGTTGTGAATTTATTTCTCCATTTATTATGTTGATTTTGATTCATATATTTTGAAACTCTGTTATTAGTAAATACCTATTTATGGTTGTTATGAATTTCTTATGGATAGACTCACCATTATGAAAAGTTTCTTTACCTCTTGTTGTACAGTCTGTTTTGAAGTCTGCTTCATTTGCTATTAATATAGCCTCTTAAGCATCCTATACTTACTGTTTGCTCAGTGGTACTGGTATTATTTTCAGTACCAGTATAAGCAGGAGTAATACCATAATATTATATTTATGTATATATACACACATACAGATACATATTTATATACACACACATAGTTATGAAGAGATTGGCTTCTGTTGGGTTGTCGAAAAAGTCATGGTGCATTTTTGCAAAGAAAAAAAAGAAATGTCATGACTTTTCCAACAACTTAATATAGTCTCTTTTGCTCTTCACAGCCATCTTGCAGGTAAATTATGTTGTGTGGCCTCCATTTTACAAAGATGAAAGCAAGGCCACAGGAGTTAAGTGACTCAAGATCTGTGTTTGGTGAGCAGCCTGTTTTCCATCTTACCTAATGCCTGGGTTTTTGGCCATTACACTACGCTATGCTTTCCTTCAGAGGTTAAATGCAAGGAGAATTGGCGGGCTCCGGTCATTATACTACGCTATGCTTTTTTCATAGGTTAAATCCAAGAAGAACTGGAGGGCTCTGGTGTATGTCACATGCTCGGTGAAGGAAAATGTAGGAAGCCTATGTGGAGAAGGTGGAACATGGTCCATCATCTAAAGACATGAGTGCTCATGGTTCCAGTCCAGGGTTCAAGGCTGACTTGTAAAGAAAAAGATTTTGGTTCTAGAGGTGCTGAGATACTGCCAGGCTTACTGGAGGATATGGAATTGTTAAAAATCTCTGAGAGAACAGACTGGGCTGGGAGTGTCACTGTCTCAGCTATTTATCTTTGTCCTGTCATGTGTGGTACAGTTCAGTCTGGAGGCAGAGAGGTGAATATGGTGATCTCTGCCGAAGATTCTGCGACTCCTTGTGGAGGCCACAGGAGAAGTTGACGTCTTGAGCTGAGCTCCTGTGGGGAAACTGAGTTTACCTGAGGGAGCCCTTCCTTGCTCTCACCTGGCAGTCTGAGTCCCAGGTGGCCAAGCTGTGGGTCTTCCTGAGGCCTGGCTGCTCCAGCTGGACCCAGGAGTTCAGCTATGCAAATACCAGTTACAAGTTTGTATTTGTGCCAATCACACATCTTGCTTTTAAATCTCTAATGCCCACCAAAAGGGATTCTACCCAGAAAATTTGAAAAGGAATTCTTTCTAATTTATTATTTTTTTTGGTCAAGTGGTCAATTTTATAACTCATGGACATGAATTTGTTATGTCATTAAATGTTCTTAGCGTCCTTACATGATTTTTCTGCATAAAGAAAGAGTAGTTTGCTTTCTTTTGCTACTTGGACCTACTCTGTAATCAACCTTCACTTTAACCACTTGTTGTTCCTAAAATAAGCTCTGCATTTTTCTGCCTCTGTGGTTTTTTTTTTTTTTTTTTTTTTTTTTTTTTTGGGGGGGGGTTTTTTTCTTTCACCGCGGGCGCTCACCAGACACACAGAGAGGGACATAGAGACAGAAAGCGAGAAATCACCCCCCAGGGGGGATGGTCATGCCGTAATCCCTTCTCCTCCATTCTCTTGGGATCTTGGGCACGCACGCACACGCGCCTGGAGTGAGTTTTAAGCCACTGGTTCCGGGACGCGAACTGCAGTCGACTACGTGGGAGTCCAGCGACATAGCCATTACACTAACTGCTGGTTCACTGCCTCTGTGTTTTTTTGTTTGTTTGTTTGTTTGTTTTGTTTTGTTTTTTTTTGGAGAGATTTTCACTGTAGGGCGCGTGCGCTCGCCAGACAGACAGAGAGAGACATAGAGACAGAAAGTGAGAAATCACCCCCCAGGGGGGATGGTCACGCCGCAATCCCTTCTCCTCCATTCTCCTCTCGGGATCTTGGGCACGCACGCACACGTGCCCGGCGTGAGTTTTAAGCCACCGGGTCCGGGACACGAACCGCGGTCGACTACGTGGGAGTCCAGCGACATAGCCATTACGCTAACTGCTGGTTCTCTGCCTCTGTGTTTTTGACATTGCCTTTGCTTTCCTTGTTGATTCACCCCCAAGGCCCAGTTCAAATACGACCTTCTCTGAGAGACCCCTATCTGGTCAGTGGAAATAAATGACTGAGCTCCCAAGACCCATAGAAAAATTCCTTCCCTCTCCCCTGAGCCTTAAAGATCCCCTGCAGGAAATTCACTCCCCTTCTGGTATGAGTAGGCAGAGATTGGGCTCCAAACACAGTGGGGTGAGGACAAACCCCTGGGGTGAATTGTGGGCCTATCACACCAGCCTGAGTGATCACTCTTTGCTCATTGAGTTGTAATGCCCTCGGAAAATTCTTTGCACTGACCAGTGGTATCTACTTTTGCTCGATAGCTGGGTGGAAAGGGTTAAGCAGTTGGGCAATTCCACAGTGGCTTGGTAGTTTCTGGAGAATCCTGGCACAAGTAATTTGCATAATGCAGACTTATCTCCTGGATGATGCAGCGCCCTGCAATCCCGATGCAAACGAACTCCAGCTGTATTAACCTTCGAGGCTTAGGGGGTTGGCTGGGCCATTCCTGGGAACCTTGCAAGAGATCACTTTTGTTCTCCGCCCCAAGGATAGCGAGCCCCAGTGACACCAAAAGTCCAGACAGCACTCCCTCTAACGGGTGAGAATTATGTTTGTGGTGGCTCTTACTTCCTTCTTCAGATGGAGTGGGAAGTATGAGGGGTCTTCAAAAAGATCATAGAGAATGCATGTTATCAAAAAAGCATACATGGTTATTAACTTTTCTTTTTTGGCACCAGAATAAATTCATACTTTAAGTCCATTTTCCCATGAACTTTAGAAGTCTCTTCATAAGGTCAAGAATAGAAAAGGGTTGAAGGGCTTCTTGATCTTACCCCCTTCTATTCCTTTCATAGACATGCGAGGTCATCTTCTGTTGTCTCATAGGCTTTTTAGCTTTTTATAATATAAGCCTGTATGTAGTGCTTAGTGTGTGTTATAAGTGCTTAACAGATTTAACTTCATTTCATCCTATAGTAACCTCAGCGGTCTGGCTCTGGCATCTGTGACCAGCTGCAAGGATGGTCTATGAGGTCAGACAGACCTAGTTTCAATCCTAGTCCTAGTTCTATCACTTAGAGCTTTGGAACCAAGAGCAAGTTGTTTGGTGTTCCCTTGCCCAAGTTTCTCTGTCTATAAAATAGGTCCTCAAAGGATTGCAATGAAGATTTGATGGGATCATGCGTATGAAGCACTGAGTGTAGTGTCTGATGTAGTGTGTGATTGCTGCTGGGATAGCAATGTAGAAGAAAACCTGCATTCTTAGAGATTCCTCTCTGAAGCCTGTGAATTTCAATGCCAAATGTTCTTCCCTGAACAAAAGACCATATCAGAAGTGGCCAGAGGGCCCAGCTGCATGGGGATCCTTTTGCCCTCAGGAGATCTTCCACCTGCTGAGAAAGGTAGAAGGAAGTACAGGATGACATAGATTCAGACTTCCTACTGGAAGAGCCATAGTTCTTGACATAGATTCAGACTTCCTACTGGAAGAGATTTTTGTCCAGATGGGAAATGCAGTCTTTTGTGCTTCTGATCAGATTTACTTCTCTGTCTGGGAGATCAGAAACCTCAGGTCCCACCTGCAGAGCAGGCTCCCTGCTCTGAAAGAGTTAAATCGGGCAAGTTCATGGGACCAGCATGGTATGGTATGGAGGCACTAGACTCTCACAAGGCCAGTTCAAGACCTGGACCAGGCAGCTTGCTCTCTGTGCCTCTCTCCCTCTCTGGTGAGCATCTGTGCCCTACAGCAAACTAAAAAAGTAATAATAACAATAGATAAATAATTCTAAAATAAAGAGCCAAGCTCACCACCTTTCTGAATATTTACCCCTCCTAATCTATAGTGATTCTTACTATTAGAAACCTCATTGTGAGGAAGACCTGGACAACTTGTGTTAAGTCAACCTAGGACACAGGAGTGAGGAGTGCCTCTTCCTCATCTGCAGAGATAAAAATCGTATTCCAATCCTGTCCCCTTTTTTGAAGGGGCAAGTAGGTATCTTGACCAGGACCCTAGGATGTTCTCAGAAAAAACTCAGTGATGAGGTTGGGGTCCTGCATGGCAAGGTCTGAAAGAACATGCCAGGAGCTGAAGCTAAACTCTGTCCCTTTGTAATCATTCTGGGCCAGCCTTCTGAGGTCTGTGACTCTTAGACAGCCTTAGATCAGGACAGGCCCCACTGACCTCAGGTGGATGGCCTGGAGCAGGTTGGCAGTCTCAGGTACCAGGGAGTCTTGATGTTCAGCTCCAACTACCCCCATATCTGCTGCCCCCACCTACAAGTTAACCTGGTGGTAGAAAATTAATAAGTGATTTATTAAGTTCCATTTTTGCTATTTGCCCCCCAGACCCCAGTGAATGAAGAAAACTTACTTTAGGGCCTAACAGTTAATAAAACTTATTTGCTGAGGAGCGTGGATTTGGGTTTCAAGTATTTTAGAGAAGTATCTGCTGAGCTGGTTCGTGAGCGTGTTTGTAGCTGCAGGGTGGAGGCAAAGCCTGCCCCGCACAGCTCGGCGGGAACCAGGCTTTCACTGCATCAAGATAAGGCAGGTAGAGCGTGGGTCAATATTTAATCAGGATACATGGGATTCGGCTCGGTAAAAGCAACACTCAGGGCCTGTGTTTGCAGACCCTGGCTGATCACCCAGGGAAGTATTGGTCCCCTGGCCCATGCTTTGAGGGTGAGATTACATAGTTATTTGTCCCAAAGTCAATCACAGAAATTCAGATAAATGTCATGTTATCCAGCATACTCCAAGCCTCTACGTGGTTTTTTTTTTTTCCCTGAGGTTTATAAATTTATTTCTTTCATGAGTGTGAAAGAAAGAAAGAGAGAAGGAGAGAGAGAGATCATATCCCCAACAGGGCCTGATGTCCTGATTCCTAGCTTCAGCCTGTCCCCGATCTTTAGCAAACACAAGTCTCGTGTGCTCAGGAAGGTCTCCAGATGGAAACCCAGAACCCCCACCCCCAACCCCTGGAGTGTGGGACAGCCTCACAGAGTGCTGTGCCTCGCTGTGCACTATCATTGGAAACCCAGGCCCCTACACTGAGAATCCCAACATAGGGATTGGCCTATTGGTTAATGGAGCCAAATCCACATGGCTGTGATCTGAATTCTGGCCTGACAGCTTGAGAAACACAGCAGGCACATGTGCATGTGTGAGCCAAATCCCAACAGAATAAAGAAGTGGAAAAGGACTTGAGGCATGGCCATCCTCCATTGGAGGGTGTTTTCTCCCTCTCCCTTTCCATCTACCTATCTTTCTCCTGGTGGGTGCATGTACCTTGTGATAACTGAAAACAAAACAAAGCAAAACAAAACAAACTACCCACAACAACAATGCTGGGCTGGGAGGGACAGAGCCTGGGGATCTGACCCCATTCTATACAAACACCCCCTGTTTCCCAGCAAGGCCTTCCTGGACCCCTTCTTATTGGCCCCCACCACTCTGTCCACCATCTCTACTCAGCAAGCGCTTAATAAGGTCAACCAAGCAGGGCCTTCCAGGAAAGAAAAACACATGCTCTTTAATTTTTTGTATTTGCCCTCCTTCTGTTTCCAAACAGCTCTTTTTAGGGATTTGGTCATCTGGGAACAATCTTCTACCCTCTGAGCCAAGGGGTTCCTGGACCCTCCCCTGATGGGATATGATGTCAGGCCCTCTGAGGCTGAGTCCTGGCTTCCTGGGCTCTGCTCCTTAAGCATTCTCTGATCTCACCACACATGAACTATCACCCTTGGGGCCAGAGGTGATGCAGCAGTAGTGCAACTAGATTCATATGGAAAAGATCCTGGGTTCACAGCCCAGAATCTTCCAGAGCATCCCCGATGTTCCCGCATGCCTGTGATCCAGGCCTGCTGAGACTAGGGGTGGATCAGGGTTTGAAGATTTTGGTGAGCTGCTCTGTCTCTCTGTCTCTCTCTCTCTCTGTCTCCTTCTCATGGAAGAAAAATACACTTAAAAAAGAACTATCGCGCTTGCTTTGTGTCCAACCTTGTTCTTGGACATTGCTTCCTCTTCCACGGTATGTGTGTGCATGTTCATGTGCATATGTGTAGTGTGGAGGGAGAACATGAGCTCTTCATATCTCTCTGATAGAGACCCTGGATATCGAGATTATTGGTATCCCCCAACAGGCTTCTGCCAGTGTCGTGGCCCAAATCATGATTTCTCACAAGGCTTTAGTAGCAATAAAATCTGCCAGTAATTATTGATCACTTCTGCTTTTGGCATGGGGTAAGTGCTAAACCTGTTACTTCATTTAATTTCTCACTATGCCTTTTAAAGTTTGACTGTCAACTTCATTTTATGAGGGGTCTAAAGAGACTCAGAGAGGTTAAGTAACCTGTTTAAGTTCACACAGCAACTGACTGCTCAAGCTGATTGCATCTGAATCAACATATAATACCATTTCTCAATTGCTAAGAATGATAACAACTTTATTTTGAATACATGGCAATCAAATTAAAACTACTCAGAGTCCCTTATGATAGACATTCTCTGTTTTCCATCACTTTCCCCCACTCAGTGTGTAATTATTTTATTTATTTATTTATTTATTGGAGAGGTTTTTGCTATAGGGTGCGTGCGCTCACCAGACAGAGACAGAGAGACAGAAAGCGAGAAATCACCCCCCCCAGGGGAGATGGCCACACCGCAATCTCTTCTCCATTCTCCTTTCGGGATCTTAGGCACACACGCACACGCGCCCAGTGTGAGTTTAAGCCGCCGAGTCCGGACTTGAACTGCGGTCGACTACGTGGGAGTCCAGCGACATAACCATTACACTAACTGCTGGTCCTAGTGTGTAATTATTGTTGAGTTTGGCTTGTACCCTTTCAGATATTTTTCTATATGTTTACATACATGTTCATGTATGCAGAGAAAATGTCAGCATCTGTTTCTCTCCCTTACGATGTGGAGTAGTACTTGTAAGCACCCTTCTGACACTTCATATGAATTACAATGTCTTGGCCTTCTTTCCACGTAAGCATTGACAGATTCACTCATTGCTCTCTACCACTTCCTAGAATTTCTTACAGTGGTGTACAGGGACTCCTCATTTAACGACTAGGCTACGTCCCTACAACTAGGTCATTAAGTGAATTGGTAGGTAAATGAGGACCTTAAAGGCGTATGTGTTGTGGTGAGTCGTGGCACCACAGGGTATGCATCTTTCAATAGATGCCATGCAAAGTCACACTAGAATCATGTAACTCTATCCATACAGAAAGCATGCATAGATAAGCACCAGAAAGCAACAAGACACACCACAACACAATCATGTAAACCTGGAATAATCATTTTACTTACTCTGAACACTACTGTGAGTGCATGATGAAATATAAATTTATGAACAAAGTATGTACTCTTGCATGATTGAGAACGCTCTGTGTAGTGAATACTGACCAACCGATTGCAGTAGAGACCAAGACTGAGGAAGGGAATTCTCTGGTGCTAGAGGACCGGTTGTAACTCTGAGAGATCAAGAAAACTGGTAGGTCACTGAGGACTGACATATAGATTTTCTTTTCTTTTTTTTTTTTTCTTTTCTGTCAATCCCTTGTGGATGGACATTTAAGTTAGAAAATGCCCACTATTGGGGCTGGCAGGTGGCGTGATGGTTAAGGCGCTGAACTCCCACATGGCCTACCGCGGTTTGACTCGCAGACCTGGTGGCTTGTTTTCTCACTTTCCCTCTCTGTCTCTCTGGTCACACTAAAAAATACTAAATATAATTAAATAATTCTTAAAAAAAAAAAGGGACCAGCAGTTGGCATAATGTCCATGTCACTGGATTCCCCTGTAGTTGACTATGGTTCAAGTCCCAGACCCGGTGGCTTAAACTCATGCCAGGTGCATGTGCATGCGTACCCAAGATCCTGAGAAGAGAATGGAGGAGAAGGGATTGCAGCATGACCATCCCCCCCTGGGGGTGATTTCGCGCTTTCTGTCTCTCTGTCTCTCTCTTTCTAGTGCCCTATAGCAAAAATCTCTAAAAACAAATACACTATTATGTTGCATCCATGATCCTTGGGCACAACCCACGTGCACTTTTGTGAGTACCTTTCTTGGGTACAGGAAATGGGATTGCTCTGTGATACACTATGCAAATTTAAAATTTTAATAGACACTGACAGATGATCCTCTGAAGACACAAGTTGGAGAAAGGCACTCTCTCTCAGGGGACAAGAGAAGATGGGCATGATCTATGGGGAAATGCACATGCAGGGAGCAGCAGGGAATGGTCTGCTCTGTGGCTCCACTGCCTTCCAGCAGGGCAGGTGACGACTCCTCCGAGCCTCAGTAGTCACACCTGCCAAATGAAGACGGCACTCTCACTCGCTCAGAGGGCCGTGGTGAGGATTGATTGAGACGATACAGGAACAGAAATGGCTCATAGCATATGGCCACGTACACTTGGTAACACTTATTAGCCTTGTGGGGAGGACAGGGAAGGTGCTTGGGCTGTCTTTCCTAGAAAATCTTTCGGGACAGCAAACTCATACCTGGGCCGGACCCAGGTGCTGTCCCCTGGAGGGAGGGCTGGATGACAGGGCATTGATACACAGCCAGTATCAGCAGAGCTATAAGCCATAGCCGTGACCTTGACTGTGACTTCTCTCCAGTTCAGCCTAGAAGAGGCAGAAGACCGCACAGCATGGGCGCTCACTGCCTTTTAATGAGTATTATAAATTTGCAAGAAATGCTTTTTATGTTTTTGCTTTTGAATCATCCTGCCTTTGTAACCCTAATTCCTTTAACTGCCTGTGTGGTGAATACACAGGTGTTTAGGCCAGGAAGGCTATGCTTTCAATTCATATGCTTTAGTTTCCTGATAGCAGCATGGCATAGTCCTCTTAGCTCTGACGCCCACTCGGTATGAGTAACCACAAAACTGTGGAACCTCTGTATGTCTCAATCCTGTGTAAAAACTAGATGATACTAATATCTATAAGAAAAGCTGATTAATTATAAAATGGTGATTCCTAAAGGTGAACCTGAGATCTACTAGCAGACAAGCCATGGTGTGTCTCTGTGGCTAAGGAAGGCCTGCTGAGGTTAATAGGTTGATGTACAAGACTTCAAAAACAGCCCATGACTCTCAGCAGGAGAGCCCTGCCATCCCGACCAGGATGGGAAGCAAAAGGTACTGAACAGATTGTTGTGTGAGGATGTCCCCGACTAGGCACCACTCTGGTCATGGGACTGAGGTTATGCCAAGGGTCAAAGGTTCTTATAAAAACCTAGGTAAATACAGTCATGAGAGCACTAACTGATCCCAAGCACCAGAGTTGGGCCCTGCTCTCCCGAGGAGTGGCTTTCTCTTGGGTCTGATAAATGAGGCCTTCACTGGCAATTGATGGCTTAAGAGGAAGCAATAGGGTTTGCATGTTCCAGACCTGCTTCCTGGAAAGCTTCATGGTGACCCATACTCATGGATGTAATGAAACTCAAGGCTCTTGAATCCTGTGAGCTTCTTATAGATACCATCTCCTGCCCTCCATCCTTCCCAGTGCCCAACTCTGCTGTGCTAAAGGATTACCCAAAGCTTATACCCTCCTCCAACTTCTCCCCGCTGAAGCCAAGGCAGAAGTTGTCCCTAGGAGTGGCACTTTAATATGTTGGTGACCTGGAGCACATCAGATCTGGCTTTTTGATGAGATAACTATCAGATGGGAATTTCGAGAATGGTGGTAAGAGAATGGGACACCAAGGGAGGTCAGTTCTAAATTTTGATGACAGGGAGCTTTGGAGACATGCCCAGGGAGGGTAGGGCTAAGCATGGTGCCATGGAAAGAGAGAAGGGAAGGGAAAGGGAGGAGAAGCGGACTTCTGAAGAAAATCTTTATACTGTGACTATTTCTTTGATGACTGTCTCCCCAGCACCTCTGGGTCCCTCAGCTTAGTTCTCCCTTTCTGAGATGGGACCAGGCAGACAGTTACATGGGGTGGCCTAGAAGTCCAGCTGGGAGCACTACCTTCCCAGTGCCTCTTGAAAACTCCCATTTCCTGAGAGGGTGGGATGTGAGGGGAGCTGGTCAGCAGGTGGGCGGGGCCTTCTGGGCACAGAGGCTCTTTATCTGGAGGAACCTGCAGACCCCAGGCCCCGCTGACAGGCATGCCTGGCGGCACTTGGCACACCACCTTTTCTAAAGGAAAACCACTTCTTAGAAAATGTGCTCATGCCTGAGCTGCCCTCTCCAAAATCAACAGGCGTGACATCCTAGGCCAGATGTGGTTGGCAGAGCAGAGGACCAGGAGCCCCAAGAATGGAGTTAAGTAGCTGGGTAACCTCAGAAAAACCTCTAGAGTGAGCTTCAGTCTCCTCGTTTGTGGCATAACAGACCACCAGCCCTGAGATTCCCGGCTCAGTGATTGAGGCTGAAGAGCTAAGCAGAGCTTCCTTGGTGAAATGTACAATTTTTTTTTTTTTTTGTCTTTTATATGAAGCTCAGTCCCTAAAATGTCCTAGAGCAGAATGTACAACTCGAACAGCCTTGTGGTCTGGGAAGAGCTCCTGGGTTTCCATCTCGCTTTATTATTCTAGGAGCACTGTTTTGAGAGTGATGAACTGTCTCTGTTTGCTCAAGACTAGTGGAATTCCTGGGATATGGGACTTTGCGTGCTAAACCAGGGAAGGTTATCTTGGGAAAACCAGGAGAAGTTGGTCACTCTAACTGTACCCCAAACTCCCTGAGTCCAAGGGCAAGTCCCTTCCCCTTTTGGTCTTGGGTTGAATACAAACCCACATGCGCTTGTCCTTGACATTGGAGTTAGCACTGGGCCTGGGGCCTTGCTTTTCTTACCTTGGGCTTGGTGCCATTCTCCCTGCTGTGCCTGCAGCCCACCCCTCCCACCACTCTGAGAGTCGGATGGTCCTGGATTTCAGCAGTGGGGTAGGCGGTTTGACCAGCTGTCCTGATCTGTACAGTATGAAATGCAAGGTCGTAATAACTTTGTATGCCTTATCTCCTTGTTTCTCATAGCAACTTTATGAGGTAAATTTTAATATTATCTGCATTAGTTAAAGCTCCCCAGAGAACACAATAATAGGATGTATACATATAGCCAAGAGAGAGGTTGATTTTAAGGAATTGGCTCACACCACTGTGAAGGCTGGCAAGCCTAAAATCTGCAAAGTAATGCATCTAGTTGAGAACAAGGAAGAGCAGAGGAGTAGGGAAACTGAGACAGAGGGTGAAGTGACTTATTCGAGAGCACACAGCAGTAAGAAAAGGAGCCAAAATGAGAACCCAGGCAATCTTCTTCACAGTCTCTACCTCCCTGAGGTTTCTTTTTTTTTTTTTTAATTTCAATTTATTTATTTGCATTCATTCACTGTACATCATTACAGCATACACAATGAGATTTTCCATCCAGAGTACACTGTATATTGTCTCAATCAAGCACATCAACAAACATGTTATTGTCAGCAAATGATCTTCCATTTCTTGTTCTCTGTATGTTTTGCATGGTGAGGGCCAAAGAGGAAATATCTGATACTTGTTCATTTCCTTCTCCTTGCTCACTTACGTTATTGAAATGGAGGTGCCCGGCTACCGAGATTCCTGGTTAGGAATTGCTTCCTATTAGACTTTCTTGGCACTCTCGAGGAATGGATTTTTAACCAAAGAAGCGTTTTCTGTCTGAGTGTGATGGGGGATGGCTGGTGGCAGTCACCTGCATTCTCGTGTAGTCTCCTGACCAGACTGGGATCAAACCCAAAACAGACCCAGGACCTTGGAGAGAGATAACAGGGCCAGGCTTGGCCTGTAAAGCCCAGGAGCCTGTAGCCAGCAGTGAGCCAGAGGGCAGATGGCTTCAGGACTTTTATGAGTATGTCCTTTGCCCTGGACCATGGCCTTGGCATGTACCCAGCATTTGTCTCTATGGCCAGATAACAAGCACCACAACAGTGACATGGAACTATTCAGAAGGTGATCCTGAGGCCACCTCACCTGACCCTCTGCCCCAGTTATCATTCCATCTGACCTCAGCCCTAGGATGAAGCAATTGAGCTGCCAGGTTGTAGAACCTGCAGGCAATATATGCCAGCCTC
>NW_006159803.1:5866328-5887200 GCF_000334495.1 Tupaia belangeri chinensis | reverse complement strand
AGCAGGAGGCAGCCAAGTGTAATGAAGTGAATTCTGGGGCCAGCAGGCCTGGGCTCAAATCCTGACTCCACTTACTGACTTTATGACCCCATCAAGTCACTTTACCTCTCTAAGCCTCAGTGTCTTCAGCTGCAAAATGGGGGAATGATAATATTGATCTCTGAGCTTGTAGGTGGTTCACTTAAAGGTGTTCACAAATGTCACAGAGCTTGGCATCAAAAAGGAATTCCTTTCTTCTTTTCTCTCCCTGGAATCACTCTTTGTCTCTTTAAGATGGCCCTGAGTTCACCTTCTCTGACCATGTGCTCTACTGTCCTTGTGTCTAGAAGTATTGAGAAGAACCCAAAGCACCCTAGAGCTGGCTCCATGTTTGGAGTCAGGCCAGTCCTCCCTTTAGAAGACTTGAGAGGATAGGCTTGACTCACCTGAGACCCAGCCAGTAGCAGTCTCTCTAAAAGGAAAGCATCCAGCACTACTGGGGTGGATTTTTGTCAATTTCAGTTATGTCTCCTGGGAACGAGTCCTGGCTTGCTTCGACTGATTTTTTTTTTTTTTTTTTTGCTTTCAAGTTATAGCACATGGATCTCTGAGTTTCAAAGCCCTCTGGCAAATATGCAAATGGTTTTAATTTGAGGTGTAACAGACAGGTGGAAATAACACTCTGAAGCCAGCCTTTTCTTGGTAGTTCCTGCCATAAAGCTGGTACTCAAAAGCAAAGCGATTTTTCCCTAGATATTGCTTGAGTCCTTTCTCTCTGGTGGTCCTTTTAGGCTGTGGCTTTGGAGAGGGAAACAAAGGAAAAATTCTAAGATGAAGCAGCTTTATTTTCTTGCTTTTGAATATGGCATATTGTCTTCTGTGTGCATTTGGCAGGAGAGAGCCAGACTGTTGCTTGGATGGCACTTGGGTCAGTCTTAGATCAGAGAGGAAGATGCCTCCTAACCAGCGGCCTCCCTCCAGGGCCTGTTTTGGGACTTTCTTGTCTATTTTTCTTTTTCTTTTCTTTTCTTTTCTTTTTTTCTTTTTTTTTTTTGGTGTGGGTGTGTGTGTATGTGCGTAATTCTTCATGGGCTTTTTTTTGTAAGACACTTTGTTCCCAGGGTTCTGGGAACTGGACCCTGACTAAACAACTGCGATTAGGATAATGATCCAGGGCTAGTGGCATGGTTGAAACAGCTGATCCCACATGGCCAACTTGTAGTTTGAGTCCTAGTCCTGGCATCTTGAGAAACACACTGGGCATGGGCACATGTGTGCCTAAGATCCCAAAAGAAGAGATTGCAGCATGACCATCCCCCAGGGGGATGCTTTCTTGCTCTCTCTTTCTGGTGAGTGCACATGTCCTCTAGCAAAATTTAAAAATATATATAATAAATTGTACCTATAACAAGATAATGGTTGAAAGCCAGAGTTCTAGAATTATTGAAGTGGATTTAAATCCTGACTTTTCCCACTTCCTGTCCTTTTGACTATAAGCACTTAATTTAACCATCCTGAGACTTGGTTACCTGTAAAATGGATATTAAAAAAAGCATCTGTGGGGCCAGCAGATGGCATGGTGGTTATGTTGCTGGACTCCAACATGGTCCATTGCAATTCGAGTCCCAGAACTGGTGGTTTGAAACTCCCACTGGGTGCATGTGCATGCATGGCCAAGATCCCAGGAGGAGAATGGAGGAGAAGGGATTGCAGCATGGCCATCCTCCTTGGTGTGTGGGGGGTTGACTTCTCGCTTTCCCTTTCACTGTATCTGTCTGTCTCTCTCTCTCTCCAGCGTGCACATATGCCCTAAGGCAAAAACCTCTAAATAATAAAAGCATCTGCTTCATTTTGCAAGGTTGAAAACGTGATTATATAAATTATAGTCTAGCACCTAACACTTAAAAACTCTCCTACAGGGTGTTTAATAGAACAGTTAATACACTTAGGAGCTTCAACCCACCAGCAGTGGATAGGTCATCTTATGGTCTCAAAGTGTGCTAGAGAGTCTGAGGGGAAAGAAAAAGACAAGCCTTGGTTCCTGACTCTATAATGAGCTGATCAGATGCAAGCCAGTACATAAATGCAAAGTTAATGGGGCAGGTGATGGAAGAGTTAATGGGACAGGTGATGAAAGAAATGAAATGCAGTGAAGAGACAGAAGTGAGGAGGTGCTTAGCACTTATAAGCACATGCTATGGGTCAGGTTTCACAGGACTGGGGGTCCTTCCATCCTTACTGTATCTTTCATTCTTCCCCTCCATCCTGGGGAAGTGGTCAATTCTAGCCCTACTTTATACACAAAGGGGCACTAAGGCTTGGGAAATGAAGTAAGCCATCCAAGGTCATAAAGCTAGAATTGGCTAGAGTGTGCATTTGGAATTGTACCATGGAGGCAGGTTTGACTGACCTTGAGAGAAGGGTAGGGTTTGGAGACATGGAACACAGGAGAGGTGTGTTCCTGGGTTTGCTGTTTTATGGGGCTGTGGAGGACGTCAAGAAGAGTGCTGGACCCGCTCTCCCATTGCAAAAAAAAAAAAAAAAAAAAAAGCTTGTCTTGCCTGGCAGGCTGTGGGCATCAGCACCAGCCAGTCCTGGCAGGTGAAGACCACATACAACTTCTGCCTTGCCGCAGCCCAGCCGTGAAACCCAATACGTGCCCTGGCCCCACAAGGTGCCAGTCATTTGCTTTCTTATCGGGCAGGGCACATTCCATGGCCAAGTGGCCACCTGGGTCACTTCTGTCAGGGTAGAGCTACTTCAGGCTGTGTGTGCATTTGCATGGCTGCCTGTGCAGAGAGGTTTGCATTTTTGAGAGTCTGGCTTGGCTGTGGGGAGGTGGGAGGGGGCATGACGGTGTACTACCTTTCAGCATCAGTGGGACTGAGGGCATTCTGGGACTAGCACGGTTCTGATGGAAAGGGACCTGAGTTTGAATCCTGCCTCACCTTTTGTAGTCATCTGACCTTGGGCAGGGTCACCTTATTCCTTTAGGCCTCAGTTTCCTTTACCATATAAAGGAAATGGTAGCAAATACCCTTAGTTTGATTTCACAGTCTAAATATGAGGGGGTCTTCAAAAAGTTCATAAAAAAACTATGCATGGATTGCAAAAATTTCGGGAACCATAATAAACTTGTACTTTCATTCCATTTTTCCATAAACTTTTTGGTTTTTTTTGAGAGGTTTTTGCTATAGGGTGCGTGCACTCGCTAGACAGACAGAGAGAGATAGAGAGACAGAAAGCGAGAAATCACCCCCCAGGGGGATGGCCATGCCGCAATTCCTTCTCCTCCATTCTCCTCTCGGGCTCTTGGGCACGCACGCGCACGTGCCCGGCGTGAGTTTTAAGCCACCGGGTCTAGGACGCGAACCGCGGTCGACTACATGGGAGTCCAGTGACATAGCCATTACACTAACTGCTGGTTCCCATTTTTCCATAAAGTTTTAGAAGTCCTCTCATGTTATAAAAGGCCTGGCCTACCTTGGTAGGTGCTCCATAATTCTATTTTTAATGCCACTAGCTGTCCTTGGAATATCAATAGTTCTGAGCTCTAGATATGACATGGGAATTGGGGATGGGTGCTGGGGAGTGGGCAGGGTGAGTACAGAGTGTTGAAGCTGCCACATCTCACTTGCTTACACTTAGAGGAGCTCCAGCTTCTGATCCCGTGTTCTGAGAGGGCGTTTGAGCAGAGTCTGAGCTCTGGGAATCCTTTGCTTCACCTGATTGCTGAAAAGGGCTGCGTGATTGTGATAAAACTTTGCCCCTAAAATCTCTACTGGGTTGAAACTGGGCTTAAGGAATTTAACTCAACAGTCCCCAAATTGGGACCTGCATCTCAGATGTGAGTCTTTAGCAATCACAATGTGGAATATGTGTTTCTCACCTGTTATGCTCAGGGCTTAATGAAAAAATCACAGTACATTTCTGGCGTGCCTGAGTTTAAGTGCAGCTCATCATTATATGAACCTGGGCACATTCCCTAGCTTTGTTCAGCTCTCGGGTGCTTGCACTCCTTTACCTTTTCTGATTATTACGGTGATGAGCATGCAAGGTTGAGTTGCTTAAATGACTTGCCCAGCATGGCTAGTCTAAGAGATCCAAGGTAAGAGCAAGGTATTATGCTAGGATTGGGACCAGCAGATGGCATAATGGTTATGTTCTCTGAACTCCCACAGTTCAGAGTTCAGACCACAGTTCAAACCATAGTTCAAGTCCCAGACCCAGTGGCTTAAAACTCACACTGGGTGCATGGGCACGCATGCCCAAGATCCCAAGAGGAGAATAGAGGAAAAGGGACTGTAGCATGGCTATCCCCCTGGGGTATGATTTCTCACTTTCTGTCTCTCTGTCTCTCTGGTGAGGACACATGCCCTATAGCAAAAATCTCTCTAAGGGGAAAAGTAAGAAAAAAAAAAAAGATATTGTATTGGAATCAAGCCCCACCCACCCATTGAAATCCTGTTAGGTCCCATTGGGATCCTCCTGAAGATGTTCTGGACCAGCCATCCAGCTTGAGACCTTGGGCCCTTCCTTTGACTTCCCATTCACGGTGCTCCTCCATACTAAATTCCTGTTCCCTGGTGATACCAATGGGCTATTTGCATAGGGTATCTCCAAGGATAATCTAGGCCCAAACCCTGAGGTTTTATGAGAAATTGGCTAATTATGAGGCACCCTTGGTCTGTTGCTAAGAAGCAGGTAGGTAGTCTGACTATTTTAAGTGGTTGTAAACACTCTCTGGACAGCTATTGCTATGAAATCTCGGAAATGGATCTCAAGGTATCTCTTCAGAGACCCTTTGCAAGAGGTGGGTCTGGCTTTATGAGGAGACACTAGATAAAAGCCTAGATGGGCCAGAGGCTTTGATTTTGATCAGTTCAGCCTGAAATCAGCTTTATTCCTCCCAAACTGGCCAACCAGCCTATAGCTCTGAAGCCCTAATTAGAAGAACATGATGTAGAGTTGGGGGAGAGAGTGGAGAGAGTAGTTCTGGTTAATTTGGGTTCTCCTTTGAATTTCCAAAAATGGAATATCTTCTTAGAAGTGACAGACTGACGGCTCAAACAGAATTTTGTTTCCCTCAGCAAGTTAAGGGGAAATTCCCCTGGCCAGAGGAGGTGCTGTAGCTTTGGGGGCCGAAGCCGTAGCCTGGTTTTCTTCATTTGGCTTTGGACATGTTAGCGGGAGCAGGTGGTTGCTGACTGCTGTGAGGCGCAGGGAGGAAGAGAAAGAGGGGCCGCATGTGACGGCACTAGGCCAGGAGGAGCCGATTTCTGCCAGTCAGGTTGCCTGTGAGTCTGAGCCCTCAGCTTTCTCTCAGCTGGCCTGGCTCCTGGCAAGGACAGTCAGGTATAATCCTCACTCCGCCAGGAGAGAGGAAGTTAATGAGAAAGAGGCAGGTAGTGGTTATGTAAACCAGGCCCAGAGCTGGGGACCCACTGGCATGATGGACAGGTTGCAGACCTCTGACTAGGGCTTAGGAGTTGGCTGATTTCCATGCCTGTTCCACCCAGTTTCTGCCCTGCCCTCAGCTTCATGGGTTCCAGGTGAAAGAAAAAGAAGATACAAACTATTTCTCAAAGTTTTTCTGTAAGAAAAGGCAACCTGTCTTAGTCCATTTGTGCTGTTCTAACAGAATACCTGAGCCTGGAGAATTTGTAAAGAAGAAAACATTATTCCTCATACTTCTGGAGGCTGGGAAACCTAAGATCAAGGCACTTGCAGGTCTGGTTGTCTGGTCAGGGCTGCTCTCTGCTTCCAAGATGGCACCCGGATGGTGCATCCTCCAGAGAGAGGAACATGGTTCTCATGTGGCAGGAACTGGAAGGGCAAGCGGAGGCAGACTCCCTTGTGAAGTCCTTTTATAAGGGCACCTAATCCCGTTCACAAGGGAGGAGCCCCTCTGGTCTAATCATCTCTTAAAGTTTCCTATTAAAGTTCCTCTTAATAGCGTTGGTTAATGTCTGAGTTTTGGAGAGGACATTTAAAGCACAGCATAACCCAGTTCTGCCCTTCCCAAGCTGCCAAAGGCCAAGATTTTTTTCTGGGAAAAAAATGATCAATCCATTTATCTTCATTCTGGACTGAGTTGTCCAAAGGCCAAGATTTTTTTCTGGGAAAAAAAAAATTATCTATCCATCTATCTTCTTTCTGGACTGAGTTGTTTTTTCTTTCTTGGGGAGTCAGGATGTCTTCCACTGCTTGCTTTAGCACCCTCATGATTTCTCTCTCTTTGGGAAAAAAAAAAAAAAGATCAGGCCAGTCAGTGGCACGGTAGGCCAGCTGGTGGCATAGTAGACCAGCTGGTGGTATGGGGTTAAAGTGCTGGATCTAACATGGCCAACTAAGCAGTTTGAGTTCCAGACCCAGTAGCTTGAAAAACATGCCAGGCATGTGTGTGTGGTGTGTGTGCTCAAAATTTTGAAAGGAGGAAGAACTGGAGGAGACCATGACCAGCACGACCATACCCCAAGGGGGATGTTTCTCCCTTTCCTTCTTTCTTTCTCCCTCTGTCTCTCCCATGAGCACACATGCCTCTGGCAAATTAAAAAATATATAGTGATTGTGATATGTTCATGGAATGCAGTCCTTACTTTTTTCTTCCCTTCTCCTCTCTCTTTCTTTCTTCCTTTAACTTCCTTTGCATCCTTGATTTTTCTCTTCATCTTTTTTTCTTTCCAAAGTTTGTTTGTTTGTTTGTTTCTTTCTTTTTTTTTTTTTTTTTGGGGTTTTTTTTTTGGGGACCTTTGCTCAGACAGACAGAGAGATAGAAGTGAGAAATCACCCCCCATGGGGGATGGCCACGCCACAGTCCCTTCTCCTCCATTCTCCTCTCAGAATCTTGGGCACGCACACATAGGCGCCCGGCATGAGTTTTAAGCCACCGGGTCCAGGACTCGAACCGGTCGACTACATGGGAGTCCAGCAACATAGCTGTTACACTAACTGCTGGTCCCCCAACCTTTCTTTTTCATACATGGATTGGGGTTCTTATCCCTTACACTCTTGCCTCCTTAAAACTTTGGACTCTGAAGCCAAGAATTACGCCCTAAACTCATACCTGTCGGGCTCTGGTGGCCTGCCTGGCGCATGTAGTTGCTTTCTGGAAACATCTGTCAACATGGTTCTCAGTGAGGTTTTGACCTTTCCGGCCTATGACTACGCTGCAGTGACCGAGGCATGTTCCTTCCTCCTCAGTCCCTCTTGGGATGCATTTTTGACTCCTGGAGCTGCTGTGGCCTGGGCAGCTCTGGTAGGTGATGGCTGCTCTGTCTCTTCCCTGGATGGCTGGTGCTTGTCCTCAGTTGGTGTTACCATCCATGGCTGCTTGCTTTGGCTGCACAGAGCCTTTTTCAGAGGGAAGAAATTTGGGAAGCTCGTAGGCAAGTCTAGGGCTCCCCCTTGTCTGCATCTTTCAAACTTCCTGCTGGCAATAAGAATTCTTAGTGGCCAGAAAATCTAGAAATAGCTCTGAGCCTCATGTTTCTGACTAAACTTGTCTGAAAAAAAAAGAACAAGCAAAATCAAAAAGAAAGAAAAAGAATTTCCTTGGGTCCAACAGTTAGCGTAATGGCTATGTCACTGGACTCCCATGTAGTCAACTGCGGTTCGAGTCCCAGACCCGGTGGCTTAACCTCATGCTGGGTGCGTGTGCATGTGTGCCCAAGATCCCAAGAGGAGAATGGAGGAGAAGGGATTGCTGCGTGGCCAACCTCCTGGGAGGTGATTTCTCGCTGTCTCTCTCTGTCTTTCCGGCAAGCACACGCGCTCTATAGCAAAAACAAAACAAAACAAAACAAAACAAAAAAAACAAACCTCTCAAAAAAAAAAAAAATGAATTTCCTAAACTCTACTAACAGGATATTTCTGCAGACCAAAGTAATTCATTATTCAGACTTCAAGGATGAAATCTTGGCATTTTGTTACAATGGGTTTGACCACACTGAAGAGACACTTGAGTGTCATGCATAAGAAGTCTCCATGGGGGGGCCGAATTAAAATCTGAGCGTTAACTAGTGAATGCCGGTGGTGCCCTTGCTCCTCACCAGGCACCTGGCTAACTGCTTCCTGCATGTTCTCATTGACTCCTGAAACAAAAGTAGGAGGAAAGCAAATGCCATTTAATCTTTTTAAAAAATTTATTGATTTCTTCCATGACTGAGATGTAGGAGCTAGACAAGGAAAGAGACAGCGAGGCAGCTCCCCAATAGGGTCTTGATGCTGTGACCTCCTCCCAGCGACAGCCAGCTCAGATCATAGACTCACACAAGTCCGGTCATAGACTCACACAGGTCTCCAGACACAAACCAAGAACCTTCTCATGCAGTGTCACGGTTTACCACTCTGCCACTATCCAGTCTCAGTAAATGTTATTTTTATTAATTTTTAAAAGTTTTTGCCGTAAGTCATGTGCACTGGCCAGAGAGAGACAATGAGAGGGAAAACGAGAAGTCACTCCCTGCAGGAATGGCCATGCCACAGTCCCTTCTCCTCTATACTCCTCCCGGGATTTTTAGCATGCATGCACACATTGCTGGTATGATTTTCAAGCCACCAGGTCTGCGACTCGAACCATGGTTGGTCAGGTGGGAGTCTAGCATCTTAACCACCATGCCACCCACTGGTGTTATTAAATGTTATGTTATTTTATTTTTTTAGAGGGAGATTTTTGCTATAGGGAGTGTGTGCTTGCCAGAAAGGCAGAAAGAGACAGAGACAGAAAGCGAGAAATCACCCCATGGGAGGATGGCCACATTGCAGTCCCTTCTCCTCCATTCTCCTCTTGGGATTTTGGGCACACATGCACAAATGCCTGGTGTGAGTTTCATGCCACCAGGACTGGGACTTGAACTGTGGTTGACTACATGGGAATCCAACAATGTAACCATTATGTCATCTGCTGGTACTGTAAATGTTATTTTTAACGTCCATTTTACATACAAAAAAACTGCAGCTTGAGAAAGCCTAGGTAATTTACCCAAGTTTACATACCTAGGGATTTAAATCTGGGAGTGTCTCTGAGTCTCATGCTCTTTTCTTTTTTAGAGAGTTTTTTTTTTTTTTTTGCTATAGGGCACATGTACTTACAGAAGAGACAGAAACAGAGAGACAAAAATCTCCCAGGGGAGGGGAGATGGCCATGCCACAATTCCTTCTCCTCCATTTGCCTCTCTAGATCTTGGGCACGCACGCACACATGCCTGGCATGAGTTTTTAGCCACTGGGTCTGGGACTCAAACTGCGGTCAACTACATGGGAGTCCAGCGACATAGCCATTACACTATCTGCTGGTCCCTTCTCATGCTCTTCTTAGCCCTTATATTTCACTACTTCCAAAAGGAAAACCATAGTTTCAGACTTAAAGAAGCTTTAAGCAATTAGACTCTAGAGTGAGCCAAGCCAACCTAGAATGAGCTCTCAGGTTAATAAATCATCACAAGGAGGTTATGGTATTTGCTTTCATTTTATATGTTTGTGCCCATTTGTCTAGCCCTATGAAAGCGTGCTGTTTACTTCTGGATGCCAGGACTACAATTTGCATCGCTATCACCCTGAACAAGCATCTTCATCAAGAACCAGTGGCATCAACATCTGGGAGCTTGCTAAGAATGCAGGCTCTCAGGCTCCACCCCGCACCTGGCTAATCAGAATCTGCACTTGAGAGGGACCAGCAGATGGCATAGGTTATGTCGTTGAATTCCCATATGGCCGCCAGCAGTTGGAATCCTTGACCTGGTGGCTTGAAAATCTTGCCTGGCGCATGTGTGTGCGTGCCCAAGATCCCAGAAGGAGAATGGAGGAGAAGGAATTGCCGTGGCCATCCCCCCAGGGGGTGATTTCTCAGTTTCCCTCATACTGTGTACTGTGTCTGTCTCTCTCTCCAGGAAGCGTGGCCATTCTGAGGCAAAAAAAAAAAAAAAAAAAACCAACAACAACCCTCAAAACAAAACAAAACAAAACAAAACAAAACAAGTCAGAATCTGCACTTGAACAGGATCTCCAGGTGATTCTTGTGCCCATGAAAATTTGACCAGTGCTCACTGTCTTGGCATATGGTTATGTGGCCTCAGCAGTTGTCCCCCTGCCCCCCCCCTCAGGAGTTCAAATAGCCGAAATCAGAGATAATTAATCAACAATCTAGGCCCTCCTTTTTATCTATAGGAACATAATAAAAAAAAATTATTGCTAGAGGGGGTGTGCACTCTCCAACAGTCACTCCCCAATTTCCTCTATGTCTTCTTCCTGTCAAGATTTGGGGCACACACACAGACACGCATGCCTTGTGTCTTTATCAAGTTTCCAGGATGAGATTTGAACCCATAGTTAGCTGTGTGGGATCCAGTTCTCTCTCTCTCCCTCCCTTTCTCCCTCTCTCCCCCCATCTCTATTTTAAAGAATTATTTTATTTATCTTTATTTATTTATTTAAATTTGACCAGAGAGGGACAGAGTGAGAGAGAGAAAAGGAGAGAGGGAAAGTGGGAAAATAAGCCACCAGGTCTGGGACTTGAACTGTGGTTGGCCATGTGGGAGTCCAGTGCCCTTAACCACCATGCCACCTGCCAGCCCCAGGATCCAGCTCTCTTAACCACTAGGCTATGGGACTGCCTCAGGAACATAACTTTTTGTCATTTAAAAACATATTAAACCATGCATGAGGTAACATCACAGTGACCAAGTGGTAAGAACTGTTTAAAAAGACTTGTTCCCCACACATATTGTGGCATTGAATGGTTACAATGAGCTGATGAAGTAAGCACTCCTCTTACCTGCACATTACAGAAAAGGAAGCAAAGCACGGACAGTTTAAGAAAGTCATCCAAGGTCAACACGGTTAGCAAGCAAAAGCAGCTCTTTTAAATACTAAGCTTTGCCTGAAACAAATATTACACACACTTCAACTATCCTACCCACCGAATATTCCCCGTTTTCAATCTCACATTTAGAGACTCTCCGCATTATTCCACAGGATGAGGTCCTTAACATAGCTTAGCAAAAACATTTGGCCACCTGTATGCACTTATTAGGGAGAAGACCAAAAATAGCAGCCTCTTATTAGATGCTTCAACTTAGCATTGATAGCGTTTATATGTTTCTTTTCTTTTCTTTATTTTTCTTTTTCTTTTTTTTTTTTTTTTTTTTTTGCCTGAAGGTGCATGTGCTCACAGGGGAGAGAGAGAGCAAGAGAGAGAGAAAGCGAGACAGCATCCTCCATGGAGCATGGTCATGCTGCAATCCCTTCTCTCCCACCTCTTCCTCCTTTTGGGATTCTGAGCACACCTACACAGTGTGTTTTTCAAGCTGTCAGATCTGGGACTCAAACTGTATAGCTGGCCATGTGGAATCCAGCCACATTAACCACCAGGCCACAGGCTGTTTTTTTTGTTTGTTTGTTTTGTTTTTGTTTTTTTTTTTTCCCCCCATATACCTTAGTTTTTGCATCTCATCAGAAAGAAGAAAATTTCATATGGGGTTGTGAAGTTTGTCAGTTGACATTGTCTTCATCACCTTTTCACCTGCAGAGTGCTTTGTGCAGTGTTTTCTATGTAGTAGCTGCACAATTAATGTCTACTGCCTGCAGAACAGCCCAGCAACTCAAAGAGCTTTCCAAGGATGCTCTTTAAAGGGGCCTTCTCATCTTTCAAATGTCCTTAGGACACAGGTTCAAAGACATCATTTAAAACAGAGCTGTACTGAAGCAATTTTCTCATAGAGACCTTGGTAATATCTAATCAAAATCTCTTCATTTTTTTTTTCCTGATCACACCACATTTCACTGCAGAGCTTTCCAAATCAGCTGAGCAGGGACTGAGAGTGTGTTATTGTGTAAACAACTCACCCTATGAGAATTCTGTTCCAGGACCTTTTCTAGGGGAAGAAGGGCATAGCCCATGGAATTATAAAGAGTTAGATTTAAATTACAGTGCTTTAACTTATTGGCTTGGGCATTGGCTTCCATCTCTCTGACTCTTCTACAGTTTTCTCATCTCCAGAATGGGATAGCAGTATCTACTTTCATTGACTAGCTCCAGGGACCAGATGAGATGGCGCTCGTGGGTGAGGTAATAGAGAATGTGGTTCACAGCAGACGCAAAATAACAGGTGGGGGAATGTCTAAAACGGTGACCAGTTAAGTCAGCAAAAATAGGGCTTCCTACCAAAGTGTGTAAAATCCAGTTTGGTGGTGGAGTCTTTTCCAAAGGCATGGCTAGGGCTCCTCTCAGATTTCTGTGCCATTGGTGACATTTCCACAATTCCCATCCCACCAAGAAAAGATGGAAATCTGCAAGTCTGACATCTTGGAGAATTTGGGAAGGTCTCAAATGGTCTGGGCCATGCGATTTGACCTAACTCCCTGGGATAACAACGTAAGAAAGATAGCATTCCAGGTGTTGTTCCCAGGATGAACCAGTTTTGAAGAAGTTTCCTGAGTAAGTCTTATTTCATGGATTCGTATGCTTAAGTCACTAAGTTGGAGCCCAGAACAGTTCAGGTACTTATCCAGGGTCACAGAGCAAATAAGTAAAAGCAGGAATCAATCCCATGTCTTTTCAGCTCTGAGCTCTTAAATCTAGGCTGTACTGCGTTGTGTGAATGTGGAGCCAGTGTCTGGGAAGTAGGATTTCCACTCCTTTTCCTGTGGCAGGAAGACAACTGCAGAAACAACCTACCTTTCGCTAGCAGTGAGAGTAGGAGGGGATACAAGACTTAGGTCCTCATGGCTAACCAGATCAGAAGGCTCCTTTCTGACCCCACAGATGGCCTCCTCCAGTTAATCATCAAGCTTCTGCTTCCCAGCCAGGGAGAGGCGAGGTGCCAGGACTGGGGGTGGCGTAAATGGCTGCTCAGCAAACAGTGGGTCCTTTTCCAATCATTCCAGCAGAAAGAGCTGTGAAGCCTTAGAGAGGGACAACCAAGCCCACTGTAGCTTTGATCCTCCTTTTTAGCTCTTTGGCAAAATGCTGAGGACAGAAGAAAAGCAACCCTTTTTTTGGAGAGGTTTTTGCTATAGGGCATGTGCGCTCGCCAGAAAGGCAGACAGAGACAGAGAGATAGAAAGTGAGAAATCAACCCCAGGGGTGATGGCCACGCCATAATCCCTTCCCTCCATTCTCCTCTCGGGATCTTGGGGACACACGGCATAAGCTTAAGGCACCAGATCTGGGACTCGAACCACGATCGACTACATGGGAGTCTAGCGACATAGCCATTATGCTAACTGCTGGTCCCGAAAATCAGCCTTTTTAAGCTCGGCTTCTAGTGAATGCTTAAAACTCTTCATGAGAGAGATGCCTGGAGAGTTTTATCCTGACAAAGCCTAGTTTTACTTAATAAGCCAGGGGCAGAGGGGGCAAGAGGCTCATGAAGAGCTAAGGGACTGGCAGTGGGAAGCCGGCTGGTGAGCCAGAAGCAGGTCCCAGGAGCAAGTCAAGCAGACAGCCAGCGGGGGGTGGGCGCTCCAGAGTTCCAATTTGCCACACTCGGTTCTGGAGCCCCTCAATCTGCTGCAGCTGCCTGGACCCAGGCGGACTCTAGTTAAAGATAAATGAGTGTCCTTGCTGTAATTTTCTGTTTTAGGCAAAGGGTGGTATCTCAAAGGATTTACCGAGGCAGGTCAGGTGCTCAGGCTGAGAAACACTTGGCCTGGAGCCATCTCATTCACCCAGGGCATCTTCCATGCACTTCTCAGAACATGCCATGTTCCGCCATGGGGGCAGTTGAAGTCTTAGTGTGGAGCCAGCTACTGTAAGAGGAAGAAAGGTTTCCACACCTTGCTCAGGCCATGAGAGCACATAGAATGAAGCCACGAGTCCCGCAGAGAGTGAGAAGCTCTCCCATCTGCCTGGCGGAAAGTGGAAAGATGGGAGGATGTTCCCAGGGAACGTGGCAGGAGATCTTATCAACAACCCGCCTATGTGTTCCCAATGATGGGAAAGCCCTTTGCATCACAGAGTAAGAAAAAGGAGCTACATAGAGACAAAGACAAAGAATGTAAGAATTTCTCCAGAATGCCAGACCCACGATCCCTCCCACCTAAAAGTCTCTCATATTAAGAACTCGGAAGAGGAGGAATATTTACTCTTTATTACAGGGTCCATGCTTTGTGTGAATTTTTTTAAAAACGTCTTTCAGTACTCTTAGGAGGTTGGAAGGGCTACCCAAAGTTGTCTTTGTGTTTATTCCTTAAGGTGACTTCAAAAATTAGTGGATAATTTCAAAAAATTACCCTCTGCATAAAAACTTTCTTGTATTTGTCCTAAAGTTACCCCTTAGTTTGAAAAAAAGTTTTATTGATCTCATCAATAAATTAGACCTCTTCTACTTCCCAGTCCTGCCCCCAGAAATCTGCTTTTTTTTTTTTTTCCAGTAGCATATTATTGACCTATAACCTGCAAAGGAGCAGAGGTAACTTTACACACAGCAAAGAATACTGACTTAAAACGTCCACTGCCTTCCCAGCCAAAAGATGGCCATGTCCTTGGAGAAGTCACTTTGCCATTCTGGACTCAGTTTTCTCACCTGCGAAATGAAGTTGACTGGTCCATTAGTTCTAGTTCCCAACCTTGCCTGTGAGTTAGAATCACCTGGAGAGTTCTAAAAATGTTATTAATCGTTGTTATTTCATGGAAAACACAGAACATCTAAATGCATGCATATAAAAACTGGTGAAAGCCATTTTCATAATATCTGCAATCTAGTCAGCAACATTGCACCAATGTCAACCTCCTAATTTTGATATTGTTATTTACAGTGATAGTCACCATGGGGGGAAGCTGGGGGGAGAGGCCCAAGAACCCATGTATTATTTTTGCGGATTCTCATAATTTCAAAATAAAGAGTTATAAGAGGGGCATCCAGTGGCCTGTTAGTTAAAGTGACTGGATTCCATATAATCAACTGCGTGGTTTGAGTCTCAGACCCAGTGGCTTGAAAAACACTCCAGGAATGTGTGCATGTGTGCCCCAAATTCTAAGGGTGAGAAATGAAGGGAATGTGGCATGGCCATCCCTCCTGCGAGGTTCTCTTTCTCTCTTTCTTCCTTTCTTTCTTTCTTTCTTTCTTTCTTTCTGTCTTTCTTTCTTTCTTTCTTTCTTTCTTTCTGTCTTTCTTTCTTTCTTTCTTTCTTTCTTTCTGTCTTTCTTTCTTTCTTTCTTTCTTTCTTTCTGTCTTTCTTTCTTTCTTTCTTTCTTTCTTTCTGTTTCTCTCCAGTGAACACATATGCCCTGTAGCAAAAAAACACATAAGAACAAAACAAAACAAAAACACACAAAAAAAAAAACATAGAAAAAAATCTAGCACCTGATTCCTGGCCCAGGATCGTGATTCATTGGTCTGGGCTTGACATCAATGTTTTCTAAAACCTCCTCCTGTGGTTGTAATGTGCAGCCATGGCTGAGAACCACTGAAGTAGGTGATCTCTGGATCTGTTTCTAGCCCTAAAATATTATCAGTCACATTTATCTAAACCTTTCTTGAAACTATTTACATGTTTGTTATTACCCATTGTATAAAAACTTTCTTGTATTTGTCCTAAAGTGACCCCTTAGTTTTTAAAAAGTTTTATTGATTTCATTCACAATAGAGAGCATGCAGGCATGCATTAGAGAGAGAGATTCCCTAGACAGAGTCTCTACACGCTGTGATCCCTCCTCCCCTGCCCTCCAGCTTATCAGAATCTTTGACACACATGCACATGCCTGGCATGTTTTCAGACCTCCCTCAGGAAGGATCTGTATCCATAGTAGTAGGCCACATGGTCTTTAGCACTGCAGTTCAATTTGCCACCTATGGTGCCACCAGGCTGGGTTAAGTTCCCCCTTACTTGAGTGACCCAAGCTCTAATCTCTTTCGCTTTCAAGCATTGTCCTGGAGCTGGAGCTTCTCAGTCGGTGCCCTTCCCTGTGACTCTGACCTTCACCATAGGCCGTGGCTCAGAGGCTGTAGATCATTTCTTCTGAGCCCTTGGCCACAGCTCTTGCAGTGCCAGCTCCATACAGAACTCCGCAGAGAGGGATGATTTAGGCAGGCCAGGCTCTCCTTTAAAGTCTCTCCACTTCATTCCCTGTACTTCTACCCAAAGCACTGTGATATATCAGACTACTGGAATGAACCAATAAAAATTAAAACATGGAAAGGGAAAATTCAAACATGCCCATAATCCAAAAGAAAAGCACCCCCAAATTAAACCTCTCACAGGAAGCCTATTTGAGGATGCCCCTCAATTGCTGGTCTAGCTCCTTGCTCTCAGGTGAGTCCTCAATTCAGAGAACTTCCTTGCACCACCACAATCAAAGTCCACACCCCACTCCCCTGTAGGGGAAGTGATGCCTACCCATGAATTGACCCTTCCATAGGAGACACCCCTTCCCTGAGTCAGGGCAGTCCAAGGACTTCAGTATCCCATGGCAGAGCTCTTCTCTGGATTAGATAATCAAAAATGGAAGAGGGAGGTAGTGGCTTCACAGGGATGGTCCCAGGAGAGCTTTGACACTCTAGGTCCAATCCTGATAGTGTAAGGGGCAGAGGTCTCCACTTTCATCTAGATCATCCAGGAGGGAACTCATGGATCACTTATACACACATACACATATGCGTACACACACACTCTTCCACATTTCCAAAGACCTGCAGTATATTCTGTATCTACATTAAGCAAGAGGAACTATTGCTAAAGGTATGATCTAGTGGACATGGATTCCTGTTCTCAGTGCATTTGGTGTGTTATCACACGAAGCTGTGTTGTCTTCTAGCCCCAGCGGGCTACTGGGGCATAGGATGGGAAACCAGTCACTCTGCTTGTAAAGCACACCTGGGTCTGAATGGTCACACTCTGACCATAATCGAATCCCCAAGGCTCTGAAAGACTCCACTGACCAAATCACATGTTTAGGCAGGGCCCTGCTGCACTGTACCCATAAGAAGGGAGGCAGTGTTGGGGTGCGTTGCTTTCCTGAACAGCCTCACCCTTGGGTTGCACTGGGGCTTAGCCATATAGGCTTTGAGGATTTAGAAATGATGGTAAATCCATGTTTGTTTTAATCTGGTAATCCACAGTTTCACTGGCTTTGATCCTCACTCTTTTCAGCCTTCATCTTTCTAGATTAAGAAATGGTTTTAAAAAATATTTTCTGTTAACAGGCAGCCTCCCCTCTCCTGCTCTGTCATTCCAGGTATCCTTCTCTCTCTCTACTTTGCTTCCAAATGTTCACCTGCTTGCTTAGACTGGCTGCCAAGATGCTGGGCTCTGGGCCATGGCTTGAGGAAATAGTTTCCAAGTGTTTACTGCCTCTGGTTTATTTCATCTTATCTTTTTCGGGCTTCGAGTTGACCCCTCATTTAAATTTCCCAAGAGTTTCCAAATCAGTCTATGCCCATCCAAACTGAAATTCTGAAAGTTTTAAATTAAAAAGAAAGAAAGAAAGAAAAAAAAAAAAAACCACACAGCTTCCTTTAACCTTTCACTTTGCATTTTGAAGGCACATAATCAGTCTTGCATTCCATAAGCACCTAAAATTTGATTTTATTAATATCTCTAACACCCTAATGGTCCTGAATAATAAAATTATTCATTCATTTAAACTTCCACTTATGATTAGATTAAATGTTTCTGTGGTATGAGGATCTGGCTACAGATGTACATGTGACTTTTGAGGCAAAAGATCAAATTCCAAAAAGATTATTCTTCCAGATATAATGCATGGAGAGTGTAATGAGACTGTTAAGAGTGTAGACTGTAATATTATATACCCATAGCTGGAGAAATCTTACCCTAATTTACAGGTGATGTGATCCTGGGCAAGTTACTTCATTGCTAAGATTCAGTTTCATCATCTATCAAAATGAGGACAATAATAATATGTATCTTATGTGGTTGTTTGAGGATCAAATAAGATAATACTCATAGCACTGGGCCATAGAAAGAGCTTAGTCCAGGGACCAGCAGATGGTGTAATGGTTACATCGCTGGACTCCTGCATGGTCAGTCACAGTTCAAGTCCCAGATGCAGTGGCTTAAAACTCATGCCAGGTATGTGTGCATGTGTGCCCAAAATCCTGAGAGAAGAATGGAGAAGAGGGGGTTGCTGTGTGGTCATCTCCCCTGGGGGTAATTTCTTGCTTTCTCTGTCTTTGTCTCTCTGTCCAGTGAGTGCATATTCCCTATAGCAAAACAATCTCTCTCTCAAAAAAAAAAAAAAAAAAAAAAAGAAAGAAAAAGAAAAAGAAAGAGCTCAGTTCTCTTAAGCTATTATTATTCTGATGTTAGGTCTCTCAAGTGAACATCTCAGACATTGATTATGTCAGTATTTTTCAAGGGTAGATAGGGGATATGTGCATATATATGTGTGTGTGTGTATACATGTGTGTGTATGTATATATATGTATATATTTATTTATACACTCACACATCCACACACATCTGAATCAACTTAGATACGTGTGAGACATACAGATGCCTGTCCCCACCTCAGACATACCAGGTCCTGCTCTCTCACACTGAGGCGTGAGCGTCTGCATCCCATTCAGCTGCCTGGGTGTTTGATGTTAGCCATTTTCAGTTGTCCCAGTGCTGCTGACAAATGCCTCTCTCTTACTGCAGGGGTCCTGAGCTGGCCTGTGTGAGCTGCCCCGGTTAAGAGACTGTGGAGCTGGAAGTCTGTCCACTTAGGAATATGCCTAATTTTCTGGAAAATTGGCCTAACTTTTGGGAAAGCTGTTTCAGGCTGTTGTAAGGTGGAGTTCTATGCTGCAGTGCCCAGCACTACTCACCCTGGTCTCCCGTTCCTCCAGTTCTTTTCCATGTGAGAGTTAGGTACAAACTACTGGGCATGTGAAGAAAGAACAAGAAATAGGAGACAGGAAATGCTGTTAGAGCTGTAAGATCATCGATTCAGTAGGTTGGGGACTAAAGTGGGGAATTAAAAAGAAAGGAAAGAGAGTATAGCATCCAGGAAAGGGATTTCTTGATGCCAACCATTGACACCTTTGGACTCTCTGCTCTTTGTCCCTTGCGGACAGCTGCTGGGGTGGCATGAAGTGTTCGAAGGGGCTTTGGTTTGAGTAAATAGATATTTGTTGACAATAGGCCAGTTTCAATTTAGTTTCAGGCCATTAAAAATGTAGTTTCATTGGCATCTTCAAAAGGCAGCAATTGTTCCCTTTGCCTGGCACAACCACCCTGTGAGACAGGCTGCAACTTGTCCTGTTTGCCTGGCTTTGGTTGAGTCCCCAGGGAGAGGACGATCAGACAAGTCATTTTGAAAGCATATCCGTCTCCTGACAGGGAGAAGTCCCGTGAGGTGGCAGTTAGTCAGCTTCTTCCTCTATGTCCCCAAAGTAGGAGACCTGAGTAGCTCTTGTGCTCAGTATCTTTGGATCTGTGCACAGCCTGGCCCTTCTGAGGTGGCCTGGCTTGGTTGTGGTGGAGACACACCTTTGTGTGTATGATGAAGTTGGAGTTTAATAATTCCCTAAATTTCTAATCAGTCTTTTACAGTGATGGCTCAAATGTTCTGCCACTGGAATTAAGAAATGGGATTGTGAGGGGCTGGCAGGTGGCATAAAGGTTAAGGTGATGAACTCCCACATGGCCAACCACAGCTCAAGTCCTAGACCTAGAGGCTTGCTTTCTCACTTTCCCTTTCTCTGTCTCTCCCTGGTCAAATTAAGAGTAATAATATTAAGGAATTAAAAAAAGAAATGGGGCTGTGGTATCTTTCAGACCCAAGGGTAGGTACTTCTGGGCTGGGTGACATTGGGTTGGTGACTTAACTTCTCTGAGCCTTTGTCTCCTCATTTTGCCAGCAATGTTTTTGTGAAGAGTAAGAGAGATATTGCATAAGAAAACCATCTAGATACTTCGGCATCCAGGAAGTGCTCAGACGATGGCGGCAGTGCCCAGCGCTCACGGTATCAGAACGGTTGCTCTGGTGCTACTGTAGTTGCTGCAGTGGGACATGGAAAGTGCCCCCGACACTTCTCTTCAGAGATGTCATGTGCCTTCATGCCCTCAGCAAAGAGGATTTTACAGTATTAGGGGACTTCAAACACTTGGTGGAAAAATGGAGCTAAAGTATGAGTTTATTTTGGTGCAAAATTTTTGAAATCCATGCAGATTTTTCTTTTCATAATAGGCACATCCCATGAACTTTTCGAGGACCCCTTGTACAGTTAAGCATGGGTAGCTAAAGTACCTCCTCTTTACCTTGAAAGACAGTAGGGCTTCTTCAAATATAGGAATCAGGTGAAGTAATCATTGGATTTCAGTTGTAAACAATATGGCCAATCCTATAAATCAGTTTATAAAATGACACCTATTTAAGGACTTAAAGCAGAAATTCAGAAATATAAGGTAACAATAAATGCTAAACTTTGGGCTTCATCAACTGCATAGGAACTCTCAAGAGAAAGAGCAAGTATTTTCCCAGCATGTTTACAAAATACCCCTTTAGAAACAAAAAAGAATGATCTGCAGGTTAACATTGCTGTAGGGAAGATGTACCTTTTGGCGATATTAATATTTCATGGTCTAATGTTAGATACGAGAAACTTATGATTAAATATGTCTTTTTCTGAGGTTTCTACAAGGTACACACCTTCAATGAGAGGTGAAGGAGATTTTCCTTTCCCACCTTTTCCACCATTCTACCCTGCACCTCCTGGAAGCCAGGGCCTCTTGCCACACTAAAATAATTTTAAATCCATGAATAAATAAGATTCAACTACTGCAGAGTAATTATTGATTTCCCAAATTAATTGACAATATCTCAATCAATTAGAAACAATATTGGAAATTTCAAAAATAACCCAACATTTTATAACACAAACATATTTATTAGTTTTTTAAAAAGAGAATTTGTTCGTTATACAGAAAAGTAAAACCGTTGAAA
>NW_006159803.1:5865571-5866297 GCF_000334495.1 Tupaia belangeri chinensis | reverse complement strand
TCCCTACACAAATTTTACCTGTGAGAACACAAAATAAACGTAAAAACCTGCACTATGACCGGGTCTGAGGACTTCATATTAATACCTAAGTTAACATCAGAAAATGGAAAATGGTGACATGTAAACTGCACTTGTGACATTTGAACAGGTTGCCTATTTTGAAGTGTCATCTAGACGTGGTAGAAAAATAATTGTCCCCATGTCATGTTCCAAGAGAACGTAATTTTTACTAACTATAGCAGAGGTCACAGTTTGTTTCTCTCTTATAGAAATCACTGGTGGCAACTGCTGCGGGGGCCAAGTCCACACAGTCTGTGCTGGGGTAGGAGAAGTACTCTGACACTCTCAGGGTGTCGAGGTGCTCTGCCTCACATGAGGTGCAGTAGCAGGCGGAGGCGGTGGAGGAGAAGCCGGTGTACTGGGTGTGCGAGGGCACGGGGTAGCAGGTGTAGTCTTCTGAGGCATAGCCACAGTTCCTGCTGTCCAGACAAGGGGGAGAACTATAATTTTCTGGAGCATATGGAGGAAACTGAGCTGGAGAATAACTGTAGTCGAAGGAGCCAGAGAGAGTGGAGGAATCCGAAGGTGATCCTGGGGTCTAGAGGAATGAAAACCAAGGAACAAAGAATTTGATAACTTAGACAGGCTCCAAAGAACTGAACAATGTGGATTTATTAGCAGAGTTTTTTTTTTTTTTTTTTTTTTTTAAATAGGGGTAAACTAAAA
>NW_006159803.1:5839244-5865221 GCF_000334495.1 Tupaia belangeri chinensis | reverse complement strand
ACAAAAATGTGGTTTATTAACAGAATTTTTTTTTTTTTTTTTTTTTTTTTTTAAATAGGGTAAAATCCAAAACACCCAACCCAAGTCTGCAGAAATCATTTTATTCGCTGAGGACGTGATTTCATGACTGCACATTCTATATTTACCCATTTTCTTCCTAACAATAAATTACATTGCTTCACTGACTCCCTTTGTTATAACCATGCTTTAGAGGATGCTTTGTTCTTAAACCACAAGATCCCATTGTGCGTCAAGTCACCTGCACATCAAATCCTGCTGAGTGCCACAATATAAGCTGCAGGTGGCACCTTGGCTATTTCTCCACATCCTTAACCATGGAGAACCAGGTGAACAGGCAAAGACAGAAGGGAGAACTTGAATCTTCAAGGATTCGGACACTCAAGATGACTAACTCTGCTTTCTGCCACTGAAGACTTGTCTTTGAGGAAGGAGCCGTTCTATCATTTTAACGGAGAAAGCCTAACTCAGAGGCTGGAAGGGAACGGAGCGATCAGGATTTTCCCCATGACAATAAGCATTCTCTACAGAGTTGATTTCCTACCCCCTCTAAAAGTGAAGTCTGGTGTCTACTAAGACTTTTGAAAACTCAGAAGAAAAACATCATTTGTATTTCTTTTAAAAACTGCGCATTTCAAGGTTTATAAAAAGTCTCTAAGGGACATCTAAAACATTCTATTTACTAATGAAAATCTTACTTCATTTTAAGGATAACTATTTTTAAAACTTTGAGACCCATTAAGAACAGATATCAAAATTCTTTCTAGGATTAGGGCTTAATTTTTACTGTCTCAGAGCCAAATGAATTCTTGTGCTTATAGCAAACCAAAATAACCACTTAGTAGAGACCATTTAGTAATAAAATCTGCCCCTATCAGAATGACGGTTGGTATTGTGTAGACACGGCCTTCATTCCATTTTCAAGAACTCAAAGATCTATCAAAAAAAATCCAAGTCATTGTTTAAAACAATGATTTCCAATTTGTAGGTATCTTAACTTCACAGGTTAAAAACCATGAAATGAATATTACCAGGAAACCTCTTACTATTACTATATACCAACTTACGTGGGAGGGGCCTACTTGGGAAATCAGTCGTGTGTGTATTCAAAGATTTGTGACCTGCCATGTGCCGCTACCTCCACACACTGAGTTCTCAATGGTCCTCTGTTGTTTCCTGGTTGATAGTACGTATGTGATTTCTCATGAGATGATGCAAACTCTCTCACAAAGCATTACTACTCCACAGTTAGCCACCACCAGGTTATATAAAGAACTGAGATAAATTACCAGGCTCTGGTTAAAGCAGACAGGGGCAGCCTGGAAGCTGTCTGGGAAATAGTGTGGAGCACTTTGCAGGGAGTTGGCCAAAGGCTCCGGGGGTGTCTCTGCCTGAAGGTAGGAATCAAAGATCTGGTCGAGGCAGCTTGAGCTTTCTTCACAAGAAACACAACTGGAAAATTCTCGGGGTTGAAAATAATTGGGCATGGAAGAAATCGGTTCAGGTTCAAAATACCGTCCTAGAGGAGGAAGGAAAAAGACAGATTTCTGATTAAAATGGGCATTTATGGATTTGAATGGAGTTTAAGTCTATTGTCTGAGTATTTGCAAGGAGGACTTCAAAAAAGTTGATAGAAAATACATACTATGGAGAAATTTGCATAGATTTCAAAAAATTTTGTGCCAAAATGAACATATTTTAATGCTATTCTTCCACGAACATTTTGAAGTCCCCTTGTATTATGCCAAGTGGGAAAAAGTAGGTTAAGAAGTTCTAGAAAAGAAAACAAACAGGCAATGTAGACTTTATCGTTGTCTTAGCTAATTCAAGTTCCAGCGAAATAAATCTAGTTAATAATGTGGACATTGGATGTATATGTGGCTAGGGCAAATGGGAAAAAAGAATTTCCCAACATATGTCCAAGTGTCACAGTCAATTAATGGCCCAAACTGCCACTTTCTTGTGCTGTAGAAGCATCACCATCTAGTTCTGGCTAAGGTTCAAGAACCTCTTGGAAGTAATGATATAATTACTTGCAGCTTTGAGACAACTTCAAATGCTATGGGAAATAGTTTTCTTGATTTCAGGTTATTGCTTTCTTAAATGTTTCACACTTACTAAATTTGTGTGTGTGTGAGAGAGAGAGAGAGAGAGAGGGAGAGAGAAAGAGACAGAGAGAACAGAGAGAGAGAAAGAGAGAGAGAGAGAGGAGTACTGTCCACAGGGTCTGGTCACATCGTGATCCCCTTCCCTCAGGCCTCCTACCTGTGGGATCTTGGACACTATATGTCTGGCAAGTTTCAGGCTGAGCTGGTCAGGGGATTCAAGCCATAGCTGCCATGTGGGATCCAGCTTCACTTGCGCGAAATGCTACAACTACACTATGGAGCTGGCCCATCAGTAAGCTCGGTTTTGTGGAGAGTTTTGAGAAGTGATCTGAGTGATAATTTGAATGATAAAAATGGCATCCAGAAACATAGACTACAAATTAGAACTACTTGTTTTAAATTGCAAAAAGCAAGAAAGTTTTTGGTATGTTAATATGATAATGGAATTAAAATAAGGTGTTAAATACCAAACACAAATAACTTGGAAAACTTTACTCCTCCATTTTGGTATTAATAGGTTCAATTTGTGATAATTATCCTTAAATACTCAGAGACTAGCGATCTAGAGAGCGTCCATAAAAGAGACTACAGGACACTGGATTTTTTTTTTAAAGTCTCAAGTTCCTTTAAGTGAAAGTGTCACATTCAGTGGGGAGCTACTATAAGCACAGTTTTCCGCCTATATGACCGCCCTAAATTCCCAGCTGTAGAGTGGCACAGAAAGGAATGTTTATGCAATAGAGTTATTCGTACTGGGCTGAGAAAACTTACACTTGTTTGAACTGCTTTCTGGGAAGAGAGAAGGGGAGGGAAGCCCCTGTCGGCTACAAGCTAAATGAAGAGCAAAGGCATTATTCTAGTGCCTCAGGGCATTCTGTATTCCATCTATAGTACTACTCAAAAAAAATAAAAGATAAGTTTCTGAAACAATTCTCAATTTTTAGTCAAGTTAAGTTACCTGGAGATGAAGAACTGGAACAAATGTGAAGAACCAGCTCTTGGGACAAAAGAGACAGCAGAAAATAGATAGTTTAGCAGGGAGAACACAAAATTGCACTTGTTTCCTTGCTGGGCTTGCATCTGGAGGCACTGTGCCTTTTTCCCTTCTGATTGGTTGGATTCCAATTAAATGGTGGTGCCTATCTTAACCCCTGCATCAAGCACTGAAAAACTTGGAGATGGACTTTTGAAAGAGTTTTTGAGCCTATTGTAATGCTGGCTGTACTGACCTGCAGAAGATGGTGCAGTTGGGTCAGAAAGGTGGATACTGCTGCCTCCGGACAGCTGCCAAAACAAGAACAGGACCATGAAGCAAAGTGGAGTGAGTGTTTCATCAGAGGGAACCTAAGACATTTCCAAGGGGACTACATTCCTCATGCTATAAGGTAAGCCAGCTTCTTTCTTCTAAAAGGGTTACCTTTGTTAAATACAACAAATGTTATATTTTATTTAAATTCAATTTTTATGTCTGTTTACTCAGAAATTTTTTTCCCTAATGTCAGATGATTTCACTTAACTTTTAAAGGTTAATTATTTTGCTATAAAAATTCATGTAAATAATTTTTGTTAAAGAAATTTAATAGTTCAATTCAGCAGAGATCCTTTTCATTGAACTATTTAATTTAAAAATGAGTAAGGACTAATATGTATGTGATCCCAACTCTCTGTGACAGTCAATCATTTTCGTGAATATTTTCACATACCTCATTTCCCCAAAAGAACTCAATTCCTAAATTTGTTAATCCTCAGAAGCTAAAACTAATCATCTGTTCTTACTATCTATGAAATATTAAAATAGAAATATTTTCTGAAAGCTGTAGTGAGTAAGAAGTCTACCTGGATTTTAGTTTGTGACCAGAAAATATTTTAACTCTATATTTTTTTTTTACTATTTTCTGTAAAATTTGCTTGTTTTTCACTGTAGTATTTAAATACTTCACTATTTAAAGTAAAGCAAATTGCATTTTCTATTTGCATTGATAACTGCTGAGTAATTTAGTTTTTTGTTGTTGTTGTTTAAGATTTCAGGTGGTGGCTTTAAAGTTTAAAGGGACCAGCATCGCTCTGGGATTCTGGGCTGGGAAGAGGAGCTTACCACACCTCTTGGTTACAGGGATACATACTCACTCCCTCGCACTGAGCCACCAGAGAGCAGCTCCACCAGCCACTGCTGAAACAGGAGGTGGTGTTAATTTTGAAAATGATCCATGCTGTAATGTCATGAACCAGGAAGCTGGAATCCTTTACCAGTTCTTTATGCAAATATTTGACTGCAGCTTGAGCTGAAGGACTAGGAAGGAGTGGGTTTAAAAAAATCTCCTTCATTGTAGAGCTCTCATTAACCCTGGTCCTCCCCTGGACTGGCCTGTTTGCCTGCCTCCCCTGTTATCTCCCTGAGGTATGTTTACAATATCCTTCTTGATATTATCTTTCTAGTCATGGGTTCACTTTCTACGTTACTCCAAGAATACAAAGAAGGGAACCCCCTCTTAGATTGCAAACAGCACAAACAATCACTATCTACAATTTTATAAAAACACATTGAGGCTGTTTAAAACAAAAAATGGGAAAAAGAAAGAAAAGTAAATTCTATCTTTCCATAAGTACTAACTCAAGCTTCCCCTTACCCTAAAGGCAAAATAAATGAGGGAGTGTGAGTGTCTGTGCGTATGCGTATGTGAGTGAGTCTCAATGTGTTTGCAAATTGATCTGGTTGACCTACGTATTTTTAAATCAAACCGACCAGTGTGGCATACACATGGTTCCTCTTGGTACTCCCTAAGAACTCAATACTTGTTTCAATCTCTATCTCCATTCTGGATTGCCCTCCTACATTTTCAAATTGTGTTTACTTCTCTGACATTACCACAGATTAATTTTTTCCTGATTTGCAATATTTGCTGTACTCTCTCCTTGGTTTAAAGTTTCCCGAGGTATCCTCAGCAATGAAATAAGTAGGAAATCAGGGTCTACACTAAGGAGCAGGCACAAATTGTCCCCTGGCATCTGCTATCCTTTCTTATTGGATATACTCTCCTAGTTTTCCTGGGACTCCAGATCCTTGCATGGCTTCCAGTGAGGTTTTGCTTTTTTAATCTGGCTCTCATAATTAGATGACACATGTTGCTATTCCTCTATGCCTGCTAAGGCTTGAGCCAACAGAATCTTCTAGGAAGCAAAGTAGAGCAAGCTTCACTTTACATGTTCCTGCAAGGCACCGGCTCAGGAGTCCTGCTTTATTTCTTAGGGAGGGATTCAGAAAAACTGCTCCAGGGAATAGAAACTGGTCAGACAAACAAATGACATGCTTTACTCTGGCTTTAGCTCCTATAGCTAGCTACCAAGGGGACAGTGGCTCAGCCAGTCTGTAAGGACCTGAGGGCAGCAGGGTTCCATGCCCTGCTGGGACCTCTCTGGGGACAGCTGAAGCAGAATTGTACCAAGTGCCCGCTCCTTAGTGAAAGATGATGTTTTATTGTAAGTATCTTGGTCATCTTTTTTCTCCAGAAGCATATTCCAGTTTCTTTTGTGTGGTGTCAGTAATTATGTAACCATCTCTGAACAGAAGGGTTCAAGGTTACCAGCCTCCTGCTTAGTAGGATTGGATCTGCAGAAAGATGTATTTAAAGAGCTAGGTGGGAAGGGACATTATACTGAGAATGCAAAGACCTCGGTCGTACTTTTAGATCTGTCATTAGCACTGGTGATACTTTGAACTTTAGTAGACATGGCAGGAAACATCTCTGATTTTCTTACCTCCACTGGTTAGTATAAGTACTAAATGAAATAGTGAGTGTGCAAAAAGTGGTTTTAAAAAACCATCATGAAGCCCTCTATAAATGCAAGGTTACTATTAGGTTGTTGGGAAAGTCATGACTTGTTTTTCTATGCAAAGCTGTCTGCTTCTGCTAGGGACTTGCAATGACTTTCCCGACAACCCAATATGCTACCTGAAATCCTGCACAGGGAAGTACTCACTTCTCCAGCGGAATGTGCCAAAGCACAGCAAGCTTATACATGAATTCTAAACTCTGAGCAAAGCATGTGAATGAACATTACTAAACAGCTGGCTTTAAGTCCTTGGTTGGAACTTTATTTTGGTCACTTTTCCCAAATAATAATGGTAGCTTACATGGCAGGAGGACTCACTTTATGGAAAACTCTCTTCTAAGCACTTTCTATGCAATAGCTCATTGAACTCTCAAGAAGTCCTGTAGCCCCAACTTAAAGATGAGGACGCTGCGGCAACAAGCTGGAGCCATTTACTAAAGGATACATATCACGGAGGAGCTGAGATCTGGACCCAGTCCATCTGGTTCTGGAGCCTGTGCTCACCACCCCTACCTCATTTGCCTCCTCCCATTTCATGAAGTCACACGTTGCTCACAACCAGCACCAGGCACGGAAACTGTGGTGGGGCAGATGCCCCACATCTCCAGGTAGGAAAGGACCACATGGCTGGGAAGCACGAGCCCCAGCCATCAGGTCCTAAATCCACACCCAAACCAACCCACAAGTAATTGTACGATCAAAGCCTTCCAGAGATGAGCTGCCCCTTCTTGGGGGATAACCCCTCTCAGTTCATTTGGTTCTGCTACAGCCCTGAGTGCTCCTGGCAGTATGCATCTGCTTTAGGAAGGTCTATAAATGATCAGGGTACCCTTAAGATGCCCAGATCATCCTTGGCATGACGTGGAACTGCTAAGACTTCATTACGTCTTAGGGAAGTGGTCCTGTGCTCCAAGCTGTCTGCTTCTGCTAGGGACTTGCAATGACTGGTGATTTACAGACAAATGACTTCAGAGGCGAGTTCCAGAAGAATGAGGAAGGAGGGGAGGATGTTTCACAGAGATAGAATCCTGGAAGAGCTCCCTAAAATAAGGCCAATGTCTGGGAGAAATTCACTACAGGATGTGAATATACACTCTCTTCCTAACACAGCGACAACCTACTTACCTGCAGGCTGCTCCTCTCCTGCAGAGGAACAATCCCTCTATACTCGACTGTGGCCAGCAGGGGATGGCCTCTCTCAAACCCTAAGCCTACGGCATGCTCCAGCTGTTCTCTGTGGCTTCCTGTGGTCAACTGGGATGAAGCTGGGCACAGAAGCTGTAAGAATAGCCAGGTCGGGGGTGGTGAGTGGGGCCTAGGGTGGCCTGTACACCTTTCCAGACCCAGGGTCTGGCCAGGCCTAAGACGAGCTGGGGAGCAAGTGAAAGGGTCATGCTTACGGTTCCCCCCGAGGATGCCTGGTGTGCCCTTCTCTGCTGCAGCAGTTCCTTCACTGTGATCTTCACCCGGACACCTTGATAGACCTTCGGCTTTTCTGGGGAAAGGTAACTGAGTCAGTGGTCAAGTCCCAGGTTTGTGTGACCGGCTGCAGCGTGAGGGCCCCCCTTTATAGGCTATGGAGTCTGAAGCCACATTTCTAGGCTGGGAGAACACAGGAGTGCCAAAAGATGATAAAACTGCATTTCTCAAACTTGAAAGGGTGAGGAGAAGCTGAGCAAGTTTCAGGTCCCAGTGGGAAGGAAACTTTTGGAATTCTGTGGGGCCATCCACATCTGGCTGGCCCCCTCCTGAGACCAATAGCACGTAGGTTTCCCTGCACAGGAATGTGGACAGCCACCAGATCAGGTGGGCTCACCACCTTGGCTAAGTTGGGGAACCTGGGGTTGGGAGGCCAAGGCTGCTGGCCCAGGGCAGGGCCGAACGCTGCAGCTGGGGGGCTCTCCTACTTTTGCTGGCTGACCTAGACCACCCCACCGTGCTGTCCCTGGCTTCTCCACTAGGCCAGGTAGGGCTCCTAGGGAGGTTCCGACCTCTATGTGCCTTTGGTCTGGACGTCAGCCCAGTGGTGAGCGGCGGGGTTGGGCCAGCTCTGCCCTGGGCCGGTGGGAGACCTGCTGGATCGATCCTAGTACAGAGGCCAGGTCCAAGGGCCTCCTTCCCGTCCTCCCGTCCCTTCCTTCAGCCATCGCTCCCTCGCCCCTTTCTCCGCCTTTCCCCGCTCTCCATCTTTCCTCCTCCCTCTTCAGGCCTAGCTCCGGCTCTCCCCTGCTTCCCCTCTCTCCCCACCCCTCCCTCTCTGGTGCGGCCGTTTCTCCGCGGCGCACGGAGCCTCCGGGGCGAGTCCGCGCAGCGCGAGCTCCCGGGAAGGCCACCCGAGGGCCCCAGGGCCGCGCGCTCTGCGGGGAGGCCGCCGCCGGAAGGGGCGGCCCGGGGCTGGTGGGCCGGGAGCTGCGGGGGCTTGGGCCGGAGGGGCCTGCGGGGAAGGACCCCTGTGCCCGGAAGCCGGGCAGCCGAGGCCCTGGGCCTCGTAGAGCCGCAGTGAGTAGGTCGGGTCGCTAGGCCGGGCCGCCGAGGTTTTGAGGTGGGGGTGGCCGCCAGGAGCCCAGCGACGCCGGCCCTGACCTCGACCCTGGAATGAGCGCCGGGATCGCGCGGGGAGGGGCCGGGGCGGCGGCTGAGGGCGGCCGCGCGTTCCGTCCGGGAGCCTGGCGACACTGCCAGGCCGCCAGCGCCTCGCCTGGACACTGTGGGGACCGCAGCTGGACAGCAGAGAGCCCCCTGGTACTCGGGAGCCAGGGTCTCCCCGGGCCAGGGGTCGGGTGTTCCTCGCGCTGCCCCGGGGAGCCGGTGCCCGGCCTGAAGGCTGCGGGCGCTGCGCCCTCCCGGAGCTGCAGTCTCGCTCCCAGCTCCCGCCACTTCCCGGCTCCGCGCCCGGCCGGACTCCGCGAGCAGTGGGAGTGCCTCGGGGTCTGCACCAGGACCGCCACGGCCCAGCAGTGTGTGGCCGGCGTCCAGCTCACGTCCCGGGCTCACAGTGAGCCTCTAGCTCCCCCCACCGCCCCCTCCTGGCGCTCCGTGGTCTCGCCCGCGCTCTCGGTGTCCGCGCCGCCCAGTCGCGGGGCACCACGGTGGAAAGTGCGAGGGCTGCAGGGGCCTGGGGTACGCAGATGTCCGGCGGCGGCCAGCTCGGCCTCTGGGCCTCTGCCCTTGGGAGCAGGCGCCTAGTGGGAGCGGCCGCAGCGTGACCCGTACCCTCTGCAGATTCCCGGCCCTTCCCCTCATGCCCTGACTTTGTGCCTCTCTGTTCTGTGCAGGAAAAGCTGTGGAAATACACCCGGATCGAAATGCCCCTGGCCCGCGTGACCCGACCCCAGGAGAAGCAGCCGAGTTACCAGACATCGTGGTCAGCAGGAGCTGGGTCGGTGGCTGGGTGCTGCAGCTGCAGGGACTCAGCGCCTAGGAGGGCTCCTGTGCAAGGAGAGAAGCAGAGATGCCACATTTTTAAAGTTTCACAAAGCATCCGGCTGCACCCAGGTCCCTGGAGCAGGAGACAAACAGAATTAATGTTTTATACCTTCGGGTATAGGTTTGAGTTTTTTCCCCCTCATGCCAAGTATTTAAAACCTCTAGAAACCCATGATTTGACAATCAATGATTGCGCGATACTTTCAATTTGAATATTCAAAGGCTTAACAAAATGGACTATCTTCTGCAGAAAACCTGCACACAGGCACCCCACAGGGAGTCCAGAGAAACAGAGAGTGAGACCCCTTGGGGTCTTGGTCCTTGCTTTTGTTGTATTTTGAGCATTTTGTCCACCTTCCTACCGACAGAGCAGGCCTTCTCAAAGATGCTCTGTATTTCTGCCTCAAAGGCAGCTCAGGAGCTGGGGGTGACTTAGGCTGACCCCCCCATGATCACCTGAGCCAGGCCAGGTGGCCAGACTGACCCCCACCTCACCAATCTCCTTTTTAAGGGAAAATCTCAGGTTTGGGGGAGTGAACATGGCAGCCAGAGGGTGTGGCACAGTGAGGAGTCACTCTGGGCCCAGTTCACAGCTGGGGGCTGCACCTCATTCCTTCTGGCTCCTCTAGGTCACCTGGGGCCTGCCTTCCCCTTTTCATTCTGCTCTCTTCCTGGGCCCCAAATACCAGGTTTGGTGCAGGAAGCCTGCCCAGCCAGACCGTTGCTCCTCAGTGCAGAGCTGAGGATGCTGGGCCTCACCTGTTGGAGATTTTTGGGGTCTAGTGTTTCTTCACTGCTCTGTGGAGTTCTCTCTTTTTCTCCGTCTGAAGCCACCCTGACTTCGGCTGCAGGAGCTTGTGTTGGGAAATGGTGACCAGCTTGGCACCTGCTCATTTTAGCTGAAGGGTTGTGGGTCTGTGTTCAAGTCTTCTCACTTTGGGGCCAGAGGTGGGAGGGACAGGCCAACTGCCCTGTGGGTCGAGGCCCAAGCCCCCCACAAATGCCTTGGGACTGTGCTGGGCCATCGTCTCTAAGCTGTGGTTCTGTACCTCTTCCCTGTGATTTGGAAGCTGGTGGAGACGAGAATAGTGCAGAGAGGGAGGGAGTGCCTGGTCAAATCCTCTCCAGGCTCCTAGGGGAAGGGGGCAGCCCCAGAAGACCATAAGGTAATCTGGAGTTCCCTTTGCACATACTAAGATATTCCCAGGATGCCAGGCCAGGTGATGGCTATAGGCCTCTGCTATTTGTTCCCTGGAAAGAAAAGAATCCTTGAGCCCCAAAGGTCTCTGGAAAAATACCTGACTATCTGAATGAGTCAGATACAGGGTGAAACCTGTGGGACTCAGAGAAGTTTATTTCTGAGAACGACAAGGCTGAAGGGTGGGCATGGCTTTGCAGTTGAAACTTCATGCCGGGGAAAGAGACTAGGGGCTTGGACACCTGAGGTGGCACCTGGCAGTGGAGGGCAGGGTGGGATGTGCTTGTCCTCAGCCCAGCTGGGTGCTATCAGCCTCTGGAGCCTCTTTTTACAAAGGCTCCTGAGCCCGTGTCCTGGTTTCCCAGAAGGAATCAGGTCTGAGGACCAGACCTGAGGAGGGGAAGGAGAACGGGAGTTGAGGCAGCTCCTGTCTACCTGACCACCACCTCCACCCAGGCCCCTTCCGCCTCTGTGTTGGGCTACTCCTTCAAGAAGGCAGGCAAGGCTGGGCGAGAAGGGAGCTCCTTGGAAGTACTGGGGTCTGTAGAGACAGCAAAGAATGTTTTATCCCTTCCTCCAGAGCCCTTTGCCCAAACTGCAGGAACAGTCCTGGGCCTCCCGTGTTGGCTCCCTTTGCTGGGATGGACATCCCAGTGCTGGTGCTGGCCGCAACTTCAGAAAACTGGATTTCCCCAGCGTAAGCCCACTTTTGAGAAAGAACACTTCCTATTTCCCCCCCTACCCTCCCACCCCCATTTTCAGTCTAACATTAGGACTTTTGGTTCCTTTAGTTTGTATAATTGCAAATTGGTATTTAAGGGCCAAACACTTGTGGAGGTAAGAATCCTTTCTAAATGGATCCTATGACTCCTTGCAGATCTGCAGGTGTGAAGATCGGAGAAACCGTGCTCACTCTGAGAACACAGACATCCATAGCTTGCACTGTCCTCATAGGAGATGTTATTAAAGTTGTCATTTATGGATTATTGGATATCGGACACTATATTGTATATTATTCTCATTTCACAAATGAGAAAACAGGCCCAGAGGCTCAAGCTAAGATTATGGAGCACATAAATAGTTGAATTAGAATTCAAACTTTGATAAAACTGGAGTCCTTGCTCTGATAACTTCAAAGCCCTTGCTCTTCACTATCATGGTCTTCTTTCTGATTTTTAAAAGAATTATTTTATTTAACTTCATGTATTTATTTATTTAAATTTGATCAGAGAGGAACAAAGTCAGAGAGAGAGGGAAAGTGAGAAAGCAAGTCGCCAGGTTCAGGACTCGAACCACGGATGGCCATGTGAAAGCCCAGTGCCCTTACCACTACATGCCACCTGCCTGCTCCGTCTTTCTGATTTTCTTTTTATAATAGAAGCTTTCAGAGTTTTTAAACTTCAGCCCACAGTAAAAAATTCACTTGACATGGTCACCTAAATCATTAATAATATATGTATAAAACACACTTTTCATGAAATAAGTTACACCTATGGATGTGAGGCACTTGGATATTTTCCATTATATCCCAGCTTTTCCATTTCATTTTATTTATGAGAAACACATGTTGGTCGTGAGTCACTAAGATAATGACCCACTAAGCAGTTGTGAGTAGCATTGGGAAAATGCTGCCTGCGAGGCTCACGAGCACGCCTCACGTTGCGCATGTGAAACATTCTGGTGTGCTAATCGCCCGTCAGCCTGTGTGAGGACACTGAGTCAGCAGACCGACTTGAGAGTTTTCTGTGAAGATTGGAAACACTCGAACTAGATGCTAGGAGAGGCTGGCTGAGGTGAGGATAAGCTGCAAACTGTGCTGATTACAGTTAAACTGTCTCAAAATGGGGACTCTTCCCTCTGACTGGGGGCATTGCCACCTGAAGGATATTTGCCCTGAAGTCCTGATCATCTTTTGGGGGTCTTAATAGACTGGGAAAAAATGTTTGGGTTTCAGTAGGCTTTAATAGTTTCACTTGAAAATACAGGGTCTTGTGTATTCCTTGGAAGGAATCTTTGAAGTAAATTCTGAAAGTAACTGAAAGACTTGTCCTTTTCTGGCTTCATCGCTTGGCCGAGACTGAGGCCTGAAGTAGAATCTGTGTAGAGGAAATGTGAGCTTACTGCTTATAAGGCAGCTGGTTCCCCTGCCGGGCTGCTTTAAATGCAGTGATTAGTGATTGAACCAAAATCTAGTTAGGTATTAATTGAGCACCTACTGTGTACCAGACATGCTATCAAGCTTGGTATGAGCACTTACAGTGTACCAGGCGTGGTATCGAGCAAAGATAAGTACGTCCTGGTTTCTGTCATCAGCTGCTTTTTTCTCTCTTCTTTGCTATTGCTTTTCTACTATGAGTTTGTGTAGTTCATTCATCAGTTGGTTCATGCATTCATTTATTCACTCAACAGTCATATACTGATTATCTGCTTCGACGGGGTGTGCTCTAAGCCTCAAGAGATTGTCATGCCCACCATACCCCTACCCCGCACCTCTCTTCTTGAGGCTTGCCATCCATGGTTTCTCTAGTTCTTTACATATCAATTTTTTCAGCTCTCTGGCTATTTTTGCTACTGAGCTCAGAAACCCTTTAGTTTTTTGTCATTGACCTTTTTAAAGTCATGTGGCCCCCAGAATAATGAGAATACAATGACACATTTCTTTTTAAAATTTGAAACAGTATTTTAACTGAAAAGGTTTCAGAGGTAGTCTTTTGTATGTAAGTGATACTGCAGAACATTATACCCTACCCTTCCACCAAAGCAGGAGATTTTATGGAACTCAGAGACATACATATTAACAGATCTTTATAAGGAAAAGGGGTAGTTTATTCCCTCCAAATTTGACTATAGCTCTAAATTCTCTTTTTTAATGCAAAGTTCTTTTGTCGCCTTGACTTAGGGACACTGTTACCAAACCTTGTGGGAAATATCAAGTTCCAAAAACTTGAATACATGGAGGAAACAGATACTTTTGGGCCTTAGAATGAGCATTTGGCTTCTATAAAAGTGACCGGGAAGACTATTAGATGAGGGTTATTAAATGGTTTGTGTTAAGTCAGGCTCTTCCTATAAAGCATAGTCAGTGTGTTTTCCTTAAGGGATTCCTATGGAGAACAAACATTTGGTAATTTCTCACACAAAACATACATTGCTTGAAAAGTTCATCTTTTACCAAAACAAATTTTATTACGAAATATATAAGACATATTAAACATATAAGTAATACCACAATGAAAACCCATGACTATATGAACAGTTGAATGAGCTTTCCTTTCTGACTAATTTATTAAGCATTAAACCTTTAGGATTATTCCACTGAAGGTATATGGTTAGGAGAAAGGTTAACAGGGACATCTGTCCCTTTTTCTAATGTAAAAGAGATCATTTCTACATATTGTTTGGTCCATATTTTTTAACTTTTGGAATTTGCAACAATTCTTGCTATTCTTTTTTTCTTGTACTGATAATGAAATTGCCTATCACAATCCCACACACCTTAATTTATCAAGGATAGTGATTAGAGGATACTTCTGTACCAAATATCAGATACAAGGGAAGTTCAAAAAGTTTGCGTAAAATGGAATTAAAGTACAAGTGTATTTTGGTGCAAAAACTTAGAAATTCACAGAGCATTTTCATATTATACATTTTCATGAACATTTTGAATGTTCAAAATATTACCCCAAGTAACACAATATCGTCATTCACAAATGACTGCAGAAGATTTTATTGTTACTTATTTAGCTTGACCTCTTGTAATTCTGGTTTCTTTTTTATTTATCATACTCATTTTAATCACCCCAGAGATAATATCAAACACTGAATAGCTTTTCTTTATAAGACAATAGTTATGCTACATGTAGATACTAAATGAATATGTTAACATTTTTCGGGTTACTCCAAAGGTTCAGTAATATTCCTTCTTAAAAACATTTGAAAATTCAAAATTAAATCATCTTAAAAGTATTACCACTGGGAACCAGCAATTAGTGTAATGGCTATGTTGCTGGATTCCCACGTAGTCGACCGCGGTTCGCATCCTGGACCTGGTGGCTTAAAACTCACGCCGGGCGCGTGTGCGTGCGTGCCCAAGATCCCGAGAGGAGAATGGAGAAGGGATTGCGGCATGACCATCCCCTCTGGGGGGTGATTTCTCGCTTTCTGTCTCTATGTCTCTCTCTGTCTGTCTGGTGAGCGCACGTACCCTATAGTGAAAACCTCTCCCCCCCAAAAAAAAGTATTACCACTGAAGTCAGTGTCCACATACTGTCTGAATTTGCACAGGGTACACCCATATTAAATACTGAACATGATGGGAGAGCCAACACCCATAGTGTCAGAGGCTAAATAGTTATTAGTCTAGGGCCAGCCAGGTGGCATAGTGGTTAAGGTGACTGGAGCCCATATGACCAACTGTGTGGTTTGAGTCCCAGACCCAGTGGCTTGAAAAAAAACATGCTGGGTGCACATGTGTGTGTGCCCAAAATCCCAAGAGGAGAAAAGAGAAGGGATCGTGGCATGACCTGGGGAGAAGATTTTTCTCTCTGTGAGTGCATAAAAAGATATTGGTCTTTGTGGTACCGTTTTAGTTCAATCTAACAAAGATTTACTTGAGCATCTGCAATGTGCTAGGCCCTGAGCCAGGTGCGGAGGGCACAAGGTGAGCCAGCCACGAGTCCTCCCCTTGAGTCTCTTGAGCTAGAGAATGTCTGTTTGGAGTGTGATTTGCATTTCACCTCTCTCCAGTCAGTTATTATTGAATATGGTGTGTAAGATGTACTGTTTTGAATAGAGAGGATCCTTTAGACAACCCCTGATAAAACCTAAAGAGTATAATTGTGGTGCGCAGTTGGTAGAATCACTACAATGTAATGTGACTTAGACCTTGGACAGCAATTGTTACTTTGGGCACTTAAATATAACTGCTGTTTTATTTATGACTGGATTATTTAGATTTATATATTGAAAAATGGATTACAAAAGCCTGGTAATAAGTGTGTGTGTGTGTGTGTGTGTGTGTGTACATATGTAAATATGTATTCTACTCTTGGGTTAGTAATTCTTTTCCCTTTGTGCAATTTCGTTTAGAATCCTTTGGTCGCCTTCTACTACAATAGAACCGAGATACCGTATTATTCACTAAGCTGTGGCAAGTCATAATGATCATTTAAAAGCATTTATTAAGTAAACGAGGTAAAGATGTGATTTTCTTTTCTCATTCTTTGGCATTTGTATAACATTGAAAGAGAAACACAAACGCTTTCAATGTCTCTTTCCAGTGATTCATGGGACAATTGTGCATATTGTAACTTTTGAATGGGCACATTTTGCTTTTGTCTTCATCTGGACATTGTCACCTAGCTATCTGAAGTAGCTTCAACTTGACATCGCCATCTCTGCTTGCTTTGAATCTGAAATATATCCTGGGTCCTGGCAGGACCTGAAAGAGAGAGAGTTTTGGAAGTGAGCTTTTTAATTTTCTCTGACTTTCCTAGGAAAGCTGTGAATCAGAGTATAGCAAGTTTAAGGAAGGACAGGGATGGAAGAATGAGCCCCCCCCCCCCCGGATCCTGATATTGTGTATTATTATGAAAATGATGATTTTTCTACAACATGCATTCGAAAATAGGGGAAATGGATGGGGAAATAAATTTCCCTGTCATAATTTTGTAGCTAACGAAGTATCTCCAGAGCTATTAAAAAAAAAAGGGATCAAATTATAATAGAGTTATCGAGAAAGTAATGATGCAGTTTTGCATAGACAACATAGAAACATGTCATGAGTTTCCCGATGACCTAATATATGTCATATAGAAACACATGGTCAAGCTAAAAAGAATTCTTAAAAATCATTTACCATTTACCATTTGGAATGAACACCATTCCCCTTCCTCTCAACCGCTCCTAGACTAGATAACTGAGGCACTTACTAGATAGAGTATGGGCCTATGTATATCTCCTTTTTTATAAATTAATGTCAAACACTGTGAAGGAGATTGGATGCATTAAGAAATGTGTACAGTGGGACTAGCTGGTGGTATGGTGGTTAAAGTGGCTGGATCCCATATGGCCAACTGCAAGAATTGAGCCCCTGACCTGGCGACTTGAAAAACACACTGGGCACATGTGTGCATGCCCCAAACCCCAAGAGAATGGAGGAGAAAGGATTGTGGCACGGTCATTTCTCCTGGGGGAGTGTTTTCTCACTTTCTGTCTCTCTCTGGTGAACACACGTGCCCTGCAGCAAATTAAAAAGAAAAGAATGTGTGCTTCATTGCACTCGCTAGCTTTTCTTTTGTGCCAGGGTCTGCTTGCTGAGCTCTACACACCTGAGAATCAGTGCATCTTATTGGAGGATGGATGGCCACAATGTTTCTATTTGAGCAGGTAACAGCAAGATCAGAGATAGGAGCAGGCTTAACATTTAGGGTGATAATCAAACAAAAGTTCGTGTTATGTGGACACATACTTGTAATTACACAACCACTGTTGTGTTGCCGTTACTTGGTAACACACGGTATAAGCAGTAGATGATCTAGTTAGCCATTCTAGAACAAGCACTCTGAGACCCTTGGGAAGACCACTAACCTGTGGTGAGAGCCAGAGCTCTTTCTGATACAGGTTCTGCTGCCCAGAGTTGAGTGACTACTGGGTGGCAGGGGGCTCTTCCAAGGATACCAGATGCCAAGACTGAGGTCCCAAGTGACCTGGGAGAGCAGCTTGTGTCCCACAGGGGACATTGCCACCTTTCATGGGAGGGCAGGTAGTAAGCAAAGATCAGCCGAAAAGGAGCTGGCAGGAGGGAGGAAGTAGGCTGGTGATGGCAGAAAGCTGAGGGCCACCAACACTCATTGCGGATCTGCTCCTCCAGGAATGCTGTGGAGGTGAGGGGATGGAAGCTGAGGGAATGGAAGGCAGCTACTCAAGCATTTCTACCAACACTCGATAAATAAGGAGTGTGTTTGCTGAGACTGAAAATACCCCCGAGGGCCTGGAGAAGGAAGGATATCCACTGTTCACCTCCATGTTTGGAGTTCCGAACTCCTACCTAGCTGAGGTAGAACATGGCAGGCCGTAACAGAGGGTGTGATGGAGACTGCACCGAGGGACACTGGGCAACTGTGTGTGGGAAAAGAGAGTCTTGGCGTTCAGAAACTGGAGAGAAAAGGCACCGGTTCAGGAAGGACCAGAGGGCCCAGAAAGATGTGAGAAGGGAGTTAAGAGAAAGGTAGGAGGAAAGGTGTAGGCATAACCCATGTGCCTCGACTGAGACATCTGCAAAGTCTAGGTGTGTGTGATCAGCTTGGCTATAGAGAGGCACACAGCTTCAGGGAAATTATTCTGGAAACAGAACTGGCAAAGGAACCCACACCAGTCAAACTTACATGAGATGTTTTAATGCTTCCGATGTCATTTTCTTCATTTATCCTTAGTAGGAGTGTTTATTTCTGACCAATAAGCCGCCAAGAAAGCCTCCCTTCAGTCAGGAGATTCTGTGTAACGCTACTGGCTCACGCTGACAATATGTCCTCCTCCAAAGTCCCTTTGTTACCTAGTGTTCTATGGTCTGTTGTCTCTTGCCACCAGCTTAGTCCTACTTTCTGTATTTTCTTTAAAATACTGGGTTGGAAAAGTCATGACACCTTTTTGCATAGAGAAACAGAAAAGTATGCCATGACTTTTCTGATGACCCAACCCCTGAATTCTTGTTTGATCACAAAATTCCCCTTTACTCTTCCACTCTGATAACTGTAGGTTTACTCCACCAGAGAGACAATGTCTAACTTCATTAAGGCTATCATTGATCAAAGAAAATTTATGGGGCCTGCCAGTGGCATGGTGGTTAAGGTGGCTGGATACCACATGGTTGACTGCAGTTCAAGCCCTGGACCTGGTGACTTGAAAAACATGCTGGGCATATACGCATGTCCAAATCCTGAGAAGAGAAGGGATTGTAGCATGGCCAGTCTCCTGGGAGGGTGCTTTCTCATCTTCCCTCTTTTTCTCTCCCTCTCCCCATCTCTTTGTGGTGAGCACGCATGCTCTATAGCAAATTTTAAAAAAAGGAAAGCAAAAATTTCTGGCTTTTTTTGGACTAGACTAATTTTGGGACATCCTGGGCTTTAGGGCAGAGTCAAAGCTATATTGACATAGCCTCTTGACCTCATTCTATTTTATGGACAATAAAGCACTTATACATGATGCCATATTTTTTATGGACATTTACAAGTCACTGTGATGAGGGGAATGCAGAGAACACTTCACTCTTCAAAGTCACACAGTATAAATGAATTTTATTTTATATGCCCCCACTTGGGTTTATAGCCTATCCGTCTTTTTACAAAAGAATATACATAACTCATAACTAAGAAAACATTGGACAGGAAAATCAGTATGTTTTATGATCTTCATAAACTTTTTAATGTCATTTAAGAAAAAAAAATCAGTGCCAAAAATAGTATCTCAAGGATAACAGAAGGTGCAGGAGTAAAGGGGTACTGAAGTTCCCGAAAGACCTCACTGTAGGATTGCCTACATATGCCCATGATATATTTAATAAATATCATGCTTCACTTTAGTGGGGTGATGGTGGGGAAGGCTGCAAATAAATGCCATTATCCGTTTATTTACAAAGGGTGGCATTATGGCTTATCCTGAAAATCCAGTTCCGAGTGAGCTGACACACCTAAGACAATCCGTGGGCCACAAACCCAACTTAAACACATAGAAGTCCTAGGGTGCACCCCTTAGTAAGCTCTGCGGCATTCATAGGAGCCCCAGGCCATGTTCGTGTCTTCTTTCGTCCAAGGTGAGGGGTCATGAAGGGAAGTGGTGTCTGCCCCCTCATCTGGGGAGAGCGGCACCACCTTGGGTGGCAGGTCGTTTGACACTGTCATGAATGGGGTGAAGGGGTAGGCAGGTGGGTTTGGGTACCCCTGTGTGGGATGCAGATCCTCCAGGGCATGTAATGAGTAGGATTGAGCCCCAGCTAGGGAGGGCCCCCAGCTGGAGCTCCTGAACGGGGCAGAGCTTCCAGGCTCCAGCTGAGAGAAGCAACTTGTGCTGGGCGGCAAGGTCTGCAGGGTGTCGGTGGGCAGGGGATCCGGCTGGCTGAGACTGTCAGGCACCGTCTGCTCCCAGGAGTCCCTCTGCGGAGAACGGGAAGGTCATGGGGTGAGCACCTTGCTAGGTTACCCTGTGAAATGGGCTTTAATCACTATACCCTGAGCTGTCCGGAGCAGTAATGGAACCATAGCACATCGAAGTTGCTGGCATAGAACACGCGCTCTATCCTGCCACAGCCCCACTCTCTCGGTCTGAAATTCCACATTTAGACATTTCTTCCACCTGAGGAAGACTTCCAAGTTTTCTATGAGAAGAGTATTAGCATTCTTTGTATCTTTTGGAACTCACTTCTTTGGAAGGATCAAGAGAGAACAACATCGGGACCAGCAGTTAGTATAATGGCTATGTCACTGGATTCCCATGTAGTTGACCACGGTTCGAATCCCGGACCCGGTGGCTTAAAACTCACGCAGGGCGTGTGTGCATGTGTGCCCAAGATCTCCAGGGGAGAATGGAGGAGAAGGGATTGCAGCGTGGCCATCCTCCCTGGGGGGCTGATTTCTCGCTTTCTGTCTCTCTGTCTCTCTGGTGAGTGCAGGTGCCTTATAGCAAAAACCTCTCAAAAAGAGAGAGAGAGAGAGAGAGAGAGAGAGAGAGAGAGAGAGAGAGAGAGAGAACAGCATTTATAGAGAAGAAATATTGTTGGGAAGGGGAAGGCAAGAGACTGGAAGGGACAGAGATGCCCCATGTCCTGGGAGATGACCACCTGGCTGTGTCTAAGTGTATCATCAGTGCTGTTCCCTGACGGCTGGAGGGACGATGATTACGCGCCCTATTGGGGTGGGAGACTATCTGGCAAGATCAGCAGGGTCTTAATAAAACGAACGTTCAAACCCCGGAGCGGACCCTCTTCTGTCGTGGTCAGACGGATTTTGAGCCAGGCGGCCTCAGAGGGTATCTTGGCCCAGCCGGCCTGACCCGACAGCTGCAGAGCAGCCTCAGGGGTCTGCAGGGCGAGCCAGACCTGAGCTCCCGCCCCTCGCGTTTCTGCTACTCAAGATCACGAACTCCCCGGTACTCACAAATACGAAGTGCGCAGGGTCGCCTGGGAGGGGCGGTGGCAGCAGCGGCGGCAGGGGTGAGGCGCTGAACAGGGAGCTGGCGTTGGGGGCCAGGACCGGGGCCCGGTAGTCTCCGTAGGGCTCTGGACAGTAGGGCTCCAAGAGGGCCGCGTGGCCCTGCCCCGCGGACTCGCAGGCAAAGGGCTTGGGCACACTTGAGCTGTAGACGTCATTGGAAAGCTGTTTCGAGTTGTGGAAGTCTGAGTCAGACAAGAGAGATCTTCTGACACCATAGTAACCTGACATGACCGGCGAACCTGTTGCCAAACGAAAAACAAGTGGGCCAAAAATTCCTCCCGGGAGGGTCAAAGCATGCTGGTTGCAGCCGTGTATGCAGGTGGGAAACGATGCCGCTAACCTGTGCCCGAAACCCGCGCTGGAAATGAATGTCTTGAGAGGGTGTAACACGGCTGCGTTACTTACTTTCTTTCTTTCTTTTTTTTTTTTTCAAGAGAGATTTTGCGATAGGGTGCAAGCGCTCCCTGAAGAGATAGAGACTCAAAGTGAGAAATCATCCCCCAGGGGTGTTGGCCACGCTGCAATCCCTTCTCTTCCATTCTCCTCCCGGGATTTTGGGCATGCTCGTACACGCTAGTGTGAGTTTGCAGCCTGTTGGGACTCGAATTGTGGTCGACAGTGTGGGAGTCCAGCGAGGTACCCATCTCGCCATCTGCTGACCCCTGCATTACATCTTTGAACTGTTTCAGCCCAAATAGCTGAAATGGTTCAAGTTCACCCTGCCTTTGTCCACGAGCTCATTTTAGATGGTATAATAACTTCACGTGTCCACTTAATCTACATGTATGTGTGCCCTCCGGGTGCCAGCACTGGGCTAGGAAGGAAGAGGTAGGTCAGTCCCTTGGCGTTCACATTTTGTCAACTGAAGCATCTTTCCCCGGCCTCTGAGCTCTGTCTCCAGAGACACAGAACTGTTCACAAGAGGCTGCTTATCTCAGACTCCGTATCTCTAGATAAGGTGTCATAGCCCTACTTGGAGCCAGATGCAGGTTGCACTCTGTTTTCTAATTCTTTGTCTACTGGCCTTCAGCTCCGTGTCTCACACCTAGCAGACATCAGTAAGTGGTTTGCTTTGGAATGATGAAATTGTACAGAAGCAATTTTAGAGGACCGCAAACTATGTTTTCTGGCTTTGAAGAGTCTTGTGTTATCTGCCGCCCTCTTGTGGCCATACTGAATCCCCCACTCAGCTCACCAGGGCCCTGCAAGGTTAGGAGAAAGTCTCCTTTAATGGAACGGAAGAGAAGCTGAGGCCGACAAGTGTCTCATTGAAGGCAAGACCAGTGAGGTGGTTCTGAATGTGTTTGCTAAACACGTGCTGATCCCGTAACTCAGGTGTAGCAAGAACTACATTATCATTTGGAACAGGTGGGGGCATAGACTCGCAGACTGTAGAACTGATGGTTTCACTATTCCAGCTGGTGGAGGGCTTGGTCTAATTATCTGAGACCAACACCCTGAGGCCACCTAAGGGCTGAGCTGGGGAAAAGATGCACATCTTTGTCCTTCTATCGCCCTGAACCATAGTGGACCTCTTCTGAGCTTTGTCCCTGTCCACCCCAGTCACTCACAGACAAAACCCAAAGTCGCTTCTCCTCAGTCATGTATGGCTCTACAGAACCAGGACGGGGCCTGCCCCACACAATGAACATTGCTCGTTTCCTGAGTGAAAATTGTTTCTCCAGCCAACCTGCAGACTCCATGGTGGTGCGTCTTATACATTTCCTGTAAACCCAATGGTAGATTATTCTATTCTGCAATTATACATAAACTTACTTATTCAGAAGAAGAAATCAGAATTTCCCATCAAAACATACAGCATGATTCTATTCTACTTTCATCTTAAGTTCTATAACCCCAGACTTCTCTCTCTCTCTCTCTTTTTTTTTTAAGAATTACACATTTTTAAGTTTATTATTTCTTTTCAACTTGCTAGAGGGCTTGTGCTTTCACCAGAGAGAGAAGGAAAGCAGTCCAGTGCCTTAATCACCATGCCACCTGCTAGGCCCACTAGCCCCAAACTTCTCACCTCATGTAATTAAAAGCCGCGCTTAAGAGTTTTCAGCCTCTGGAAAAAAAACGTGCAATCTCCAAATAAAAACAACAATGAAAAAAATTCCTCTGCATGCTTAAGCATATATTTTTATTCTTAAAAAGGGAAAGAATAATTCTAGATGGAAAGAGAAGCTGCACAAATAGAGAACAGAGCAGATTTCAGTGGCAGTGTATATGATTGAGAAACACAACATAGAGATGTCCTTTACTGCTTTCAAAAAAGTGGAAGGATAACCCATGCTCCTGGATTGGAAGAATTAATATAATCAAAATGGCAATTCTACCCAAATAAATCAACATTGTTTTTGGAGAGTTTTTTGCTATAGGGCACATGCGCTCGCCAGAAAGAGAAAGACAGAGAGACAGGAAGTGAGAAATCACCCCCCAGGGGGGATGTCCACTCCACAATCCCTTCTCCTCCATTCTCCTCTTGGGATCTTGGGCACTCATGCACACGCGCCCAGTGTGACTTTAAGCCACTGGGTCCAGGACCCGAAACAGCAGTCGACTACATGGGAGTCCAGTGACATAGCCATTACGCTAACTGCTGGTCCCTTAGTCATGCCAGTTCTAAGGATAAGGTCTGGAAGGTGAGGGTGTGTGTGTGTGTGTGTGTGTGTGTGTGTGAGAGAGAGAGAGAGAGAGAGAGAGAGAACCCAATATGATTAACAAGAAGCCACTTTTGCATTCCCACAGGAGTATTTAATGAGACATAGTATTGAAACTGAGTATTGATGGGACCAGCAGATGACATAATGGTTACATCACTGCACTCTTATGTAGTTGAACATGGTTCAAGTCTTGGACTCAGCAGCTTAAAAAACTCATGCCAGTTGCATGCACATGCATGCCCAAGATCTCAAGAGGAGAATGGAGAAGAGGGGATTGTGGCATGGCTGTTCCCCCTTGGGGGTGATTTTCTCACTTTCTATCTGTCTAGTGAGTGCAAATGCCCTATTGTAACAACAACAACAACAACAACAACAACAAAAACCTCTCTACAAAAAAAAAAAAAAAAAAAAGATGAAAAAAGAAAAAAAAGAAATTGGGCATTGAAATGAATACTGAATGCTGAAATAAATTCCTGCCATACAGAGAACATCTGACAAGGCTAGTTCCCCCATCTGCCCCTAGCCCTCACTCTCTTTCTGTTCTAAAACAGGTGCATTCACCTCTCAGATCACAATGTCAGAACTTTAAACATTTGAAACACTATCAAGGGCCTGATTGCTTTTGCCTTTGCCCCAAAAGCTTCTGTAAGGGAAAAGATCAAAAGTCTGCTCTCAAGACAGAATGAATTCTAAATTCAGGAATGACTGAATCAGGTCTGTCTTCAGTAATTTTGTAATTTACAAAGAACTATCTTAAAGAAGCTGAGTTTTGAAAGTGCTCTGGAGGAGGTTATAAAAGAGTGGAAGCCCCAGTGCTCCATTTAGCCTCAAGAGGGACCGAGTTCCTCACCCAGTTACACTCACCTGGCATCTGGATGAACGGAGGCTGAGAGGAGCTGGCGCTGCCCTGGAAGCAAACAGAATGCAAGTGTTTTCTTCTTTTGTTGCAAGTTTAAATTTAATTTAAAAACGAGGAAGACATTTTATAAACTTTGTTTTCTGAGACTCAGAAATATTATGTGGGGAGTTGAATTGGCGGGAGTGGTCAACAGAGTCAGAATCCAAGTACAACATTCACAAGGGCCAGAGAGAGGCAAACGTGTAGATGCTGGTAACCATGCCAGAAAGCAGTGGCTAGAATAACTTTTCTGCTTTTTACTGTTCATGTTAATATCTTTTTCTCAGATATATGTGAAGTGATTATATCTATCTATATATATATATCTTCAAAAAGTTCGTGGGGGGAACCAGCAGTTAGTGTAATGGCTATGTCTCTGGACTCCTACGTAGTCAACCGTGGTTTGCGTTCCGGACCCAGTGGCTTAAAACTCATGCCGGGCGCATGTGCGTGCGTGCCCAAGATCCCAAGAGGAGAGTGGAGGAGAAGGGATTGCGGCGTGACCATCACCCCTGGGGGGTGATTTCTTGCTTTCTGTCTCTATGTCTCTCTGTCTGTCTGGGGAGCGCATGTGCCCTATAGCAAAAACCTCTCAAAAAAAAAAAAGTTCGTGGAAATGCATTTTTATGAAAAAGTAATGCATGGATTTAAAACTTTTTTGTATTGAAATAAGCTGGTACTTTTATTTTTCCATGAACATTCTGAAGTCTGTCATATGTGGCGGAATTATGTCCTTCCTAAAAGATTTATGTGTGTGTGGAGGATGTGTATACATACATCGCTACACAAGCATATATTGTGTGTGTTGGTGTATACACATACAAACACATATTTTGGGGCAGGGAGCATAGTGTGTGTGTGTGTATGTGTCTTAGTCCCTGGTACGTATGAATGTAACTGCCTTTGAAAACAGGATCTTTGAAGATACACATACCTAAATTAAGATGAGGTCATAATGAATTAGAATGGGCTCCAAAGCCCATGTGATTGATGTCCTTATAAGACGAGGAGAGGGACCTACAAGGATGTTAACAGAAAGGAGAGAGGGTCACGTGAAGCCAGAGGCAGAAATCCGAAGGATAAGAGCTCAGGAGGAACACCGAGGATTTCTGGCAATTACCAGAAGCTGGGCAAAGGCAAGGAGAGTCTTCCCTGGAGGCGTCAGAGGGAGCACAGTGGGCCGACAACTTGGTTTCAGACTCCTCGCCTTCAGAACTGTGAGACAATGTATTTTGGTTGCTTTAGTCACACCATCTGTGGTGACTGTTTATGGCAGCCCTAGGAAACGGATACAGGAGGAGACCAATATGACACATACAGTTCACTGTTGTGAGAAGTGGCAGGGCTGGAAAAGACAGGGTGATGTGGACACTTATGCTGGCATTGGGGATGGGGTGGAAAACACCTTTTTTTTTTGAGAGTTTTTTTTTTGCTATAGGGCGCGTGCGCTTGCCAGACAGAGACAGACATAGAGACAGAAGGCGAGAAATCACCCTCCAGGGGGGATGGTCACGCCGCAATCCCTTCTCCTCCATTCTCCTCTCGGGATCTTGGGCACGCATGCACACGCGCCCGGCATGTTTTAAGCCACCAGGTCCGGGACGCGAACCGCGGTCGACTACGTGGG
>NW_006159803.1:5769757-5837742 GCF_000334495.1 Tupaia belangeri chinensis | reverse complement strand
GCCGCAATCCCTTCTCCTCCATTCTCCTCTCGGGATCTTGGGCACGCATGCACACGCGCCCGGCATGTTTTAAGCCACCAGGTCCGGGACGCGAACCGCGGTCGACTACGTGGGAGTCCAGCTACATAGCCATTATGCTAACTGCTGGTTCCCTCTTATTTATTTATTTATTTGTTTATTTATTTATTTGGAAAACACCTTCTGAAGGAGATAATGCCTAGGCCGATCTCTGACGGAAGGGTAGCCAGGTGTATAGAGTCTTAATAATAATGTACAAATGTGAATTCTAGCCCCAAGGTACTCTAGAGAAAAGTGCGTGGAAAATGTCGCTGTAATGAAAGCTAAGACTCCTCAACTTCTTGGATCTGAGCTTGTAACCTGTTGCTCACAGTCCTATGGATGCTCAAAATTAGAAGAGATTATTGTATAGAGAGCCCCATTCAGCTACGCACTCAGTACTTAAATTTTCCTTGTATTACTAACTCCAGGACTTGAGTAGGACGTGGTAATATCCCTCAACAGAGACCCCAGCATCCTCTGAGAAAGCCCGTTTGTTACTTGGGGACCACTAAGTGTTACCAAATAGGCTGAAAAGAACCATTTTTCTAGTTCTCATCTTTTTGGCCCTTATAGAACAGGTTTATCTCTCCTTCCATTAACAGCCCTTCAAATCGTTAAAGACAGCTGATCATCTCCCAGTTGTCTTAACTGGCTGCAATAACAAATAGCATGGACTGGGTGGCCCGGACAACAAACGTTGCTCCTCACAGGCTGGAAGCCCGAGATCCTGACTGGCTTCTTGATGAGGGTGTTCTTTCTGGCTGTCCTCACATCGTAGAGTGGGAGCTCATCTGTCTTGTGTCTCTTCCTACAAGGACACTAACCCTATTCACAAGGGCTCCACCTTCTTGACATATCACCTCCCAAAGGCCCACCTCCAAATACTGTCCCATCGAGAGCTAGAACTTCAACATATACACTTTGGGGACCAGCAGTTAGCATAATGGCTATGTCGCTGGACTACCATGTAGTCGACTGTGAATCGAGTCCCGGACCCAGTGGCTTAAACTCACACCAGGAGCGTGTGCAAGCGTGTCTAAGATCCTAAGAGGAGAAAGGAGGAGAAGGGATTGTGGCATGGCCATCCTCTCCTGAAGGGTGATTTCTGGCTTTCTGTCTCTCTGTGTCTCTCTGTCTTTCTGGTGAGCACATGCTCCCTATGGCAAAAAACAAACAAACAAAAAAAACAAAAAAATCAAAAAAATGTATATATACACTTTGGAGGGATGCAAACATTCACTCTGTAGCACCCACCTTGACTTCTATCTTAACTGGATAAAGTATCTTCTGGCAACTTAGAATAGTATTTAAGAGCGGACTCTTGGACTAGTGTCTGTGTGTGAAGCCCACTCTGCTCTGTATTAGCCATGGATTCTTACCTTATGAAAATGAAGTGAGATCATATATATCAAACAGTTAGGTGTAGAGTATTCATTATATATGCTATTATTGTTATTACATATCTTGGGTCCCTTCGATTCCTCTAAACCTGTTTTGATTTATGTTTTCCTATTTAATAAATTAGCACTTTTAAGTAGCAGATGGGAACTCTTGGGTATGCAATGGCCAGAACAGGGTACAGATCAGGGTCCCCAGGTTTTATATATATATATACATATAGATAGATAGATAGATAGATAGATAGATAGATAGGAAGGAAGGAAACGGGGCAACACTTAAACTGCAGAGGCACTTGTTCCCAGGACCTGTTATCCAGTGTTCCCTTCCAATTTCCAGTTCTGTCTGTCTGGGTCTTTTCTTGAAGGCTTGTGCCAACATCTGCACCTTCTGGCTTCTGCCTCAGCCTCCTTTTGAGTACAGAGGCCCCCTGACTTACAACGAAATCTGTCCTAAGTTTAAAATATCATAAATTGAAAACGTATTTAATATGCCTAAACTATAGAACGTCACAGCTTAACCTGGTCTGCCTTGAACATGCTCAGAACCCTTATATTAGCCTACAGCTGGGCAAAGTTACGTAACATTAAAGCCTATTTTATCATACAGTGCTGGGCATCTTGTGATTTATTGAATACTGTACCGAAAGTGAAAACAGAAAGCTTGTGTGAGTACTTGAATGTCTACTGAATGAATGCGTAACACTTTTGCAACATCATGAAGTTGAAAAATTGTTAAATTGACCTGGCCAGTTAAGTAGGGTGTGCAGGGTAGTGGCTGTCTGTCCTGTGTGCTACCTCAGGACATGTTCCATTGTTCTCCTACCTTCCCTATCTGCCCTGTCCCCTTAGACTCCTCTGGCCAAGGCTGGGTCCAGAAGGAGTCTTTTGTGAGACACAGTACCCAGCTTAATTTGCTGAACAACAGTAGCAGCACCCTTTTGTCCCTCAGCCTCATCAAGGGCATCTAATCTCCATTGACGGAAAACCCAGTTTCCTCTGTGGAAGCCATTTCTTCCTCAGGGAGCTCTATGACAAAGTAGGTGGAAGGACATTTATTTATCACCTGGCCCAGTTCTGCCTCCTGCCTCTCTCTACCTCAGGCACTGAGAAAGCCCAGTCTATGTCACTGTGACTGACACGGCCCTTTCACATCTTGACCTACCTGTTAGAAAATGTTTCCTGTCTTTTTCTTCCATCACTAACAATCCCTAGCAGTCTTCTTACATTCCTCATTTTCCTGCCCAATTTTTTTAAAAAATAATTATTTTAATTATTCATTTATTTTAATTTGATGAGAGAGAGAGAGAGAGAGAGAGAGAGAGAAAGTAAGCTGCCAGTTCCAGGACTTGAACCATGGTCAGCCATGTGGGTGTGTCCAGCACCTTAACCACCAAGCCATCTGCCCAAGTTTAAGAACAACTGTGGAACAACCAGGACCATCCCTTCCTTAACCAAATTTTAATACTGAAAAACTGCAATGATTTCACGGTTATAAGTCTAGATGATTTTATTTATTTTTTGATGGAAAGGATCCTCTTCCATGCTTGTCTCCCATATGATTTTGCTTTCTACTTGCTTCGGAAATTATATACTCTATTTCCATTATTTATGGTTATCTGTACAATTTTGCTATATGTATTTAACAAAACCTACAAAGAATATCTTAAACTGCTCACTGATAGACAAGAACTTTGGAACATTCCTCCCACCCTCCCTACATGTATATATATGCTGCTTTCTTATATGTATTCTACCTTGTTTCATTTTATTAAACCTCTACAAATTATACATCATCATCGTAATTGTATTAGGTAAATCTGTATTAGATTTACTTAATATTCACCCTTTTCTTTGCTTATTCTTTTCTCAAACTTCCTTCTAGATTCATTTCCTTTTTGTAATTATTCAGAAAATTCCTTAGGTGTAGGTGGTGGTGGTAAAATGTTCTGGTTTTTATTTTTCTGAAAATAAAATTTCTTCTGACCTTATACTTAAAAAATTACATTGCTGGTTGACAAGTTTTTAACTTTATAGCTATTCTTTTCTTGGTACTTTAAAGATATTATTCTTACTGTCTTGACTTCCATGGTTGCTGCTGATGAATCTACCATTAATCTTACATCTTAATCTTTTTTAGTGACAATCTTTTCGTTCTGACTGCTCTTAATGTACTCCCTTTGTCTTTAAGGTTCTTCAAGTTCACCTCATTTAATCTAGAGGTAGATTTTAAAAATTTACCCTGCTTACTACATATGTGCTTGGTGTACCTGAGGATTTATGTCTTTGATTAATTCTGGGAAATTTCCTACCACCATTTCTTCAAATATTGCCTTGTCTTTATTATCCCTATTCTGTCCTCCCTGGTCTCCTTCTATCCCTATCCCCTCCTTCTCCTCATGTTAAGATATGTATTAGATCTTTCGCTTCTTTTCCTCTATATTCTTTAAGCTCTTCTATTTTTTTCCATATTCATGATTCTCTGTTTTATATTTTGGTATAGTTTAGTATGTACGTCTTCATTCCTATAGCCATTTCACTAACTCTTTCTTCATCTATAGTTGATTTGCTGTTTAAGTCATTCATTTTTTTTAATATCAATGTTTTTCTATTTTTAAATTTTTATAAATTCTAGGGACCAGCAGGTGGCATGGTGGTTAAGATGTTGGACACTCCCACATGGCCAACTATGGTTCAAGTCCCAGATCTGGTGGCTTGCTTTCTCACATTCCCTCTCTCTCTGTGTTTCTCTCTGGTCATATTAAAATAAATGGATGAATAAATAAATTTGGTTTTAAGACTGATTTTTTTTTAAACTTTTTTTTTAAATGAGAAAGAGAGAATACCCTAGACAGAGATTTTTTTTTTTTGAGTTTTTTTTGCTGTAGGGCATGTACACTTGCCAGAAAGACAGAGAGAGACAGAGAGATAGAAAGTGAGAAATCACTCCCCAGGGGGGATGGCCACACAGCAATCCTTTCTCCTCCATTCTCCTCTTGGGATGCCAGGCACGCACGCACACGCGCCTGGCATGTGTTTAAGCCACTGGGTCCAGGACTCGAACGGCAGTCGACTACATGAGAGTCGAGTGACATAGCCATTACGCCATCTGCTGGTTCGATATGCCATCTGCTGGTGCCCACTTGACAGTCTTATGCTGTGATCCATTTTCTCCAACCCTTCAGATCCTCAGGATCTTGGGTGTCTCTGCACATACCTAATGTGTTTTCTGGTCAACCTGTGGCTTCCAGCAACTACAGCCCAGTATACTGTGGATTGTGCCACCAGGTTGGACCTGCTTGGTGATTTTTGATAATCTCTTATTGAGTATTCATTATTCACTAAGTTATTTATTAAGTTATTGTATATTTTGTATTTGGTAATCATAATATCTGAAAGTCCCGGTAATTTAAATTTATTGTTATCTATGCTGGTTCATTCACAGTGGTTTGTTCCCTTATTCACTAGTAAGCTTTGAAATTCCTGTCTTACTGGCCTTACAAAGTCTTCTTTTTAAAAATAATAATTTTATTTTATTTATTTATGTTACTTATTTATTCTAATTTGACCAGAGAGGGACAGTGTGTGTGTGTGTGTTTGTGGGGGGGGGGCAGTGAGAGAGCCACCAGGTCTGGGACTTGAACCACAGTCAACCATGTGAGAGTCCAGCGCCCTTAATCATCACACCGCCTGTTGGCCCCTTGGCCTTGGAAAATTCTAAGGCCCTAAATTGATGTTGCTTTGTTCCAGAAGAATTATATATATTTCTAGGGAGTCAACCCCCTTCTAGAGTCCTCAAATTAATCCTGGAGTCCCAGGTGTAGCTCCCCAAACGTGGCAAAAACTCAAGGGTCAGTCTTCATATGTAAAGTCAATTTGGCCTCCTGTCCTTAGAGAACCTGCCCACTGGATATGATCACCTTCTTATCAATGCCTTAATTTCTGCTCAAACCTTTCCCTAGTCTACCACGTCAACCCTTGTTCCCTACCCAGCTTTGGAGATTTTCTCTACTTCCTGTTAACACATTAAAATTTGTTTAGTGTAGGATCCAATTTTGTTTATATGGAGTTTCCCCACCCCTAGACTATATAGTGTACCTGAAACAGAATTGAATCCCTAAATAGTAAACCTAGATGTAAATACCTTCCTGCTTTTTACACAGCACAAAAGCTTTTCTATGATTTTCAGTGTTTTTTCTAGCAGAGGTTTAAATTATAGTAGAAGTAATTAATAATTAATGTAACTATAGTCATTTCATAAATACATTGTGAGCCATTATTACAGTCAAATGTGTTATATGTAACAACTCATTTGATTTTCACAACCACCTCAGAAGATAATAAGTAATCTTATTCTCATTTTACCACTGTGGGAACTGAAGTATGGATAGAATAACTTAAGCTCTCTTCTAGGATGGAGTTGGTTGTGGTGGTGGTGGTAGTGGGTGGGATCAAACAAGGACCTTTTTGATTTCAGAGCCTATTACTTATCTATCATACCATACTGTCTTGCAAGCATTATAATGACTCAAAAATTTTAAAAGTAGGAAAGCATTCTAGTTTTCTTTTTTTCTTAATTATTATAAAGGAGACTTAGGGACAGTAAAATCATTTAATTACATAGTAGCCCACAAAGAGAATAAGGTTGAAGTGGATACTTCCCTAATATTTGTGCACACATGTGTGTATGTACATATGTATGTGTGTGTGTGTATATATGTATATATATAAATAAAATGCATATATGCATATATATAGTAATAAAATGTATTTTATATATATTCATATATACATATGCACACACACACATACACAAATATATATATATATTCATATATACATATACACACACATACACAATATATAAATGTATATATATATATTTGTGTATGTGTGTGTATGTATCATTCATGCTATAGTCTTTTTTGGGGGGGATCCACCTCATTCAGGTATAATTTACATGTAATGACATTTATAAATTTTAGGTATTGAATTTGATGTATTTTGACAAATGTTGATAAATCCTCTGACACTATCAAAATCATGATATGAACCATTTTCCATCGAGTTAATTATTTTATAATTATTGGGTCATCAGAAAAGTCATGATGCATTTTTGCATAGAAAAATATGTCATGACTTTTCCAGCGACCTAATATAATTAGCGCTGTTTCCTTTTTGGTGGCTTGGGAAATAATAAGATGGATAAGTCTAAAAACCAATGTTAATGCACCTCTTTAGTTTGTCTCACAGAAGGTAAAAAAAATTCTACGGGTCTACATGAGACTGGGAAGGATTTCACTGGACAGACTTCCTCCACCATCTCATTCCCAGATTCATAGGGCGGGAGTGCACAGTCTGAACCAGGAGGCTTCAGCATGAGTACTAGTGTTCATGCCCTGTATCAATGGAAAACTTACATTCCTCTTTCTTGTTCAGTGCATCATAGTCACACGGTTGCCTTGCATCCTATGGATCCTTCAGAAATAATATTAAAATTAATATTGAAGAGCCCAGAACATTGACCAAGTGAGATAGTATATAATTTTTATTTTGCATACTGCAAACAACAGGATCCTGCAATGCCAGGTAGCCAAATTTAGAGGTTTATATTTGAATGAAATTTGCCAGCCTGCAACTTCCTGTAGCTAACGCGCAGCCTCCCAGCTGCCCTGAAAGCCCCTCCATGAAAATGAGTTAATTTGAACTAACAGGTCACCAAGGTAGTAAAGTGATAAGATTAGGAGTACATTTATAGTCATTTTTATTACCCTGTAATGATATTTTTAGGTGCCAACTTATTTGAAGGAATATGTTGAATTGTTGTAAGGAAGGAATCTCTTACTAGCATAACAGTTTGTATAGTGCTGTATAGTTTCATATTTTTATTTTGAATTACACAGTTTAGTGAGTGTTTCTTTAAACTTAGAGACATTTCTACTAATGCTTAAATAATAATAATAACCCAAACCACTTGTGACTATTGCGCTTCAAGGAACTCAGTACTTTATACATTTAATTTTTCCTTGTCATCTAAATATGAGTGGTTGGGAGCAGGTAGAGCTGATGATGTTATGTTGAACATTTTAACATCACATTTCAATATCTGAATAGAGACTATTATAGGACATACAGTATTCCTTCAAATTGAAGGTAAAGTTAATAATAATAAATGTAATTCAATTAGTCTTTAAACGTTGGAATACTTTCTTCTTTCCAAAAAAAGATGGGCTTAAAGAATTAGATGCCTACTTAAATGTGAAAGCTGCATAGAAGAACCACAGACGTTCTGATTGGTGTGAAATTTTACGTGGTGACTAAACTATCCCAAACAGGTTTTAATAAAGCTTATTACTTTTCTAAAGTTTAAAACAGGTTTCATAGAGCCAGTAGGTAGTGTGGTGGTTAAGGTGCTGGACTCCCATAGGGGGCAAAATGATTCTAGTCCCAGACCTGGCAGGTTGAAAAATCATGCTGGACACGTGTGCATGTCCAAAACACCAAGAGGAGAATGGAGAAGAGAGGATTGCAGTGTGGCCATCCCCCCAGGGGATGATTTCTCACTTTCTCACTCACTGTCTTTCTCTTTCTCTCTCAGGTGAGCACATGTACCTGTGGAAAAAAACTTTAAAAACAAAACAAAACAGGTTTTTGGTGTATGGACCACTTATCTGACTTATGTATTTAATCATAGTAAAAATACTCCATAGTGACTAGAAGCTGCAGTTATAAGCATCTACTATGTGCCAGGTGTCTTATATAAATGCTATTTTAGTACAATATAGATATTCTCATCTTAATTTTACAAAAGAGGAAGATCAACATGAGAGAACATAAGTCACATGGCCAAGATCATACATCTAATAAATTATAGAACCAAGATTCAAACCCAAAACTTTGACTTCCAAACTTATGCCCTTTGATCTCTCAAGGAAATAACAGGCAGGTTCTCTCCACTAGTCTCTCAATCCAACCAGAGAGAGTTATTGGGTACCTCTGATGTTCAAGACATAGTACTGGATTTTGCAGAAACTAGAAAAAATTCAATCAAAAGGTTTATATTAGGCTCTACTTAGGAAGATAAGCCACTTGTGGTAAATACGGCTGCAACTTCTTTTGCAGCCCCTTCCATCAAGAAGTGGAGTCTATCTATTGGGTTGTCAGGAGAGTCATGGTGCATTTTGCGTAGAAAAACAAATACCTCATGTCTTTCCCATCCCATTTATCTGGGATGAATTTAGGATGACTTTGTGATTCTATCTGACTAATAAAATGTGCTGGAAGTCATGTGTCCATTTCAGAGTCTAGGTCTCAAGAGAATCTGCAGCTTTTACCTTTATTGCTTGAAATGCCACCCTTCAGTCTCCTCATAACGAGGCCAGTCTAACCTCCTAGAGGATGAGTGACTGTGTGGAAGAGAATCGAGGTGCCCCTACTGACAGCCAGCAGCACCAACTACCAGATATGTGAGGGATCGTTCTGGACCTTTCAGCCTTTCTAAGACTCTGCTGTGTGCAACTGCACAAGTGAGACCTGGGAAAATCAGCAGAGCATCAAAAACTTACCAATGCAGGAAATAAAAAGTAACTGCTGTTTTAAACTACTAAGGTTGGGGTGGAATCTTATGGCGTGGCCAGTAACAGACAGGGACATACCCAGAAAAAGGTAGATCATGATACAGAACTGTGTGTACCTAGTTTCTAGGTGTGTGGTCCACGCTCTACAAACTCTGGAAGTCAGAAAAGGGGAAAATCGATGTACTCAGCATTTGAATTGAGAGTGAAGGCTGAGGAGAGGGCAGTGAGGAGAAAGGAAGCTCACAGGTGTGAGGATTTTTGTGAATCAAACACAAAGGCAGGGAAAGGCAACACTTTTCTTCAAGAAATAAACAAGTTCATTTGTTGTAAGCAAAAGTTTCCCTTCATTGAAGAAATGGAATTATACTGGGTACCTACTGTGTACCAGTACTGTGGTATGTTCCAGAAATACAAAGAGAAATAAGACACGGATTATGTTCTTTTCACACAATTTCATAGGGAAAGCAGTCACATAAATATATATGTAATTAGTAAAAATAATATAAAAATATATATGTAATTAATAAAAATAAAGGTTGATGTTGAGAGAACTTGGATTCCCTGGTTCCTACTTCCCGTCAGACTCCGTGTCAGGTGCTCTACATACATCGTGTGCGTGCATGCCTCATCAGTTTTCGTGACAACTAATATCCGTGTGCGTTATATACTGTGTGGTATATTTAATGACTTACATGTATTTTATTAAATCCTCACCATTAATCAATAAGATAGATTGTTATAAGTCACTGTCCTCAGTTTATAGATTGGAAAACTAACAGATATTCTAAAGGACTTGCCTGCGGTCACAAAACTATTTAGTGTAATAGCCTGGATGCTAATTTTGATCCACTCTAATGGGATTTTAGTGCAGGTGAAGGTGTGTGGGGAGATGATTTACAAGTTCTGGGGGAATGCGATTGACACATTAATGTGTAGATGATCTCTGAGATGGTTTCAAAAGATTAAGGGAAATCAGTAAGCAGTGAGGATAAGCAATGCTGATGTCAAGGAAAAAGCAAAGGCTTGAACGTGTGGAATAGCATGTCATAGACAGGGAAATGTGAGCAGGAAGTGTGAAGACAGGAAAGATGGAGAGAAGCTGGAGAAAGAAGCAGGAGCCAGGTTATCAAGTTTTTGTTTCTTTTTTTTTTGGCCTTTTTTTGCTATGCTAAGAAGCTTGCACTTTGTCCACTAGCAGGCAATGATTCTTCAGAAATTTCTTAGCAGAGTAGACATGGTGAAAATGGTGCTCTGGAAGACTGGGTCTGGCGCTGAATGATGAGAGAGTGTAGTTGAATAGAGATCAGCAGTGAGATTCTGATAGGTCCTCAGTGGGGCCAGGATTTCAGGAGGCCAGAGGAAGATACTTCTAGCTACTTCTATCCAACATCCTCTTAGAGGATGTATCAGCAAAAGCTGATACTTGCCCATAGGTGTAGAGGACTGCTGGCCACCTGTCCCAGGAGGTATGCAATTCCCAGGGCTCACTCTCTTTTCTTTGTTATTACCAACCTCTGGCTGATACCTGTGTGTACAGAGGGGGCTGACATGTCTCCCTCAGGATGCCCTATTTACAAAGGAAAAAAAAAAGTCCTACATTCTGAAATGACATTATTTAATAGTTTATTGGGTAGGGAAGACCAGCAGATGGTGTAATGGTTACACCACTGGTCTCCCACGTAGTTGGTTCAAGTCCCAGACCCAGTGGCTTAAAACTCATGTTGGGCGTGTGTGTATGTGTGCCCAAAATCCCAAGAGGAGAATGGAAGAGAAGGGATTGAGGCGTGGCTATTCCCTGAGGGAGGGCGTGATTTCTTGCTTTCTCTCTCTCTCTCTCTCTCTCCAGCCAGCTCATGTGCCCTATAGCAAAAATCTCTCTCTAAAAAAAATAGTGTATTAGATAAAGCCAATCTGAAAGCCCACAAGAATTTTTAATCAAGAAAGGGATATTGAAACATATATCTTCAAAAAAATTGACCTTGGGCCTACAAAGCCTAGGTTATAGGCAATTTACCTTACAAAGAAAGAGCTCCTTGGGTTTTGTGTGCCTGGTCTCCATTATCACTAGCCTTGGGCAACAGTTGAGACTATGTTATTGATGTTATTGACATCAAAGGATTAAGTATTATAATTTGCTTAAGGTCTTCAAGTAGAGAGTGGTAAAATGAAGACTAAAAGCCATATTTAGATTCTCTCTGGGAAGGGAAATTTACCATGGAAACATGCATTTATGCATTTTGTAGTAGTGCTTGTAATGATCTAACATAGATTTTGATATTTGTTAACTTATTGGTATAACCACTTAATTTTTCCCTAATAAAATGTCAGTAAATTTCTGTAATATGCACATAAAACTCAATGTGATGGCCCCTAAGATGTAGAGGATTGGGGTAGGGGAGACATTAATTTTTCCATTTAATATCCTTTTGTTCTGTTTTAATTTTATCACATATTTCAAGGCAACTAGTTCAGGGCCAGAAGATAGCATGTAGTTAAGGTGTTAGATCCCACATGGACGACTTCCTAGTTCAAGTCTTGAACCTGGCGGTTTGAAAAGCACCCAAAATCCTAAGAAAAGAGTGGAAGAGAAGGGATTGCAGTGTGGCCATCCCTCACCCACTGGAGGGGAGGTGATTTCTCACTGTCCCTCTCTCTTTGTCTCTTTCTAGGGAGCACATATACCCAATGGCAAGAAAAAGAAAAACGAAGGAAAAAAAGACAAGTTAATGTAAAAATAATAAATCGGCTTTATGTTTTTTATCTTTATTGTAAATCTCAAATTTTTAAAATACCATGATTCCAAGTATCTTACATTTCTGATATATGAACTATATTATGTCCTTTGGAAAGTACACACAGTTACAGAATTTCAACTCTCTGACAGTTTCTTAAGATTTTACTGTTAAAACACTCCTGCTTGGCACAAAATTATGTTCCGGCCATCTCTGTGAGAAAGCAATTTCTGTTGCCTAAGTTACAAAATGAAGCACATTTTTTAATCCCTGGATCTTGGAGTGTCTTTGGAATGCTATTTGTATTTATGTAGCTAAATTAGAACAACTGAACTCACTGAGATGCACTTTTGGCCAGAATAGAATCTGCAGAACTTCAGCCCTACCAGATGGAATTGCTATGGCTGTTTTGCTGCAAAACCTGATTATTTTTGCAAGCTGTGTGAAAGAATTCACCACCAGGAGTTATTTTAAATTTTAAATTTCATGACATTAAAACAACAAAACACGACAGAACCAAAAGAACAGCTGAAAAAATAAGTTGCTTGCAAAAGGTTTGCCCTTATTATTTTTAAAATTTCTGCAATTGTGAAGGAGCAGGTGGTTGGGTGGAGAACATGGGAAGCCCTGGAAATGTGGTTCAGCTCTCTAAACAGGGTAGGACAGTGGGGCTAATTAAAGTGAGACAATGGACCATTTAGAAAGCTTTAGAAAGTAAAGCATTCACTCAAATGAATGCCAAGGCTATAATGTATACCTTGGTATTCAAACATCAGCATTTTAAGTTTACAAGGTATTGCCTGCTCAGAAAATGTTTTTTTTCTCTTTTGATTCTTTCAGGAAGGGGGTCAGTTGGCAATGTTAACATGCAACATGCAAAGCACTGTGCTCCGAGAACGAGCAGAAGGTGTAGGAGAGACACCTCCAGGGGAGGCCTTGAGTCCCTATATCAGTAACCTTGCAAAAATTACATATAAAAGGTTGCATTTTTTCTGCTGGCAATTTGAAAAAAAGGAGTGAGGGCCAATGAGATTGTTTATTAAAGAGCAATTGCACTTTTGCAAAGAATTTTAGTAATTGAGCACAGAGATCAAGAAGCACTTCTAAGAACATAAGAAAAATAATGATAATATGGGGAGAATAAGAACATAAGGAAATTAAAAAAAAACCACAAGAAAATAAAACAACAGCAAAGCAGGAATACACATATTAGGCTACCTGATGACACATCTGGGGTGACCAGGCAAACATAAGACGTGTCCTAAAATCAGACACCTTGTAGAATAGGTTCAGTTTATGAGAGCAGAAGATGTAAGAAATAATTTTAATGGTAAACTTCAAGAAATCAGAGGAGGGCAGGAGTATTTCCAGTAACAGCAGTGGTGCTGTTTTGCACTCATGTGTCAGCAGTGCTTGGGATGCCTCCCTCCAAAGCTTACTTTTCTAACAACCATGGATCCCGTATACCATGTGTGTGTGTCCTGTTCTTATGTGTGATGACAGGATGAAGGCTGCAATGGCTGTGATTTCGTCCTTGAATTTAAGTACAGCCAGCTTCTAGCCAACTTCCTCATTTTAAGGCATGGGTAATCAGTTTGTGAACTTATTTACATTCCACTTCTACTTTTGGCTTTCCATTGTTTAGTGCTATGATTAGAATGCCATAGAGAGGCCGTACATTACATAAATTGTCCGAGTTTTAGCAGGTGGGGGGAGTGTAACCATGATGAAAGTTCAGTTTCTGTATTAATAAATAGTTCCATCTTGAGGGGATGTCAAAAAGTTTGTTGAAAACTGGAATTGAAGTGTGAGTTGATTTTGGTGCAAAAAAAGAAAAATTGAAATCTATACATAGTATTTTCATACTACTTATTTTCCATACGCTTTTGTGGAGACCTCCTTGACTGGGTTCCTAGAAAATGCAAGCCATCATGCTCACTCCCTTCTTTCCTCATACTTTCTTAAGAAGGTCAGGGTATGAGGAAATGACCTTTCTTTTTTCTTAGTGGCTACTACATTTACTAAGAACATACTTGGGGGGCTATGAAGGTGAGGTGGGAGCACGCAATGCTCTATGAGGCTGACCCACGGAGGAAGGTTCCACGTTTGCATCCAGAGACCTCCCTGAGTATGCTAGTTGTGCACATGTCCACCTTCCAGGGCTGGCTGAGGCTGGGGACAGACTGCATCATCAAAACCCTGTTGGGGGTGCTGTCTCTCTGTTGCTCTGTTTTTCTGTCTTTCTCACTCATGAAAGAAATAAACTTTTAAAAAAGAATATACATAACATACTTTTGTGTGTACAACTAGGAGAGAATTCTAGACACCATGAGTATGAGGAGAGCATGGAAATGGTGGGTCACCAGAGACAGCAGGTAAATTGAGCTGGTAAACGCCATGTTTTACTGGGCTTGGGAATCTCTTCCAGCCCTCTGAAGGGAGCTAATGTGGTCTCTGCCTTTTCAAGCGGTAGAAATGACATCCTCCATCCAGTCCCAGGAATGAGCCATGGGATATACCTCAGACCAGATTGGCAATATTCAGAAAAGAATCACACTTCAACAAGAGCCATAGCAGGGGAGTAAGCATCAGGCAAGAGAAAAGGTCAGTAAGAAATAATTGGCATGAGAAAGACTCTGGAGATCTCTAGAAGAGCAAGAATGAGCTTCTGCCAGGTCAGCGTTGCATGCTGTCAATTTGGTTCAGGAAGCGTTTTCCTTTTCCTAGAAAGAGAGAACCAGGTGCCATGGAGAGTCTCAATGGGACCACGGAGTCCAGGAGCAGTGGAGAATGCCAAAAAGGAACTGTATTCTAGAAACAGGTTCTAGGAAAAATGAAAAACTCCTTGAGTCTAGTTTGTTCTAAGATGAAGGGGTATCATGAGAAAAGAAGGTCCAGATTCTGGTATGGGCCGGTGTGGCAGCACCTGCACCCTCCACAGAGGTGGTGCAGAGATGGACCTGAAGACAAGCCTGAAGGGAGCACAAGTCATAACTGGGGCCCAGCATCAGGTACAAAATCCATAGGGTGATGTGAGGACTGAGTAGGAGGACCTGAGAAAAATGGCTCTTCCATAGGGTGGCCTTCCTCGGACCAGAAACAGAAATTCAAGGAGGCAACATGTGCGTGAAGTGAAGATTTTGAAGTCCACAAACCTGCGTTCAAACTTAAGCTCCACTCCTTTCTACCCAGTTCTTATTTCCCCCCAGAACAGATGTGAGTATCACCTTTTAGGGCTATGGTGCTCTTGTTGATAAATGAAATATATTTTCAAGTACAAAAATGATGATCTTTGTATGGTCCCTATTTCAGAACCCAGCAGTGAATGGTAACTATTACTAGGATTCATTTCTTATTGGTCCCATAGAGAACTGAGGCAATGGATGGGAACTCAGGCCTAAAAGTCACCTCATCTGTACACCAAAGCCAGTCCTTGACCAGGAATGCAAGTTAATGTCAGAACATTTCTAGGCCACATGATCATTCTTGGGCTTTAAATGATTTTTCTGCTCCCTGTTTTCCTTGCAAACTCAATTTATGAAACTTAAGTTGAACTAGAGGAAAAGAGTTTTACCTTTCTGAGAACCAAGGGGTGGGGGTCAACTTGACCCTGGAGGTTAGGGGAGAAATTCCAGTGGGTGGGACATGTCCTGAGGTCTGGGAAAATCTACTGCGTCATGAAGAGAAACAGCTGCATGCAGCAGGGAGAAGGGGACACATCTAGTACATTGTGAACACGGATCCTCTCCCGGGCACACCACTCATAGTCTTCCTTTTAAGTGAGAAAATGTAGGCTTAAGAAAGTGAAATGACTTGGCAGGTCAGTAAATTGGTAGCACATCATGATCAACGTATTAGAACTTTATTTCCTTCTGCCTGCCATTTGAAGCTGAATTTTTTCATGAAATAGTCCATGAGGGATTAGTCTAATTCTTAGTTTATTATCCAGGACTGGTGAAGAACTTGGATATTAAGGGTTGGAGAATAAATGTAGTTGCAATTATTATTGTCATCATTTTAAAAAGTTTATCTGCTCATTTCTTCCATGAGGAGGAGGAAGGAGGGAGGAGGGAGGAGGGAGGAGGGAGGAGGGAGGAGGAGGAGGAAGAAGAAGAAGAAAGAGAAAGAGAGAGAGAGAGAGAGAGGGAGAGAGAGAGAGAGAGAGAAAGAGAACCCTAGCAGGGTCTGCTGCTATGATCCACTCCCTGCCTCAGCCCCAGATCATGGGCATGCATGTGCCAGAGGGACTCAGGAAGTCCCTGGGTGTCAAACCACAACCCTCCCACATGGATCAGCCTCATAGAGTGTCACATTTTACCCTCCCTCTGCCACCTGGCTCCTTGTTGTAGTTATCTTAATTAAATACACCAAATTAGGGCTTCACTTCTAGTCATTTTGACCTGGAGGACGATGGAGGGTGGCATTGTTGAGTCAGTATAAAATTAACATTACAGGACAAGGAGATGGCGTAATGGTCATGTGATTGGACACCCTTGAAGTAGAGGGTGGTTCACAGTTCACGCTAGACTTGGCGGCTTAGAACTCATTCCAGGCGCATGCGTGTGCGTGCCCAAAGTCCCCAGGGGAGAATGGAGGAGAAGAGAATGCAGTGTGGCCATCACCCATGGGGGTTGATTTCTTGCTTTCTGTCTCTCTGTCTTCCTCTGTCTCTCCAGTGAGTGCAAGCACCCTATAACAAAAATCTCTCTCTCAAAACAAACAAAAAAAATTAACATCGCTAACACTTGATTTTACTGCTTTGTTGATTCATTCACTCATAATAAATACACATTTCAAACCAGTAGTCTTTCATTTCCTCTTTTTTAAAAAATAATTATTTTATTTAACTTTATTTATTTTTAATTTGACCAGAGATGGAGAGAGAAAGAGAGAGAGGGAAATTGAGAAAGCAAGTCGCCAGGTCCAGGACTTGAACCACAGTTGGCCATGTGGGAGTCCAGCGCCCCTAACTACCACACCACCTGCTGCCTGACACCACCCTCCCCTATTGGTTTGGTTTCTTTATATTAAATCAGAGTTTGCAGTACTGAGGACAGAAGTGTCTGACTCCCAAGGCTGCTACTCAGAGCTCCCCATAATAGAGTACACATCGAAATTTGCAGGGCACCCCTTTACTATGACAGCTAGCAAGTGCTGCCATGTGCCAGATACTGTCACACACATAAAAGCTGCCATTTGCTGGGTACTTACAGCATGTCATATACTGGACTGGGTGCCTTATAGATATTATCTAATTTCACCTGACAACACCTTCTGTGGTGGGTATTGCTGTTCCCCTTTATACACGAGAAAACTGAGGCCCAGAGCAAATAGACCACTTTCACACAGTTGGGTTGGAGCCTAATCCATCCAACTCTGAACTGCGAACTTTTAACCCTTCTGCCACACTACCATTGGTCCTGGGCTGAAAGCTCCAAAAGGAACAAAGAAGTCATTAGCCAGTATGGGGGATGATACAAGAACATAAGCAGGTACAGTACAGTCTACTAAGTATTTTAACAGAAAAGGATGCTAGCGTCTCTGGGAGCAGAAGGGAGGTTGGAGACTAGAACTGAATTGTGAAGGGTATGCACCAGACAGCCTCCCAACCTTCTTTCACTTCTCCATCCTACAGGTAAAAACTAGTTCACCCACTGCACATCACAGTCAGAATGGTGCCTTTTCCTTGTGCCTTTGTCCTTATTTTCAGCTTGGACTGTACCCCTGTTCACAGCGCACCTGCTCTTCTTCCTTCTGGGATTAGCCCAGGGTACACCCTTCTCCAGGAAATCCCCTCCCACCTACCCTTCCTTTGCCCATGCTGGGCTCACGCTCCCTAAGCCACCATGGTGTTCACTGCTAGTCACATAATTCTTTGGGTATTTGTAACAAAGCCATCTCTTTATTTTTAATATTTTATATCATGTGTAACTCCTCCTACAACTGAACTGGAGATTTCTGTAGGGCAATGAATTTCTTACTTTGAATTCTAGCCAGCACCATCCGTTGCACGCAGTAAGTAATTAATAACAGTAGCATTGATTGGGTGCCTACCACATGCCAAACCTTTGGCAAATATAAAATATAACTCTTGTAATAACCTTGCAAGGCAGATATTATTGTCTTCCTCTAACAGCAAGGTTAAGTAACTTTGCCATATCACACAGTTGGCAAATGGCAGAGGTGGGATTTGAGTTCCCGTCATCCAGATGGAGAGCCCGAACCCTTCACCACGTCCTGCTTCCTGTGTCTTCAAGGACGAACATCAGTAAACTGAAGTGCTGCAGGTTCCAAGGTGACTGAGTGATGTGGAACTCAGCTCAAAGATGCTTCCTACTGGGTGTGAGCTAGGTCTCAGGGATTCTAATCGATTCTAAATCCTAAACAGTAAGATGACAATATTTGAAATATGAGCAATAACCATCAAGAGGATAAAACAATGAGGTAAACTTTAAAGTTTCAATTTAAAAATGAATACTAAGGGGCTAGATGGTGGTGCGGTGGTAAAAACATGATGTTTTGGGACCAGCCTGTGACATAATGGTTAAGGCAGCTAGATCCCATGTGGCCAAAGGCGTGGTTCAAGTCCTGGCCCAGGCATCTTGGAACAATGTGCCCATTACATGTATGTGTACCCAAAATATCAAAAGGAGAAGAAATTACAGCATGGTATCTCCTATGGGGGAGCTTTCACACTTGTCCTCTCCCTCTCTCCGGTGAGCGCACGTACCCTATGGCAAAAGTAAACACACACACACATCCACAAAACCCCCACAATGCTCTGTAGGACTGACTTACATGGGAAGAGTCTGTATTTGTGCCCAGAGACATAGGGCGCATATGTGCCCGTGATCTAGGGCTAACTGAAGCTGGGGGTGCAGCATAAAACCCCACTGCAGTGCAGTCTCAACCTCCCTCCCTCCCTCCTCCTCTCTCTCTCTGTGTCCTTTATAGAAGAAATAAATAAAGTTTGAAAAATGAATAATGAGATGTGGTTCAAGGATACAGAGTAGCAGATAAAATAGAATGAACTAGTCTAGAGATCTAATGTACAATATGAGGGAGACAGTTAATAAAATTGTATTGTAGTTGACTTCGGTTAAATAAGCATACTTTAGCTGCCCTTTCACAAAAAAGTACTCTGTGAGATGCTGGGGTGTTAATTGCTTCACTGTGTTAACATTTTACTATCTGTACATATTCCATAACATCATGCTATTCCTGCCTGCCTGCTTTCCTTCCTTCCTTCCTTCCTTCCTTCCTTCCTTCCTTCCTTCCTTCCTTCTTTTTTTGTTATAGGGTGTGTGCTCTTGTTGGAGGGGGAAGAGAAAGAGAGACAGAGTGAGCGAGCGAGCGAGCAAGAGAGAGAAAGAAGTCACCATCCAGGGAAATGCTGCTATCCCCTCTTCTCCACTATCCTCTTGGGATTTTGGGCACACACATGTACCCAGGGTGATTTTCAACCTACCGGGTCTGGGACTTGAACCACTCAGTTGGCTATGTGGGATCCATCTGCCTTAACCTCCCTGTCACTTGCTGGCCCAATAAAATTATGTTTTAAACCTCAAATATACACCGTTATACTTATTTAAAACTAATACTAACATGAGAGGAATCTTAGAGCTATGACCTAACTCTACTCTTACTGACATGGACACTGAGACTCAGAGGAACAGAACATTGTCCCAAACCCCACTGACAGCCAGAAGAAAGGCTTCAACAGACTAAGAAAGAGTAGTTTCTCTTTAGGAATAGAAGAGCTGTCTTGAATGTTTTCCAAAGTTTTAGGAAGATCACAGAAACGTTGAGATCATATAATATACAGTTTCCGATTGTGTGTGTGTGTTTTTCCCCTTAATAATTCGTAAGAAGTCCATATGCAAATCACAGATCTGGACATCACAGTGTTTATGCTCGTGGTAACTGAAGCGTGCATATGATTGGTGGAGCAAAGCAGCAGTTGGATGTGTAACTAAATAAACCTCCAACCAGCAGTCCTGGCTGGATGGCTATTAGGGACTGAGGCAGATAATGCACATCTGTTCCACAGTGAGCGTTTACCCGCTCTCCACGAAGATCAAACACTTTCAATTACTCCATGCCATAAAAACACTACATGGCGCCCATTCACCTTCTGTTCCTCCAAAATTTTCTAGCAAATATGTACTATCTTCATATTCCTCTCTATTGTTTACACTATTTTCCTCCCGAAAATAATTAGGGAAGATAAGCCTAGTGGTCAATAAGGCCTTATGTGTGTTCATGATACAGAGATTTAGCAGCTAATTGAAGTGTAAGGATTTAGAAGAATGTTGAAAAAGAAAATGACTGTAATAACTAGGATTTGAAAAATAAGCACTTGAGGTGGGTATGAAAGAAACATGACATGTGGACCTAGTTAAATTTTGGTCTGTATCTGTTTATATGTATAAATCCAGGCTGCTATAATTGAATTCCCACTGGGGCTATTTCTCCCAACATCTTCCTCAGCTCAGACCTTCTGAAAACAGATCCAGAAATCACCACTTGTTTTCCACACGTTTATGTAGAGTATTAACTTAAAGGAACTTTTGTATTTATTTCCTTATCATTCTTTTTTTTTAATAGACCAAAGATTAGTTTATTTTTAACACCCATCATGCCATGAATTCATAGGGAATAGGTTCCAGTAGCTCAGGCTCCTTTCCGTTGGTTCTCACAAAGTGTGCTTCTCTGGGTGGAGCAGGCTGGCGCTTTAGTTGAACCCAGGTACCTTTCTGTTTGGTTTCTTTTTTTTTCTGGTCATTTTCCTTCACACCTTTTAGGAAGCGATCTCTGCTCTTAGAATGTTTAATATGCTCAATACGCACATTGATTCTCTTGGCAAGAATCTTGCCCTTAACTTGTTTGTTCACAACAATGCCAACAGCATGCTGGGTAACATTGTAGACTCTTCCAGTTTTGCCATGGTAACATTTGTGGGGCATTCCTTTTTGAACAGTACCCATTCCCTTAATGTCTACAATATCACTTTTCTTGTAGATTCACATATATGTCGCCAAAGGAACAACTCCATGTTTTCTAAAAGGCCTAGAGAACATATATCGGGCCTTTGTGTTCGTCATTTTGGTTAACTACTGGAAGATGGCGGTTCTGCCTTATCATTCTTGACTATAGCATTTTTTTTTTCCTTAGAGAGATTTTTGCTATAGGGTGCATGCACTTACTGGAGAGACAGAGACAGAGAGACAGAAAGCAGAAAACCACCCTCCACAGGGGATGGCCATACCACAATCCCTTCTCCTCTGTTCTCCTCTTGGGATTTTGGGCACGCACGCACACAGGCATAGCATGCTTTACGTTGCCGAGTCTGGGACTTGAAACAAGGTCCACTACATGGGAGTCCAGCGATGTGACCATTATGCCATCTGCTGGTCCCCTGACGATAGCATTTTGATCAATGAGCAGAGCACTACCCCATTCTCCTACATTGTTTTAGTTCCAAATTGATTTCCATCTATCCCTTAGTCTGCAAGTTTTAAAAATATCTTCCCAACATGTCAGCTGTTGTTTATTCAATGATTTTAAATGCGTCTTTATGATAGCTTAAGAAAATCAGCAACCTCCAAATCATTCACAAAATTTCAAAACAAAAATGAAAAATTATGACTATTAAGCTTATGGTTCTCTCCCCCATAGATAAGAATTTTGTGGTATTATTATTTGATTTTTTATTTTAATGTTTTATTCATTTTTTAAAAAGTTTTTGCCGTAGGGTATATGTGCTTGCTTGCTGGAGAGAGACAGAGGGAAACTGAGAACTTATCCTCTGGGGAGTTGGCCATGCCACAATCCCTTCTTTTTCATTCTCCCCCTAGGAATTTTGGGCTCACATGTACGTGTACCTTGAGTAAATTTCAAGCCACCAGGTCTAGGACTCAAACTATGGTTGACCATGTTGGAGTCCAGCACTTTAACCAGTGTACCACCTGCTGGTCCCTATGATATTATTTTTAGAACTTTAGTGATTAGGTTTTTTGAAACTCAATTAAAATAGTGTAGCTGGAAAAGTTTGATTACAATTATATCCCACATTTTAATATATATCTATATATCTGTGTATATATATGTGTGTGTGTGTGTGTGTGTGTGTGTGTGTGTGTGTTTGTGTGTATATACACACATTTAGGTTTTTTTGCCATAGGGTATATGTACTCACCTAAGAGAGACAGAAAGAGACAGAGAGAGGGAAAGTGAGAAATCACCCCCAAGAGGGGGTGGCCAGGTCACAACCCTGTATCTTATTCTTCTCTCAGGATTTTGGGCATGTGCACATGCTTGTCATGATTTTCAAGCTGCCAGGTCCAGAACTTGAACTGTGGTTGGCCATATAGGAATCCAGGGCCTCAACTACCACGCCACCTGCTGACCCTCATAATATTATTGTGATCTACAGATGGCATATATAATGATGGGGGTCCCCTAAGGATCACATAGTCTATCTTATACAGTCTAGGTGTGTAGCAGGTTATTCCATCTAATTTTGTGTAAGTGCACTCTGATTGTTCAATGACAAAATTGCCTAATGACACATTTCTCAGAATGTATTTCGGTCATTAAGTGACACATACTATAAGTATATATATATATATATATATTTTTTTTTTTTTTTTGGAAGAGGTTTTTGCTATAGGGCGCATGCACTCGCAGACAGACAGAGACAGAGAGATAGAAAGCGAGAAATCACCCCCCAGGGGGATGGCCATGCCACAATCCCTTCTCCTCCATTCTCCTCTCGGGATCTTGGGAACGCACACACGCCCGGTGTGAGTTTAAGCCACTGGGTCCGGGACTCGAATCACGGTCAACTACGTGAGAGTCCAGCGACATAGCCATTACACTAACAGCTGGTCCCACTATGTATATATATTTTGGTATTTGATGTTGGTGAATAGCTCATAATTATTTATTCTGATACAACATCTAGTAGTGTAGTAAAGAATGGCACTGAACTATATGAAAAAGAAAAAGGATTGCTATTCAAAAATAGATTTGCACAATAATTGTGAAAGCCATTACACTAACAGCTGGTCCCACTATGTATATATATTTTGGTATTTGATGTTGGTGAATAGCTCATAATTATTTATTCTGATACAACATCTAGTAGTGTAGTAAAGAATGGCACTGAACTATATGAAAAAGAAAAAGGATTGCTATTCAAAAATAGATTTGCACAATAATTGTGAAACTACAGAATTATGGCTAGAATGTATAGAAGTGGTTTTAATTTCCAGTCTGCGGTGAAAGTTTCTTCTGATGCAAAAGATTTTTTTTTTTTTTAATTCCTACTGCAAAGAGGTGGAAAACATTTCACGGTATCAAAAACAGATGTTCTTGAGGGAAATTGTGTTGTAAGTTTTCAATCTTGTGAAAACTTAGAAGTGTCACAAAGACAAGAGCTACAAGTTGGGCATCAGGTAGATACTTCCTGAAGTTGCTTGCGGGGAGAGGAGAGGAGAGTGTTCATAATACATGTGTATTAGCTTTCTAGGACTGCTATAATAAATGACTGCAGACTGGGTAGTTTGAAACTATCAAATTGTATTCTGTAGTTCTGGAGGCCAGAATTCAAAACCAAGGTGTTTGCACGGCTATGCTCCCTATGGGACTTTAGGAGAGAACTTGCTCTTTGCTTCTTCTAGCTCTTGGTGGGTGCTGATATGCCTTGAGTTGTGCCCATGTGAATCCAATCTATGCTTAGGGGGGTCACAACATCTCCTCTTCTGTTGTGTTATTTCAGCGTGTGTGTTTCTCTCTTTAAACTCCCTTTTGCAATAAGGGCCCACCTAGATAAACCAGACTAAGGACCTCTTATCAAGATCTTTACCTTTATCACACATTAGCCATATAAGGGACTATTCACTGGTCTCAGGGATGTGACTTGAGTTCTTTAGGGATCCATTTTTTTTTTTTTTAGTCTAGCCCAATGTATTCATGGTAAAACTGCATGATAGAGCCTTTGGTCATAAATCATGCTATCAGCTGCAAATTTTGAACATGTCTAATGGATAGCTTCCCTATCTGAGCTTATCTGAAATATTAGACCTATTGTTCCTAGTGCATTGGTGTGAAAGAGAGTTAGTTTTGATATTACCCATGCAATTAGAACCCTGCAAGTATCTTCCAATGACACGATGCTCCATAATTCCTGCTCATGGGTTGTACTTGCAACTGGGGTAGAAATAGATTCTTAAGAGTGGATGGGGGCCATGGTGACATCCACCCTATGGCAAAAACTACTGGAGGTTGAAGGACTGCAGTATTGAGTCCATCTATCTCTCTCTGTCTCTCTGCACTCATTTTTGGGGGCCAGTAGGAGGCATGATGGTCAAGGTGCTAGACTCTCACATGGCTGACTGCAGTTTGAGTCCTGGAGCTGGCAGCTTGCTTTCCCACTTTCTCTCTCTCTTTCTCTCTCTCTCTTGTGCATGTGCCATATAGCAGATTAAAAATAAATAAATAATAAAATTAAGCAGATAATTTTAAAAGCGTGGGTGGTTAATGAATATAATATCTTTCTCGGGGTTTACAGGTATTTTAGAATAGTGGTTGAGAGGATGAACATGGGTAGGTGGACAATAAAATCAATTCATGGAGATGTCTGAAGTCCAAATAATCACATTTTTTGAAACTGTATGCATTTCATTATCCAAATCTAAAAAATTATTGAAGAAGGCCAGCCAGGTGGTGTGATGGTTAAGATGGCTTGATCCCACAAGGCCGACTGCATGGTTCAAGTCTTGCATTTGGCAGTTTGAAAAACACACTGGGTGTGTGTGCATTCATGCCCGAAATCCTGAGAGGAGAGTGAAAGAGAAGGGATTACTGTGTGGCCACTTCCTTGTGGGGAGTGATTTCTCATTTGTCCTCCTCTTACCTGTATAAAAAACAAAACGAAACAAAAAACCAAACAAACAAAAAAAACCCCAAAAACTCACAAAAGTATTGAAATGAAGATGAGAATAAGATATTCTCATTGCAATGTTGGGAAACGTGATGGGAAAGCAAAGTTAAGGGTGTGTTCATACCACCTATGTACCTGATGCCTGAGAACAACTACCGTAGTTAGAGCTGGCTTGCAGCTTCTAGTATTAGATATTGGTTTTCCGTCATATGTTTTCACAATATCATTTCCTCCATGACCAGGGATTATGCAACTCTAGTCCACATTGATCTTTCCCTTTAAATATGGGATATGGAATTAGGAGTTGGAAGACCTGCTAGTTGTGCAGCTCATAAAACATCTTTCCCCTTCTCTTGTTCTCAGCTTCCTCATCTGTAAAAGGGGAAAACACTTAAATATCAGTCTTACAGAACTGGTCTGTCAAATGAGCTAGTACACAAGGAATTACACTCCAGACTCTCTTGACATAAATAATTTTGGTCTTCATCTTGTAAGACTGTGCTGCTTGGTCTTTTGTCTTTAACATTCAGTCCATCACTTGGTTATTTTTCAAATGTGCATTTTTACTTTCCCCCAGGTAATTTGCTGTTTAATAGCACAGAGTATATGTTACATGGCTCTTGTAACACAAGAAATTTTATAACACAGCGTCCCTGGGCTGCTAGCAACAGCTCAGCAAGTTCTCCTCCGACTAGCATTAAGAACCTTGGCTGTGGATGGGAGGCCTGGGCGCTTGTTCTTTGGCAAAGTTTTCAAACAGTGACATGCAGAAACATCAGCTCAGGGGCTTGTCAAAAATGAAAAAATGATCGTCCCCTGGCTCAAATCCAATAACTGAATGTAAGTAGACATGGAACAGGGCCCAAAAAGCTCCATTTAAAATGATATAAAGTAGGGTGGCTTGTTAAAATTTTAAAGTTTATTCCACATGAGAAAGAAAGAGGCAGAGGCACCCAGCAGGGTCCTCTTGCCATGGTCGTTCTTCTCAGCTAGCCCAGATCATGGCCACATGTGTGTACCAGTGTGCTGAGGGAGGTCTCAAGGCCCGGACTCAGGAGCTTTCCCAGGTGGGGCCAGTCGTGTTACCTCTGTGCTACCACCTGGGTCCTGGTTTATTATCAGTTATATTTATATTATTTATCTTTTTCTTTAAAAAAGGTTTTTGCCTTAGGGCACGTGCACTTGCTGGGGAGAGAGAGAGACAGAAACAGTCAGAGGAAAGTAAGAAATTCATCCCCCCCTCCTGGGGGAATGGCCATGCCAAAATCCCTTCTCCTCCATTCTCTTTCTGGGATCTGGGGCATGCACACACATGCCCAAGCCACTGGGTCTGGGACTCAAACCATGATTAGCCATATGGGATCCAGCGACATAACCGCTATGCCATCTGCTGGCTGCTATGTTGTTTATTTTTTAACAAAGCTTATCAAAAAATAAGGAAAGAAAACACAAAATCTGTGACTTTATACTCACAGATCTTGAACAAGAAGTCATATTAGGTAAATTTTTAAAGAAAAATTATATTCACCACTTGAGTATATGTCTTCTTGATTTTCTATTTTTTTTGGTGTGTGTGACTTGTCTTTTTATGTAACTCTGACATAATGTCTTATCATTTGTATCTATTCAATGATGATGCCAAGGTGTTATCACTCATTAAATGTGTATTTTTCCTTTCCCCCAGGTAATTTGGTGTTTAATAGCACAGAGTATATGTTATATCCTCATTTGCACTGGGCAAATAAAATACCTGCTCCTTGACTATGGGTGTTACCCTCACACGTGACTCTTGTCTTCTCAGTTGGCAGTTTGCCTGAAACTTTCACCAAATTTCACAAGTTAGTTATTCTGTCATCTGTAGTCACAGTTGTAGCCAAGCAATTCATATTACTTCCCCTTGAGGCTGTGGCTTATTTACAGTAGACTCTGAATTCATTCATATAGTCTCTCTTTCCATACTAGGTTTGGAGATACACACACACACACACACATATATACATATACATATATATATACATACATATATATATGTATGTATATATATATGTATATGTGGATTTTTTGCTATAGGATGTGTGCACTCACCAGAGAGACGGAGAAACAAAGCAAGAAATCAACCCCCAGGGACCAGGAGGATGGCCACGCTGCAATCTCTTATCCTCCATTCTTCTCTTGGAATTTTGGGCATGTATGCACACGCATTCGGCGTGAGTTTCAAGCTGCTGGGCCCAGGACTCGAACTGCAGTCAACCAAGAGGGAGTCAAACACCTTAACCACTATGCTACTTTCTGGCCTCTGTATTGATATTTTTTAGTATACTCCCCTGATGATTCAGAGCTAGGTGGGAGCAGATATCTTTGTCTTCATTTGTTTAACTAACTATGAGAGAGGAGGTGGTTTAACAAGAAAGGCTAGCAGAACATGTACAAGAGATGGTGTTCCTGAATGGGAAGACATTGATTCTGGAGTGGATTCACCTGAAACAGGGCCCAGGAGCTTAATATTGGAGCAGTGTGGAACACCAGGCCAACATTCTCAACATACACACAGAAATGATACCTGTTAGGCATCAGTTCCTGCACTAGGGATCTGCATAGGTGCCTCATTTATTCCTGGCCATCTGCTCTTGTGTTCTGTGAATGTAGCAGATGCCCTACATTCATGTTACTGTTTTACCTAATAGAATAGGTGGTTATATTCTGATCTTTTTTCTTTCTTTCCTTCCTTCCTTCCTTCCTTCCTTCCTTCCTTCCTTCCTTCCTTCCTTCTTCCCTTTCATTTGCCAGAGTGTATGCACTCTGGGAGGGAGAGTGAGAGGGAGAAAGCATTCCCCAGTGTAGCATGGTTAAGTTGCTATCCTTTCTCATTTCTCTATCCCGTTGTGACTTTGGGCATGCGCACACACATGCCTGGCATAGTTTTCACACCACTGGGTGTGCAGTTAGAACTGTAGTCAGCCATGTGGGATTTAGCTCCCTTAACTATTAAGCCACAAGGTCAGCCCGGTTACATACTGATCTTGACAACCTAATGCAATTGCTATTCTAGAATCACTCTTGGAATTACTTAACATTGTAGGCATAGAGTGGAGTTTTTTTTTTTTTTAATTTAAAAAAAATTTTTTTTAGAGGTTTTTGCTATAGGGCGTGTGTGCTCACCAGAAAGAGAGAGACAGAGAGACAGAAAGCGAAAAATTACCCCCAGGAGGGATGGCCATGCCACAATCTCTTCCACTTTCCTCTCAGGATCTTGGGCACGCACGCACACGTGCCTGGCATGAGTTTAAACCACCTGGTCCAGGACTCAAACTGTGGTCGACTACATGGGAGTCCAGTGACATAGCCATTATGCTAACTACTTTTCCCAAGCGTTTTTTTAATGAAGACATGGGTAGCAGATAGACATCTCCCACTAGGATTTTAAAATTGTTACCGAGAAAATTTTTTCCTAAGTTATCTCTATTGGGTTTGCCATAACATGTGGATGAAGGTCAGTATTACTTCTACTGACTGAGCTTTGTTAATTCATGACTGGGGGAAATAGTCAGAACACTATCTTTCCATTGCCACTAGCTGCAGCAGTCGGCAAATAGGGCACAGAGCTCCTGGAGTACTTGCTGGTAGCTACCAGAGGAAACATAATGTGAACAATAGTCAGAATTTGTTATAGCTATAGACAGGACCCTGAAGGTCATTTTTTTTTTCATTGCCAAGGGGAATGAAAGAGAGCGCGCGCAAGCGGGCAAGACAAGGCACCCCCACCCCCCAAACAGGGCCAATAGTCAGAATTTGTTATAGCTAGACAGGACCCTGAAGGTCATTTTTTTTTTCATTGCCAAGGGGAATGAAAGAGAGCGCGCGCAAGCGGGCAAGACAAGGCACCCCCACCCCCCAAACAGGGCATGGCCATGCCACAGTCTCTTTTCCTTCATTCCTCCTTCCTGTCAGGATCCTAGGTACACGCTTCATGGACCTGGCATATTGTTTAAGCCTCTGGGGCCAAGGCTGGCCCTGGAGGTCATTTGGTTGGACTCAATTTGTGTCAGTCAAAAGAAATAAAGAGTAAACAGAGAAATAAAGTGACTTTTCCAGGGTCACACTGGTTCCTGAGGGCAGGGCCCCTGCTCTGCAACAGGCTCTCTGGAGGAGAACCAGCATTAATTCACGGCAACTTATACAACGTTCAGCTATGAGAGAATACAGTTTGTGTTTTCAAGGGCATATAATCAATAGCAGATGAGTAGAGATGTAAAACTTCTTTCAAAAAGAACATGATGTGAGATAAACTAGGATGAGAAGGGCAATCAAGGGACTGGCGGTCAAATGAAAAATGTTGGCACCACCAAGTTAAGACAGAAGGTAAGAAGCAGGTGTGCTTTGCAGGGAAAGATTGTCCATCATGGGGAAAGAAGAAAAATCAAAGTAATTATATGGTGTGTGCCGATAACAGGAGGGCTTTTCTTTTGAAAAGACGCAGGAGGTATATAAATAAAGAGAGAGAAGATAACCAATTTTAATGGATAACCCCTGCCATACTTGAGACTGTATCAAATTGGGACTTACATTAAATCTTGAGTTACTTGTCTGTCTGGATCGTTTTTCTGCCAGTAGATCTTTGACTGTGTGCTTCACTCTTACACCTTGATACACTCGTTTACTGTAGTCTCCTGGGACTTAAGCAAATGGAATAGTTACAATCAGAAGTGAGTGGGACATGGGACAGTGTGAAATGACTGGCTGGGATATAATTGGAGAAAGGTAATAAATGGTATAACTAAGACTGGAGTTCGAGGTCTCGTATCATTCTCTGTATGGAAAAGATAATTAGAAATGACATCAAAATGTTTTCTAAGTAAATATTTCCTCTAAATTCTCTGTCAGCATAAATTCCATAATTATTTTAAAAATTAAAAATAATAAAAATAGAGGGAAAAAATGCATGTCCAGAGTACTGAAAATCAGTTTCCTATTGAAATGGGGAAGCTGAAAAGTTAGGTCAGTTAAGAAATGAAAGGTTCAATGATTGAATGATCTACCTGTCAGTTGTCAGGCTATTAATTCTGGATAAAATGTAGAGAGAGATTTTAAGATGAGGCCAATGATGAATTCTAATAAAATAGAATAATCTAAAAAAAAAAAGTGAATGGGGTAACTAGGTTAACCTCTTAAGGGTCTGATCGCTGGGATGCTATATTCTCGTTAGAATGATAGAATGCTTGAATTTGAAGTGGCTTCAATAGGGTCTTGTCTCCTGGTCCTTGATAGAAAGTCATCTGAACTCTACTTAAGCAGAAGCACAGCTTCATCTTCTACACAACAGCTCTACAAAGTGCCCTCTTTTTTGTACTCTGATTCATCAAGACTTACTCTAGCAAGACTTAAAATTTATGGTTTAACCTCAAAGGATTATTGCATGCTACTTGAAATAATGCTTCTGCTACATGATGTAAAAGTTAGATTTGCAGATTTAGATTATGGAGAGACATTATTTCTCTCCTGTCATGTTTGTTCCCAATGTGAGTAAGCAGGTTCATCTGGACCATTTAAAAAGATTATGTTTCTAAGAAAAAAGTCTCTTGTTATCTGTTTACTGCACTAAATAAGCATGCTATGTTTTCAAAAATACAGTGATTCCACGTGAGGAGTTCCTGCTTTGAAGCTTTGAAAGTAGGCCAAGGCTATGGGAAAGTTTATTCATTTATTTAACAAATATTTTTTGAGCACTTTCTACATGTATTTTCTGAAGATGCTATAGTGCTTGGAAATTTACATATATAATTTCATGTGATCCATTTTACAGATGAAGAAACTGAGGTCCAAAGAGCTAAACTGTTTGCTAAGCTTTCATAGCTGTAGTAAGCAATAGAGCGGGGATCCAGACTTAGGTCTGTTTGGAATGCAAACAACCAGAAACATTTGTTATTTTCATCATGAGGAAATTATAGTGATAACAGACTATGGTGAAAAACGTTTCCCCATGGCTTTGAAATGAGCAGCAATAACTTCTGGGGATGGTGAGCTCCTGAACACTGAAGATGATCAAATAATGACTGGAGAGCTCTTTGGGCATTTTTTTTTTTTCCAATTTGCCAGAGGGTGCATGAGCTTGCCAGAGTGTGAGACAGAGAGGAGAGGAAAAGCACTCTCCATGGGAAATGGTCACACTGCAATCCCTTCCTCCCCCTTTCTCCCTCCTTTAGGGATTGCATACATGTGTAAGTGCCCAGCATGTTTTGCAAGCCATGGATGCTGGGATTTGAACTGTGAGATTAGCTATGTGGGATGGGGCTGCTTTAACCACTATGCCATGGACCTAGTCATATCTAGAAAGTATAGAAAAACTAAAGAAATTTTAAGATATTTTTAACTCCAAATATTGTTGTCCTTTCATAGGTTGGATACTTCCACCCATTTTAATTAGGGTGCTACTGGTTTATTAGCAATTACAGCAGGTCCAGAATTCGGTATCCATGTTCATGGCAGAATGTACACAGATAAACACTCACATCTGTATGAATGAGGCACTTGACCAAACATAGTCTCTAATATGGTTGAATTTATAGATAGCTTAGGGTATATTTGGTATTTGGGTCAAATTTGGTTATGGAAAGGATGAAAGGAAGGAAGAAAGGAAGAAATTAAAGCTACAGCTAGAAGAAGGGTGATCCATTGGGGAAAACAAATTGCTGGCCCAAGTCAGTGTACACAAAGCCACTCATAGTCTCAGTTCCATTTTCTTCATGTGTAAAATGCTATGAGTTTTATAAGGCAAAACCCAAGAAATGCAAAAATACTTGAAAAACTACCAAATCTTATATAAGTTACCTGTACAAAATGAAAGAGGAAAAAAAAATCTAGGTTATTATATAATGCATTATTTCATTTCATCAAGACCATGTGCAACCTAATTTCAGCAAAACAAAGTTATTGGAATAGTGTTTTGGGTCTAATTTTGACTGGATTTGGTCTATATACCTTTTAATTAATGAGGCATGGAGTATTTTCAAGTCAGTTTCAAATTTAAAACTTAATGACCTTATGCTATTGCAAAGGAAAATGTTATTTCTAGAATTTTGTGAATTAGTTTATGGGAAAGCCCAAGGCTACATTTATTCATGAACTATTTATTGGGTGTTTTCTATGTGCCAGAACTGGGGATGCAGAAAATGTGTTATCTAGTGAGGAGAAAAATACTTTAAAAATAATCGTAGGGCACTGCTGGTATCTTGGTGGTTATGGGATCCAAGTGCCTTAACCAGTAGCTGAGTACCATGTGGCCTACTGCATGGTTCTAATCCTAGACTTCATGGCTTGGAAAACATGCCAGGCACATGTGTGCATGTCTAAAAAAGAAAAAAAAGTAGTGAAGAGATTGTGTCATGACCATCCCTTATGGGAGGGGATGGTTACTTTCCTTCTCTTTCTGTCTCTCTTCAGCAGGTGCATGTGCCCTATAGAAAATGTTTAAAAAAAACAATGGTTTTTGTAAGTATCACTTGTGAAGTTACTGGTATATGAAGATGTTTGGACTTCATCCTGTCAGCAATGAGCCACTGGAGGCTTTTAAACAAGGGAGTGGTGTGGTCAGATTTGCATTTTAGGTAGACTTTTCTGGCAGCTGTGTTATGGAGGGTGGGTTTAAGAATCACAAAGCTGCAGGGAGATCGGTCGGGAGGATTCTAGAATAATTCAGGCAAGATGTAATAGGGTCTGAGTAGTAGTAGATGGGAAGGCAAGAATCAGATTAGAAAATTCTTTCAATGTGGGCGATAAAGGGGAGGGAAGGTTCAGAGTGATTCTCAAGTTTCCACCATGAAATCGCTCTGGGTACATACATTTCAGAGCTATCATGACATTGATGGTAATAAAACCAGGAAAAAGAATGAAATCCCTTTGGGGAGTGTTTGAAAGAGTCACATGACAGCACACATAGAAAATAATAATACGGACCCGATTGTGGTGGCACAGCGGGCTGTGGGTTCAGAGCCCGAGTAGACTTGAGCACACTGAGCATGTCCATAGGCACACCTGTGGTCTTGACTGGCTAGAGGGCTGAGGGGTGGATTGTGGCATGGAAAGACCCTGTTATGGGTCTCTTTATCTCTCTGTCTCTCATGAGAGAAATATGTAAAATAAAAAAAAAAAGAAAAGAATTATATATGTCTGACATAGGGGGATAAACAAACCAGCAACTCCCAAGGGCTGAGAGAAATGGTATCTTGGGAATGCCTATAGCACTGGTTCCTGATAATTGTTGGGAAGCTCTGAAATAAATGATTAAAGAAATGGTGGAAGCCTGCAGCAATTCACATTTGAAATTTCATCCAAGGAAGAGGACCCTATGAAAAGACAAGGGAAGACTTGAGGAGAAACAGGGAAACCAGAAGAAACATCTCTCGGAAGAAGGGAGAAGTAGCAGCTGCAGGGAAGAGCCTGCATAAGGACAGAAAAGCAGCCAGCGCTGTGGCTAGAAGCCAGACAATAGCGTGGAGGGAGACAGGGTAGGGAGGCTACCTGAATTTTTAATGTCAAAGGGAAGCAAGAGATTGGATGATAAATGGAGGGAATTTTAAAGTCAAGGAGAGGTTTGCTTAAGTTTTTATATTTGTTTATTAATTTACAGGTAAGAGAGTTGAGGATGTGGGAACAGGACAGAGGGAAGGATTAATGGCTTAGGAAAGAGGGAGAAAATGACAGAATGAGATCCTGAAGAGAAAGAAAGAAAGAGAGAAAGAAAGAAAGAAATTGGAGTCAAGAGCACAAAATTGCCCTAATCCTCTAACAGAGAAATGAAGAAAGGCAGGGCGTAGGGTGGGAAGGGGTGGTATGGCCAGTTGGTAAGACAGCTCTAACGCACATCTTGCAGCCCGGAGTAGGACAGTAACTCCAATACTAAAGGTCGGTAGGGATCTAAGCCAGATAGATAATTCAAAGTGAGACACTAGACCAGTGACGCTCAAAGTGTGATCTCTGAACCAGCACAGCAGCAGCACTGGCTAGGTATATTAGGAATGCAAAGTTCAGGCCCAACTCCAAACTACTGAATCAGGAACCTTAGGGGTGGAAACTAGCCCTCCAAGTGATTTGATGTTCTCTGAAGAGCAGCATACAAACATTTACGAATAAGGCCTTTGTAAGGTTCCCATGTGCATACGTGTGCGTGTGTGTGTGTAGAAGAGGGGTATAGCTCTAACCTAGGCAGTCCTGGCTGAGCTACAAGAGTAATATCTGACCAATTGTTGGTGGGTGTAGACTTAAGACGACTCTGTGAGGGAGGAGAGGAGGGAAGTTGAAGTCTAGGCTGGCTCTTTTGTGTTTGTGGACAATCTTGACTTTACTTTTTTCTGAAGGATTTTTTTTTAATTGATGATTACTATCTGAATTAGTAATTTATGCTTTATGTGTATGCCAAAAAGCCTTGGGGGAAATACACCTATTCTAAGTAAGTTTAACAAATAACCACATGGTGATTAACAGAGGAATAAAGTTCATGAGATGGCAAATAACCAGACCAAAACTTCTGAAGTTTTGTCATAAAACAATCAGTCTTATGTACCAGTTGGCACCAACTTAGTGTGAAGAATAGGGCTGAATGCCACAGGGGATGCAAACTATGTTTAAAACCCAAAGCAGACATCCTCAAAGAGATCCTATTTTAGTGAGAGAAATAAGACAGTCACGTGTGAAAAAGTAGGGGAGGGAGAAGAGTACACTCTGGATTGTTGATGAAGGTGTCGTGGGAAAAGATGGAATTTAGACTGGACTTAGAAGGATGTGGACTGGAGACAATGTGGGAAGTGGGTGGGCACAGGGTGTGGGAGGTTGGGAATCAAGGGGGAAAAGAGCAAAACATTAAATAGACACAAAAATAGAAAATTATCTGTTGATAATATGTATGATAATGTCTGACTAGACTGACATGCAGTGTATTCATGCTGGGAAGATTAATTTTGTATGCTGTGGAGATGTACAGTGATTAAATATAAAATTTAAAAAGAATAAAATACTTAGAAATAAAGTTTTAAAAAAGAAGAGTGTAGGGGCCAGCAGGTGACATAGTAGTTTAGGAGCTGGACTCTCACATGGTTGACCCTGGTTTGAGTTCCAGACCTGAGAGGAGAATGGAGAAGAGACTATGGTATCGTCATCCTCCCAGGGAAGTGATGTCTCGCTTTCTGTCTCTCTGTCTCTTTGGCAAGAACATGCACCCTATAGCAAAAATCTCTAAAAATAAAAAAGAGAAAAGAAAAATAAAAGAAGGATGTGGATAGGTCAGGAGGAGGGAGAAAGTCCTTGTAGACACTGTGGGTAGGCATGAGCAGAAGCAATGAGGCGGGAAAGAAGAAGGCGTGCATGGAAGGCCTAAGGTGCTAGTGTAATGGGAGTGACTAGATTTAAATGCCATCTTTCTGTAGATGAATTTCTACATAAACTTATCCCTAGCCCAGGAGATCCTAGACATCAGACTCGAATATCCATCTATACTTGTTCCAGTCTGAACTCCAGGAGTCCCTTCTGTTGGCTTTATATGAAAGCTTTCCTATCTCAGTTGATGGCAACTCCATCCTTCTAGTTGCCCAGGCCCAAAGATAGAGTCATCCTAGATTCCTTTCTCTGCTGTGTCACAGTCTATCCCTTAAGAATTCTTGATGGCACTGCCTACTGAGTAAATCCAGAATCTCTTCACCTTCCTTCACCCCCACTACTAACACCCATGTTCAATCCGCTGTCACCTCTTACGCAGATTATTGCAGTAGACTTCTCACTGATCACCCTCCTTCCTCCCTTCAGCATCAACCCATCTCTTCCCAACAGAGCAGCTAGAGTGAACCTTTAGTAAAGAGTCTGGTCATGTCAATGCTCTGCTGAAAGCCTTCAATTGTTCCCCATTTCACTCAAAGTAAAAGCCAGAGGCCTTTTAATAACTCTACATAACCCTGTTCCTGTTACCTCTGTTCTAATCTCCTACAACTCTCCTTCTGGCTCACTGTGCTCCAGTATTTCTGAAATGTACCTTCACTTCTGCCTCAGGACCTTTGCATTGACCGTCTCTACTATCTGGAATATTTTTTCCCCACTATCCACAAGGCCGAATTCCTTGTTCCCTTCAAGTTTTGGCTCCAATGTCCTCAATGAGGATGTATTTATAGTTGCGTCTTTCCCGTAAAATATTCCTCATCCTTTTTATCTTGTTCTACCTTTTATTTATATATAGAACCTAACACATAATTTCCTTATTTAGTAAATCTATTATTTATTGTCTATCTGTTCCTTGCTAGAGTAAGCTTCATGAGCGTAAGGATCTTTGCCTGCTTTTACTCACTGACACATCCCAAATGCCAAAAAGTGTTTGTTGAAAGCATTCTTTTATCATCTATCTATCTATCTATCTATCATCTATCTATTTAATAGTTGAGAATACTTAAAGTGTTAAAAGTCTTAAAAACCTAGCTGTAACAATTTACATTTTATATAGTAGTTGATGAAAACCACTATTTTTCTTTTCTTCTTTCTAAGGTTTTTTGCTACAGGGTCTGTGTGCTCACCAGAGAGAGACAGAGAGAGAGAAAGTGAGAAGTTACCCCCCGGGAGGGAAGGCCATGCCTTAATCCCTTCTCTTCTACTTTCCTCTTGGGATTTTGGGCATATATGCACATGCCCCCAGTGTGATTTTCAAGCTCCTGGGCCCTTAACTCGAACCACAGTCTGCAATGTGCGAGTCCAGTGTCTTAACCACCATGCTATTTGCTGGCCTCACCACTGACTTTTGTTGTATAGAGGACTGTTGTTACTTTTATAATATTATTCAGTTGATTTGGAATTCAGTTGATTTTTGGAAGGTTAATGTGGGGGTAGATCTTAGAATGTATTGAGGAAGCAGAGAGAGTGGGGAATGGTAAAACAGGCTAGTCAGAAACAGTGGAAGTAACAAGGGTAGGGCAGATTTAAGAGGCCTTTCAAAGTAAAACACACATACACATGAAGAATGCTGTAATTCAGAACAGAAATCAAAAAGGTTTGGAGAGAGTCAGTTTGGTGAGGAAAGAATTCAGTTTTGAATAGGCTGACTTTGAGGTTATGATGACATCATCAAAGAAAAAAGTAAAGTATCCCATAGATAGGACAAGAACTTGGACCTAGGTAAGAACTGTTTAAGAAATATCCTTAAATTCTGTAGTCATTGAAGCTCTGAAAATGAAGCTCTCCAGGGAAGACTTTGTAGCCAAAAAAAAAAAACCCCAAAAAAACAAAAAACCAAAAAAACCCCAAAAACCAGAAATTTGAGCACTGAGCCTTGGGAAATGGCTACAGTTCTGTTGCTCAGGGGGAGGTAGGGGCCAAGAAATGCCCACAGTGTGAGAGGTGGGAGCAGGAGAGGTGAGGAATGTAGGAAGGTTCTAAATGGTAGCATCAGGGAAATGAAAGAAAGAGGAAATATACAGAAAAAAGAATATCCTTCACCAGTAGGTGCTCAACAGAGAGTTGTGGAGTAAATAAAATGCCTTAGGTGACTTGAAGGCAAGGAAGTCCATAGGGCTTGGAAAGATGAAGGTCTTTCGCATGCAGGAAAGAGCAGTTTCCTGACATGGGGATGAAACCCTTTCTGTGAGGCTTCATGGGAGCATGGATGGTAAGAAGCGGGTAAGCAGAATGAATGTGGTTCGGAAAAGCAAATGCTCATATTTTACAACAACACAAAAGGTGAGTTAACGTAAATTGTGCAAAACAATGGAAGCTGGAGTAAAGTCTTTAAAATACCTTCTGGAGTATTTTTCATGTCCTCGAGAATACTATAATACAAGTTTCTTAACTTACCCCCCTCCTTTTTGGACAAGAATGACATTTGGAATTTAAACATGTTACCAGTATTATTATTCCAAAACATTTTCTCCCCTGTGCCTTTTGTCTATTTAAAGAATCTGCACCTGCATAGACCAGGCAAGCTTAAGAGTTTTTATTCAAATGCTCTAGATACAAACTTGCATTCAGATCAGTTGTTGAGAAAACAAAGACATGTGTTTCCGGAGAGAAAGCACAAGCAAATTTATCAATAGAAATCAATTTATCCTTTAGAATTTGGAGTTAATTATTTTTTAGTATAGGGTCATAGGTACGTTCAGCAAGTTGTCTCAGTCAAGCCATTTTCTTATTCTCATTTACTTTGACACAGACTTGGTAGATTTAATGGTGCTGTTGCTTTTGATATGATTTTGAAAATGAAACATTTTCTCCATCAAATCAAACTCATATATTCTTAAATGGATTTAATATTTAAAATACAGGTGATCCCTGCATAGTTTCAGCTATTACTGGGTTGTCGGAAAAGTCATGATGTATTTTTTTCTGTGTTTTTCCATGCAAAAATGCATTATGACTTTTCTGACAACCCAATAAATAATAGATACACTCAAGGCATTTGAAGCACATTCTTATTTTACTTTTTTCTGCTGATATTTGTGGGATACATTTTCTTGCTTTTAAATTGTTTAGAATCACTAAGCATGTGCTTGTGATATAAGGTATGAGAACAAAGAAATAGTTTGAAACAAACAAAAAACCCCAAGCCATCCCAATAACCTTAGAAAAGATGAATTTATATATTTTTCCTTTCTTTTTTTTTGGAGAGGTTTTTGATATAGGGCACACGTGCTCACCAGAGAGACAGAGAGACAGAAAGAGAGAAATCATCCCCCAGGGGAGATGGTCATGCCACAATCCCTTCTCTTCCATTCTGCTCTCGGGATCCTTGGTGTGCATGCACACATGCCCGGCGTGAGTTCAAGCCACCGGGTCTAGGACTCGAACTGTGGTCGACTACATGGGAGTCCAGCGACATAGCCATTACGCTAACTGCTGGTCCCAGGATGAATTTATACTTTTGAATGATATGACGGATAATGGCACAATTAGGATGGTGTCTCTGTGAGTTATAGTTCCTCTGTGACACTGGGAAGCAGGCACACTGTCATTTGAGATGGAGCAGAATGAAAATCCTCCACGATGGATTATTAGTAGACCACGTCCTGGCGGGCTCCCTTCTTCCCTCCCTGGGAAGTGCCAAGAATGAGAACCAGAGAACCCAGCACCAGTAGAAAGTGTTGGGCCACGATTTGGTTGAGCTGTCAGCCCTGGTGCTGTGGAACCCCTCTCTTCACCCCACTATCCCAACTGTCTGCCTTGCTGAGGATCAGAGCCCTCTCAGAGGGGAGAGCATGTCCCCACACAGGAATAAGCCGTACTGGCTTTACATGCACTGGAACCTCTGCCTTTGTGGTTCCACGTTGATGTAGGGAGGTGGCATTATATTAGTTTTATTGTGGAAATCTTCTGGGAAGATATAAACAAAGGCAACGTATAGTCTTCAAGTTCATCAGATAATCTTGAAATCTTAGAAATATTCATTATTAAGCAGAAAATGATATATACTACTTATGAAATCTTAAACTTGAATTAAAGACTGATACTTTTTAAAATGCAAGATGAAATTAATTGGTTAGGATTTCGTTGAAGTTTGGTTTACTTACCCTGTCGCTATCCACAACCCTCAACCCACCTCCCTTCCCCTCTCACCTTCTCCACTTCATAGTTTGATCAACAACCAGGATGACCACCCATTACCCATCCCATGCTCTTAAAAGCTTTCACTGCCTTCTACCTTTTGAGATCAGATTCCGAAGAGCTGTGGCATTTAACAAATACTAATTTTTCTTTCAAGGGACTTCAAAAGGCACATTTGAAATATTTCTGCTGTCATTTACTAACATTTAAAATGCCAACTTTTTCAATCTCAGATTTGCTCTTGAATGATGTGGGTCTTACTCTATGTTGACACTAACATTTGTATTTTCAGGATGAACAAGCTGGAAAGATCTATATATAATTTGAGTTCATGAAATAACAGCTCTGCTTCTTCCTTATCATATGTAAATAGAATGTCCTTCATCCTTAGCCTTAAGAGCTTAGAGCAAGATGCATGAATAAAAGATATTTCAAATATCTCAAGCTCTATTTAAATGTGGATTGTCCTTATGCCTTTACTAATGGAGGGCTTACTGAAAGATGTTACATTTAACACAAAATTTCACTATACTGGAAAAGAATGCTTTCCTATTCAAGTCTTCATTTTATGAAAATCAAGTCTGAGTTGATCTTTCAGAATAAATACCTAAACTACGCAGTGAAGTTAAATGTAATAATTATTAGTTAAATATGACTAGAATTATGAAAATGTAACCAAGAGTTCTAAATAGTTGGTCTTGATCGATGTTTTTATTTATGCAATTATTTTGTATGCTTAGCCAAAGTTAGTAATAATTCTTCCCTACTTTTGTTTGAGGTTTTGACTTTGTGATGTTAAAACTAAAAATGAGGCCCCATAGCAGTGACTCAGGCGGTAGGACACTGCTGTGCCATACTGCAGCCACGTGGGAGGCCTAAGATCCCAGGTTGACTTGAACGTGCCCAGGACACCCACATTCACCCATGATCCTAGCTGGTTGGGAGGCTAGGGGAAGGATGGAATGGTGGTGAGACCTTGTCGAGGGTATCTCCCTCTCTCTAAAAAAATAAATAAAAAAAATAAACCTACAAAAAGGATTATCAATTTGTTTTAATTGTTACAATTGACATTGACTTACCGCTTTCCATTCTGAATGGTTCTGGGGAATTTTCCTCGTACCAGCAGTGCAGGCTTTCTGGTGGCTGGTGTTCACTCCTCGGTAAGGGCTCCTGGGCGCCTGGAAAGTGCAGCTTGATACTGGTGGGAAAGCCTTCTGTACAGGGCAGTGATGTGTCTGAAATGACTTGCTTTATATTTGATTAAATGCAAATCCTTTGGTGTCTGTTCTCTACAATTTGCATCCCTAATGTAGATTGTAGATGAAGGTACTTTCGACCTCTCCAGAAAGATTTTTCTTTAGTAACAATGAATTTCCATTAGGAACAATCTCTCTTAAAAGTTTATTATGGAAACACGGAATCCATTATTTGTTTTATGAATAGCAGTGGCATTTTTTCATCCCTTTCATTGAAGGTTAGATTTTTAAAAGTATGTATGTCTGAAAAAGGCCATATTTCCCAGTAGGTTGTACACCTATAATATTTAGATTTTGGATATGTGATTTTAAAAAACTGAATGTATTTTAGGTATAGATGAAATACTAGAAAGTTGTTTTCATTTTGAAATAGAAATCAACATTAACATTTCTTTAATATATTTGGTTTGCTCTCTTATTATTTGTAAAACCTAAATATATGATCAACAGCAGGGCTTCCTACTCCTGACAGTACATTAGAAGCTGTTTAAAAATGCCATTGCCCAGCCCCCACCTCAGTGGCATTTGGAATGTTTTGAAGCAGGGCCTGGATAGTTATGTTTAAAAATATACTTTGTATTTATTTATTGATTGATTGTTTGCTCTAGGGCACCTGGGCTCTCTGGAAAGAAACATGGGGAGGAAGAGGGAGAGAGAGAGAGAGACAGACAGAGACAGAGACAGGGAGAAGTCCCTCCTCAGGGGTGATGGTTATACCACAGTCTCTTCTCCTCCATTCTGCTCTTGGGATTTTGGATGTGCACACACATGTGCTGAGTGTTTTGTCCAAGACTCTAGTTCTGAGATGTGAACCATACAGTCAGCCATCTGGGATCCAGGTGCCTTAACCTCCACATCACCTGGTTGGCCCAATTTTATCATTTTTTTTAAGTGTCTTTTTTATGCAGTCACAAACACCTCTGGAGAAAAATGTGAATAAAACAAGTTTTAGGTAGTTTCTGACACGTCCCTCATTCACCTTTACCCACACTTGCTACTTAACCCGAGTTTGGTTCTGTCTCCCCATCCTAAACAGAGTTTAGATTTTGGATATGTGATTTTAAAAAACTGAATGTATTTTAGGTATAGATGAAATACTAGAAAGTTGTTTTCATTTTGAAATAGAAATCAACATTAACATTTCTTTAATATATTTGGTTTGCTCTCTTATTATTTGTAAAACCTAAATATATGATCAACAGCAGGGCTTCCTACTCCTGACAGTACATTAGAAGCTGTTTAAAAATGCCATTGCCCAGCCCCCACCTCAGTGGCATTTGGAATGTTTTGAAGCAGGGCCTGGATAGTTATGTTTAAAAATATACTTTGTATTTATTTATTGATTGATTGTTTGCTCTAGGGCACCTGGGCTCTCTGGAAAGAAACATGGGGAGGAAGAGGGAGAGAGAGAGAGAGACAGACAGAGACAGAGACAGGGAGAAGTCCCTCCTCAGGGGTGATGGTTATACCACAGTCTCTTCTCCTCCATTCTGCTCTTGGGATTTTGGATGTGCACACACATGTGCTGAGTGTTTTGTCCAAGACTCTAGTTCTGAGATGTGAACCATACAGTCAGCCATCTGGGATCCAGGTGCCTTAACCTCCACATCACCTGGTTGGCCCAATTTTATCATTTTTTTTAAGTGTCTTTTTTATGCAGAGTCACAAACACCTCTGGAGAAAAATGTGAATAAAACAAGTTTTAGGTAGTTTCTGACACGTCCCTCATTCACCTTTACCCACACTTGCTACTTAACCCGAGTTTGGTTCTGTCTCCCCATCCTAAACAGAGTTGAGATTCCTGGATACCTTCCTAGTCATTCTGGATTCGAACGACACTTGGTATTTCTGGGCTTCTAATGAGTATCAACTGTTGGTCCTCAGCATGGTGGTGCCTCAGGTGCCTTATTACAATTTGGACCAATGGAACCTAGATTCAAAGTGTATTTTCAAGACTTTCAGTAATCCTGAAGACTGGTTCTGGGGTTCTGCAAAATCTGAGCTATTTTAAAAATAGAATTAGTGAGTTATTTGCCTTTTATTCTTTCAATCTGTCAAGATGCACAGAGGAATTTTCTAGAGCTTCATGACATGCACTCTCATGAGACTGAAAGGAGAAACATATATGAGAGAGCACCCTCAAATGGGGCATGGTTATGCCACCCTCCGTTCAACCCCATTTCTCCATCCCATCAGGATTTGAGGCACACACACACACACACACACACACACACACACACACAGTATCTTTTTCAAGCTTCTGAGATCAGGATTTGAATCTTGGTTAACCATGTGAGATCTAACTTTCTATGCACAGGACTTAACTGTTGTGCTATGGGGTTGGCCCTAAACACTGTATTATTATTATTATTTTGGAGAGGTTTTTGCTATAGAGGGCATGCGCTTGCCAGAAAGAGAGACAGAGAGACAGAAAGCAAGAAATCACCCCCCAGGGGGGATGGCTACACAGCACTTCTTTCTCTTGCATTCTCCTCTTGGGATCTTGAGCATGCATGCACACGCGCCCGGCGTGAGTTTAAGCCACAGGATCTGGGACTTGAACCGTGGTTGACTACATGGAAGTTCAGTAACATAGCCATTATGTCAACTGCTGGTTCCAGCACTGTATTTTTAAGAGGCTGGAGCATTTAGATCTTTCAAGCAAAATAGAACTATTTTAAAACACAGATATGACTTCCAATGGCTGATAAAGACCAACCTCCTTAGCTTGGCCTTCCAGGGTCTCTACCTGGTCCCATCCTACCACCACCATCCTGTCTGTTATTGCTTCCTCCAACCTATGCCCCATGTGGAGTTTCTCATGTGTGGTCTCAGACCACCTGTTTCAGAATCACCTGTGTTGCTTGTAAAATTCAATCTGTCCCAAACTTACTGAGTCAAATTATGTGGTGATCATGCTGGGTAATCTGCATTTTTAACATGCTCCCCACCCACGTGAGGGCTCTGAGGATAGCTCCAACTACTCAGTGCTCTTCAGAAAGTCAAAAGGCTTTCTGACCTCTCTGTCTTTGTTTACAGTATTCTCTCAAATGGAAGCACCCTCTTGTTACTTAGAGCTGATCCAAGTTCTATACTCTTTCAAGATTCAACACAAATGCAATGTTTTCCACGTAGTTTGTAGTTGTCTTGTATATTCACCAAGACAGACTTAATGCCCCATTCCATGATGCCCCTTGCTTGAATCTTTGTGGCACTGATTTCATGCTGCTTTTCCATTTCCATTCTTGTTAGTGCTGTGCCTGTCCAGCCACTGACCCCAAACAGATGGTCTTTTTCGCTTTCATTTCTTCTCTGTGTCCTTAGAGCACTTCACTGTGTTTTTGGTGCCGTGCACATCGTAGGTCTCTGAGTACAAGCCATGCTGAGTGCAGTAAAGTGTGTCAGAGATTATGGTATCTGGGTACAAGTAGCAACACATGAAAGATAAACCATAGCTGAGCTCATCCCGTGGTCTAATGGTAGGGACTGATCCTGGTTCGAATCCTGACTGTAGTGGCTTGAAAAACACACTGGGGGGAACCAGCAGTTAGCGTAATGGCTATGTCGCTGGACTCCCACGTAGTCGACCGTGGTTCGTGTCCTGGACCCGGTGGCTTAAAACTCACGCTGGGCGCGTGTGCGTGCGTGCGTGCCCAAGATCCCGAGAGGAGAATGGAGGAGAAGGGATTGCGGCATGACCATCCCCCCTGGGGGGTGATTTCTCGCTTTCTGTCTCTATGTCTCTCTCTGTCTGTCTGGCGAGCGCACGCGCTCTACAGTGAAAATCTCTCCAAAAAAAAAAAAAAAACAAAACACACACACTGGGCACATGTGCATGCATGTTCAAAGTCCTAGTAGGATGGAGAAATGGAGGAGAAGGGACTGCAGTGTGACCACACTCCACCAGGGGAGGGATGCTTTTCTCTCTCTACCTTTCTTTCTGACTCACTGGTGAGTGCACATGTTCTCTAGCAAGTACAATGAAATAAGATTCAAAATAAATAAAGTCATTGGGAAAGTCATGACATGTTTTTATCTGCAAAAATACCTCATGACTTTCTCAATGACTCAACATAAATATATACAAAAACCATAGAAAAGGAGATTTAATTATTTTTCATTATAAAGAAACTTTAGAGTTGAATCTTTTTTCTTTCCAGAACTGAAGATTTTGGTAACATTTTCCCATAGTTTACTCCTGTGTCTGTAGCTCAAAGATAATTTTCTAGAGAAGTTTGATGTGGAAATGTCCCATACCTTGCAGAAGGACCTCAGATGGTAGACATCAACAGAAAGGCTGAAATGCACTGAAGCTGAGAAATCAATTTGCAACAAATACCTGTTTTTTCTTTAAACCCTTTAGTACATATTCTCCCTTGGCTCAGAACTTCAGAATTGCTTCCATAAATTAAATGGATTTTGAAAAAATTCTAGGAAACTGCTTTCTAATACCAAGGAACAAGTGTTCTGTGAAAGAATGGATTGTTGCTGGATGGATGTGGGTCAGTGACAGGTATTGACTATGTTTGCTTCAGTTGCTGGTGGGTTTAGGAACACGGCGTGGGTCCTCTCGGGCAAGGTGCTAGGTCATAAGATCTGGTGATGGTCTGGGGCTGCCTGTTAAGGAGAAGGAAAAACAAGGGTGGGTCTGGGTAGAATAACACAAATCCACAGAGTGCAGGCACGATTTGTCTTTGTCTCCTTTATCTCACATGGGGAACACCCCTGAGAGACTCCCAACCACAGCGTTTCTGGGGTGGGCAGCTGCTCTGTGGGTTGGGTACCACTGAAGTCTTGGCAGGGGCTTTGTTGACAAATGTGTTGTGAGGCAGACACGGAGGAAGAGAAAGTGTGGAAGGCAAGTCAGAGGGACCCTGAACGGGCACACTGAGGTGGGAACCAAGGCACTTCTGCTATTTCCCAGACCCATTGATGACGGAGGGTGGAAGGCGGCAGTCAGGGCAGCTCAGTGGTCTGGGCCAATGCCTTGCTCCCTTTGCGCAGTGCTCAGGGGCCCAGGGCCCTTATCACAGCGTGCAGGAGCAGAAGGGAGGATCTATGCAGAGGTCAAGGAGGAATGTGGCAGTAACAGTGAAGATGCCCCAAACTAGAGGACAGAATGGAAAGGAACAAGTGCATGCCCACGGGCCCAGCGGGATTCTCACATACGGATGTGGTGCTTTCCTCACTACCCTTGGAGATACACAGCATTACTGAGTAGGAGGTTGTAGCTGTACCTGTGGCACAAAGCCAACTTCCTGGGTCTTTTTGGTTGGTTTCATGCTTCTTTGAGGGGTGTGTAGTGACTCCTGATGAAGCACAAGCAGGGAGAAGGGACTCAGTCACCATAGTTTACATGGAAAGGTGAATATGACTTGAAGATGTACCCGGTGGCTCACCTGAGATACAGCCAGGGCAGGTTAGGTTCCAGTATGGCTGCTACCAGCCAGCTGAAGTGTCACTTAGAAGGACCTGACTGGAGATTTGGAATGGGGAGACCTGGTCACTTATCTGGATCTTGAAATATGCAGCCAGCTTTGTGGCCACCAGCTTTCTCTTGAATCTGAGAACAGTTGTTTTACAAATACCATAGCATCTGAGCATATGAAAGCTCAGATGAAGAATAAAATGTGGATGAGAGGCTTTCCACTGGAAGGGGCCCTGGAGATCAGAGAGCCTATATTCTTCAGTTTGCATGGCAAAAAACTAGGTTCTAGATCTGTTGGATCAGAACAAATCACCATCGCTGGAGAAACGATTAACTTAATCTTGGCATTTTGTTTGATAACATTTGGAGCTATCAACATGTAAAGTCTGGAGTCCCTGCTTGAGGGAAGCTGTTTTGGTGGCAGGACAAGCTTTGGGGGGAAGTCGACCCATAGCGCTCTGGAAGGATAGTTGAGATGGGCATGGGAGCTATACCAATCAGCGGCACCTGCTGCCCTCCTCAGGAAGCAAAAAGAATGCTGAAAGCATCTTTCTGGGGGCTAGGGAGATGGATGGGTTTATTGACTAAGCAGTGCATGGGGCCTGAAGAGTGTCCTGGACTCTGAGTCTCAGAATTAAACACACCAATTTCCTGAGCCCATTCCCAGACTCCAGGAGAGAGGAGTTTTAGAAACTGTGAAAAAGCAGAGTGAGCTTGGGACCAGCAGTTAGCGTAATGGCTATGTTGCTGGACTCCCATGTAGTTGACCATGGTTTGTGTCCCAGACCTGGGGGCTTAAAACTCATGCCCGGCGTGTGTGCATGCGTGCCCGTGTGCCCAAGATCCCAAGAGGAGAATGGAGGAGAAGGGATTGCGGTGTGGCCATCCCCTCTGGGGGGTGATTTCTCGCTTTCTGTCTCTCTGTCTCTATCTGTCTGGCGAGCGCACGCGCCCTATTGAAAAAACCTCTGGAAAAAAAAAAAAAAAACGCAGAGTGAGCTCAACGGTATTGTAGAATGGTAGAATGGTAGGTGAATGCCTGCCGTTCCCACTCCAACCCTGTTACCTTTTCCTTTGGTCCTTTAACTACTCTGAGTATTTTAACCACGGCGTACTGAGTAGAAGAGGCTGTGTTGGAAGGCACATAAAGAAACCCTCCTTCCAACTGTGAGCTAGTCCTTGGCTACTGAAAATGCCAGGATTTTAGAATCATAAGGTTTCAATGTAGTTAGGGACTCTACGTGTGACAGCTGAAGTGGAGATTTTGACCATGTAGGTCAAGAAGTAGATTCAGTCAAATTATTTAAACAGAGATTTTATTCCACATTTGTTATGTGCAAAGCAGCAAGCTGGGTGTGGGGTAGGAGCCCCCACCCAGGTGTGTTGTACCTGCTGCCTGAGGTGCTGAGGCTTTGTAAATAGCTCTCTGCTATAATAGTTTCCAGTCACCCCTGCACAAATGCAAAGCAAACTGTGTCTGGGGTGATGTTATTACATTATCCTGTAACCTGTGGGCAATGGCCTGGCAGTGTGATTAAGACAGTCCCGAGGCCCAGATACTAGACTCAGATGTTATGACTTGCTGAGACAACATTTATAACTGCATAATTCTGTTGGAGTTTTTTTTTTTTTCCAGTCAATTGATTTATTCAATTTATTATTATTATTTTTTAATTTGCTAAAGAACACATGTGCTTACCAGAGAGAGACAGAAAGAGTGAGAAGGAAAGTGAGAAAGCAAGCCACCAGGTCCAGGACCCAAACCGTGGTTAGCCATGTGGGAGTCCACTGCCTCAACCACCTTGCTACCTGCTGGCCCCCCATGGGAGTGTTAGCAGACATATCTGGGTAAAAGAAGTAGGTAAGCTGGCTCAGGGATTCTTGCTTTCCGACAAGACCTCAGCCTGAACTTGGCCTGAGCAGACCTCCAGAAAGAACCAACAGGACTTGTTAAACCTCCTTGAGCAACAGCCTCTATCCAGATAAAGTCAGGTACACATTGATGAGAAGGTCCCCTTCTCACTACCTGGACAAAGTACAACCTCACTGAAGCTAAGCACTGATTATTAGACACACCATGACTTTGTGTTTTCATGTAGAAGAAAGAAAAACCCGCCTTCGACTATGGCATACTATTTAACAATAGTCCTGCTGCATGCATTGGTCACAGATCTTCTCCCTATTTGGCGGAGTTTTACTTGTTTTAATCAATTTGGAGAGATTTGGCAATGTTTCCTACCTTCACTATTTGGCTTTTGAAAGACAATCCTTTTGCATGCTTCCCACTAAAGATCATGTAGCATACTTTTATATACTTGTAGGTATCTACTTTTCTCTTAGGTCCCTGAACACTACATTTTTGCTTAGTAAGAAAACAGAATTGTGGTCACTTATCCTAAAATGGATATTTGCTTTATTAATACAGAATCTATGTCTACTGTTGTTCCTATGCTGTGAACAAGATGAGTTTTAATGTCAATGCTAGTCATAACGTTCTCTTTTGGAAGACATTTTTAATGACATTTAAATCCAACATACATGTTCTAAACAAAGGACATAACTCGAGTGACCTCTGTCCGTGTTTGCCCAGGACAGGCCCTGTGTACTCTTGTCATGGAACACAGCTAGCGTCCTCTTTCACTCTTGGAGTCTCAGCACGGAGGTTGGAGTGCTGTGGTCGTTTTGCACATGCCTGGCTTGAGTAATAGCGGAAACAGATGTGGCTGAGTTGTAGTTACACAGGCAGCAGCAGTGACCCCCAAACTGTCACACTGACAGCAGTGATGTGGGCACAACTCCATTTCAGAGATGCTGAAATATTAATACATATGTATCTTTGGTCTGAAAAAGAAAACCTTCTATAAAATGTATGGGTTTGAGCATTAATTTTCCCAAGCTGCCAACCCTAGAGGTTGTTGTTTTGTTTTGCTATAGGGCATGTGTGCTCTCTGGAGAGAGAAACAGAGAGACAGAAAGTGAGAAATCACCGCCCCCCCCACCCCCTGCCCCACACACACACCAGGGGAATGGCCATGCCACAATCCCTTCTCCATTTTCCCCTCAGGATTCTGAGCACACACCCACATGTGCCTGATATGAATTTCAAGCTACTGGATCTGGGACTCACTGTGGTTGACCCTGTGGGAGTTCAGCGTCTTAATCACTATGCCACCTGCTGGCTCCCCATCTTACTGTCAAAACCAAGAGTCTGAATCCTGATCCCTGGAAACTGAATTTGTTAGGTAACATGGCAAAGATGAACTAAGGTTGCTAATGAGCTGATCGTGGTAGGGAAATTTTTCTGGATTATCAAGATAGGGCCAGTACAACCAAAGGTCCTTAAAAATAAAAGAGGGAGGTAGGAGAGTCAGTCAGAGAAAGTTGTGACTGTAGAAGAAATAGAAGAAATGCGCAGAGAGATACAACATTACTGACTTTGAACATGGGGGAGGGTGCACAAGCGAAAGAATGTTCTAGAAGCTGAAAGAGCAAGGACACAGGGTCTCTCCTAGAATTCCCAGGAGTTCTGCTGACACTTTGATTACAGCTTAGTGATACCCACACTAGTTGTGAGCTAGTTGGGCTCTGACTTACAAAATCTAAGATAATAAATTCACATTATTTAACCCTTTAGTTTGTGGTTATTACAACAGTATAGAAAACTAATGCATTGCATTATCAAATTTATGGATCTTTATCCATCTAAGGTGATAAACATAATCTTGGTGTCATTCTAATTTGCATTTCCCTTATGAGTGAGATTGAGCATCATTTTTAGAAATATTATTTCCTTTTCTGTGATCTGTCTACTTTCATATTGGGTGGATGGTTTTATATTTTATTAAACTCTAAGAGTAATTCATAACTTAGGGGATCAACTAATTCTGTACTATGAATTGCAAATAATTTCTTCCAGTTTGTCATTTGTCTTTTCTTTCTTTATGAATGAATGCATGCACATGCATGCGAGAGTGAAAGAGAGAGACAGACAGAGACAGAGAGGAGCACCCTCCGCAGAGTCTGGTCATACTGCAATCCCCCTCCTCCTGTCCTCTAGCCCTTGGGATCTTGGGAACTTGTGTGTGTGCCCAGCATGTTTCATGCTGATAGAAACACTCAAACCATGGTGACCATGTGGGATTGAGCTTCTCTTGAAGAGAACATTACCACTGTGCCATCAACCCAGCCCTGTCATGTATGTTTTGACTTCGCTTATGGCTTTAATTTTTGTAGGGTTTTTTGTATTTTGTTTTTACATAGCAGTGTTTACTTTTTAAAAAATTTGGTTTGGTTTTGGTTTCAATTTTGATTTATAGATTTTTTGCTAGGGGACACGTGTGCTTGCCAGAGAGAAAGAGAGAGGGAAAGTGAGAATCATCCCCAGGGGATGGCCAAGCCGCAATCCTTTCTCCTCCATTCTCCTTTGGGGATTTTGGGAATGCATGCACATGCACCTGGTATGTTTTTCAAGCCACTGGTTCTAGGATTGAAACCACAGAGTCAGTTACATGGGATCCAGCGCCTTAAACACCATACCACCTGCTGACTCTATTTAAAAATTTTTTCTTTATCTGAAATTATCATCCCCCCTCCTCCATGATTTCTATTTTCTGAGTTAGTATGGGAAAAGTCTTTTATATGCCATGGTATTTTTAAAGGGAATTTCTCATGTTTTCATTTAGTTCTTTTATTATTTATTTTAAAAAATACTTAATTTTAAACATCCATTTGTAGTCTAATTGGGAAAACTACATTTTGAATAGTTTACCTTTCCTGTACTGATCTGAGATGCCACTTTTATGACAATCTAAATTCATGTTTAGATTTTTGACTTTGTTTCATTAGTCCACTATGTACCAAAACAACTCCATTGAAATTATCGTGTCTTTATATTGTAAAAGTTGGTAGGGCTAGTCATTTCTTTCTCTACTCTTGCTTTCTAGCTACTTTAGTTAATTTTTCTGTATAAAGTTTACAATTAAGCTATGTATTCAATAAAAAGAAGATAAAAGATAAAGAAAGAAAAGGGAAAGAAACAGAAAATAAACAACGAGAGAAAACCCTCCTGGTAATATTTATTTATTGGATTTATGTTACACTTATAAATCAGTGCATTTTTATTTGTTTGAGTCTTATTTTGTATTTTTCCACATAATTTTATTTATATTAGTTTTACTTATTTTTTAAATAATTATTTAATTTTATTCAATGTCATTATTTTATTTTTTTTAAGTTGACCACAGAGAGAGAGAATGAGACAGACAGACAGAGAGAGAAAGAGAGAGAGAGAGAGCGAGAACGTGAGAAAGCAAGCTGCCAGTCTGGGACGTGAGTCAGCCAAATGGCAGTCCAGTTGCCTTAACAACCATGCCAACTGCTGGCACCTAATTTTACTCCTTTCTTACTAAGTTCACTCCAATTATTTAATCTATTTTGTTGGTATTGAACATAGAGTCTTCCATTAAACTCTGGGTCATTACTGGTTTTGTAATTGAAAGCTGTTTACTTCTATATGTTAATTTGGCATCCCTTTATGTTCTTGAACTTTTATTGTTTATAGGAGATTTACAGTAATTTATATTACATTTTCAAACATACAGTCATCAACTCCACCTCTGACTGTGTTGGCCCTCTGGGTTCAGCTTCATAGGTGTGAAGCCTCCCCCTGCCCCCAGCCAGGGTCCCCCCTTCCAGACCCCAGTGCTAGCCAGGTAGGCAAGTGACCTTGTCCCTCTTGTTCTTCTCTGTCCCTTCTAACTTATTTATTTATTTATTTATTTTTAAAAAAGCAGCTTTCTTCCCTGTTTGTGCCTTTCTCTTGTTAATTTGTCTCCTATTCCCTCAACTAAGACAGAAAGCATCCAGACAACTCTACCTCTGTGTTGGCCCTGTGCACTAAGAGATTTTACTATTTTTAACCCAGTTTCATTATCTACCACGTGATTTCTGATTTGTTTTCCTTCTTTTTATTCTAGTTCTTTCCTTCCTTTTTCTTTGCTTTTTATTCCTATTTATATTTTCTACTTTTTTTTCTTTTTCCTTACTTTCCTGTTTTACTGCTCAGTCATTACATACTGCCTAGAGAAGACTAGGTGCATAGTAGCTAAACATCTGAACACTGTGAGTTTTAGAGAATTCTTCGTATCTCACTGTAGTTGTTGCAAAAAGACTGAAACTCCCCTTCATAAATCTGATTACAAAACTTATCCTGTGATTCCCACACTGGAGGACACAGTAGAAGGCAGAAAATAGCACCAAACTATTTCACAGTAAGGGAAACACACGAGCTCATGGTCACAGAATCCTTCTCCAACAAATTAGCCAAAAGTAAATACATTACCAATGACTGAAAATTGGAGAGCCTCAGGGATGAGAGAGAATCAAGTAATACATCTCCAGCAAGGGAACACGGTAACTCATCTCCGAGTAGAGAAAATGTAGGGGATATTACTGAAATGTCAGAAAAAGAATTTAGAATATTTATGGTAACAAAACATTTGTGGGATACAGAAATGGTTTATTATCTGTTGATGAGGATGCGTATGGTATTCTCAACTGGGCCAGACCGAGGTGTGTGTCATGCTGGGTAAAGTCTCTTTCCAATCTAAATGATGTATAGTGATTGAATGTATGAATAATAATAATAAAGGAAAAAACCCCACAAATATGCAGCCATATTATCTGGTGATAAGTTACATAGTCATAGATAAGTTAGATAGTCATAGAACATTATCTTTTTAGGATTTTCATGTTTGTGTAGTGCTAAGTAGACTATTAGGATATTTTAAATTTCTTCTTTATGTGTAGTAGTTTCTCCTTTTTAAAAATGCATATTGGTGCTTTGCTTTGTAAATTAGGTTAGCTAGTTTATTTTTTAAGCTACTGCCTTTATATCTACTTATTGGTTTTATTTTCTAACTTATTTATTCTGTATTCTAACTCATTATGCTTTATTACGTCTTTACTTTTAATTCCTTTTGGTTTATTGCATTGTTCCTTTCCTAACTTACTGTCTTCTTTTTCTAAATTCCCTAACTCACTGCTTAATAAATACACTTTTATCCTTTCCAGTTTATTCAAATTACTATCCTGAAAGTTATGACTTGCAAAATAATTACTATATATTTTTAAAAGGTTTACTCATTTAATTCTTTCATGAATGAGAAAGACAGAGAGATAGAGATAGAGAGACAGCATTCCCAGCAGGGGCTTGTTGCCACGACTCCTCCCCAGCCTCAGCCAGCCCCTGGTGTGCCCGACATACGCAGGGAGGTCTTTAGATGTAAACCTGGAACCTCCCCATGTGTGCCAGCCTTGCCGAGCATCACGTCTCACTGCTGTGCCACCATCTAGCCCTGTAATTGCCAATTCCATCTGCATCATCCAGAAGTCGTCTTTGTGTTTGGCATAGTTGTTCCTTACTGAGAATTCTTTCTTTGCTTTCCCAGGACACTACACATTTCTATTTATTTTTAACTTTTCAGATAAGATTATTTATTTATTTTTTTCCCCAAAGGATCTTCCTTCTATAATGAATGTGTGTGGGTTTTCTAAAGTTCTGCCAAGTCCCTGCTTTAAGTCCTCTTGCTTGGCAATCTTGTGTTCTCTTAGCCCTCCAGGTCTCTCTCCCTACAGACTATGTTTAAGTCCATACCTTAAACTAGAAATCATTTTATCTTCTCAGCTTCAGACTTACATTTTGAACTGTTTCTAGAAAGCTTTATTGGATTTGCTAAAAATTTGAACTTAATATCTAAAACTGACCTCACGCTCTGACTTCCATATTTCAGCCGTATCACCAATTTTTTGGTAGTTACACCTTGAACACTCTGAGATATGTTTTCTTTTCTATCTTTTGCAATAGAATATGTGCGCTAACCAGAGAGAGACAAAGAGAGAGGAAAAGTGTGAAATCACTCCCTGCGGGGTGGGGGGTGGGGGTTGTCATGCTGCAATCTCTTCTCCATTCTCCTCTCAGGATTTTGGACACATGCTCACACTGCTGATGTGCCCTTCAAGCCATTGGGTCTGGGACTTGAACCTTGCAACAGCATTTTTTAAAAAGTTTGTTTATTTCTTTAATGAGAGAGAAGGCTAGACAGAGAGGGGGAGTTACCCTCAATAGGGTTTCAAACCATAATATACCGCTGGCCTCCGCCAGACAAGATCAGGTCACCTGTGCTTGGTGTGTATAGGAAGACCTTGGGATACAAATCTAGGACCTTCCCATGTGCACCCAAGATTGCTGGGCATTTCATTACTGCCGTGCCACCAGCGGGGCCATCCAATCTCTCTCTCTCAGTCCATCTGAACCAGCCTCAGAGCTCTGGCCATTCATTTTCCAGCTGGAACCTCAAGGATTCTCCATAGTCCACCAATGAAAGCCTGTTTTCTCAGTGCCGGCAGGTGGTGTGTTATCTGTTGATGAGGATGCGTATGGTATTCTCAACTGGGCCAGACCGAGGTGTGTGTCATGCTGGGTAAAGTCTTTTTCCAATCTAAATGATGTATAGTGATTGAATGTATAAATAATAATAATAAAGGAAAAAACCCCACAAATATGCAGCCATATTATCTGGTGATAAGTTACATAGTCATAGATAAGTTAGATAGTCATAGAACATTATCTTTTTAGGATTTTCATGTTTGTGTAGTGCTAAGTAGACTATTAGGATATTTTAAATTTCTTCTTTATGTGTAGTAGTTTCTCCTTTTTAAAAATGCATATTGGTGCTTTGCTTTGTAAATTAGGTTAGCTAGTTTATTTTTTAAGCTACTGCCTTTATATCTACTTATTGGTTTTATTTTCTAACTTATTTATTCTGTATTCTAACTCATGCTTTATTACATCTTTACTTTTAATTCCTTTTGGTTTATTGCATTGTTCCTTTCCTAACTTACTGTCTTCTTTTTCTAAATTCCCTAACTCACTGCTTAATAAATACACTTTTATCCTTTCCAGTTTATTCAAATTACTATCCTGAAAGTTATGACTTGCAAAATAATTACTATATATTTTTAAAAGGTTTACTCATTTAATTCTTTCATGAATGAGAAAGACAGAGAGATAGAGATAGAGAGACAGCATTCCCAGCAGGGGCTTGTTGCCACGACTCCTCCCCAGCCTCAGCCAGCCCCTGGTGTGCCCGACATACGCAGGGAGGTCTTTAGATGTAAACCTGGAACCTCCCCATGTGTGCCAGCCTTGCCGAGCATCACGTCTCACTGCTGTGCCACCATCTAGCCCTGTAATTGCCAATTCCATCTGCATCATCCAGAAGTCGTCTTTGTGTTTGGCATAGTTGTTCCTTACTGAGAATTCTTTCTTTGCTTTCCCAGGACACTACACATTTCTATTTATTTTTAACTTTTCAGATAAGATTATTTATTTATTTTTTTCCCCAAAGGATCTTCCTTCTATAATGAATGTGTGTGGGTTTTCTAAAGTTCTGCCAAGTCCCTGCTTTAAGTCCTCTTGCTTGGCAATCTTGTGTTCTCTTAGCCCTCCAGGTCTCTCTCCCTACAGACTATGTTTAAGTCCATACCTTAAACTAGAAATCATTTTATCTTCTCAGCTTCAGACTTAACATTTTGAACTGTTTCTAGAAAGCTTTATTGGATTTGCTAAAAATTTGAACTTAATATCTAAAACTGACCTCACGCTCTGACTTCCATATTTCAGCCGTATCACCAATTTTTTGGTAGTTACACCTTGAACACTCTGAGATATGTTTTCTTTTCTATCTTTTGCAATAGAATATGTGCGCTAACCAGAGAGAGACAAAGAGAGAGGAAAAGTGTGAAATCACTCCCTGCGGGGTGGGGGGTGGGGGTTGTCATGCTGCAATCTCTTCTCCATTCTCCTCTCAGGATTTTGGACACATGCTCACACTGCTGATGTGCCCTTCAAGCCATTGGGTCTGGGACTTGAACCTTGCAACAGGGCCATGTGGGATCCAGCACCTCAGCCACCACCATCTGCTGATCCATGACGTATGTTTTTTTCTCCTTCTCATTTCCAACATTCCATGGTTGTCAAGCTTTGTCAAACTTGCCTGCAGGCTCCTTTTCTGCAGGCATGACCTTACTTCAGTCTGTGCTTTCTCCTCCTTAACTTGCGGTGTTTTAATAGGTCTCCTATTTCCAGTAGCTCATTTTTTAAAAAGTTTGTTTATTTCTTTAATGAGAGAGAAGGCTAGACAGAGAGGGGGAGTTACCCTCAATAGGGTTTCAAACCATAATATACCGCTGGCCTCCGCCAGACAAGATCAGGGCACCTGTGCTTGGTGTGTATAGGAAGACCTTGGGATACAAATCTAGGACCTTCCCATGTGCACCCAAGATTGCTGGGCATTTCATTACTGCCGTGCCACCAGCGGGGCCATCCAATCTCTCTCTCTCAGTCCATCTGAACCAGCCTCAGAAGTCTGGCCATTCATTTTCCAGCTGGAACCTCAAGGATTCTCCATAGTCCACCAATGAAGGCCTGTTTTCTCAGTGCCGGCAGGTGGTGTGGCAATTGAGACACTGACTCCCACGTGGCCAATTGCAGTTTGAGTCTTGGACCCGGCGACTTGCTTTTTCACTTTCCCTGTTTCTCTCTCTCTCTTTGTTTCTCTCTGGTAAACACGCATGTCCTGTAGCAAATTAAATAATAATAATAATAATAATAATAAAATTAAATAAGTAATTTTAAAAAAGAAAGCTTGTTTTCTCACCTGTCATTCAAGTCCTCCACAGCGAATCTCTGCCCTCTCTTTAAAGCCTTATTCTCCTAATACCATATTCTGTTATGCTCATTGATTCCTAGATTTCTTATGTAATCTTATTTTTAAGCTCTGGTTCATACCATTTTCTCCATTGGTAACAGTTTAGTCTATACCTACTAGAATTTTAATTATATTTTATATTCTATTTCCTATTCAACTTCCTCTGTGAAGACTTTCCTGTTGCTGCTGAATTGGAGGTGATTCCTCCATCATTGGATCCCTGTAGGTCTCTCTTATGTTTGTTTTGCTTCCTGGAACTGAGAAAGGAAAGCAATTCATAGCGACGTATGGAAAGAGGGATCCACTTAAAATGTAAAGGTCTGAGGAAAGCATGAGTCTGAGACTTTGATTATGCTCACGCACATCTTACCCAAAAGGCATGTTTTAGTTTACGAGAAACAAACGGTGAGGCTGCAAAGGGGTTATAGATTTACCATGTGACCCCCCACTCTTTCTTCATCTCATTGTTCTCAAGTTCATGTTGTGAAATATAAGGTATGGCCTATCAGTTGCCTGCGTTCTTTTACATGGGCCAAAAATAAAACTCTTCACAAACATCTTATGCCCTCTCTTCTTCTTGCCTTTCTCTTTGCTGTATAAACCAGCTTTCTCAGCAACTACTGGGTCATCAGAAAAGTCACAGCGCATTTTGCATAGAAAATCAGAAAAAATACATCATGATTTTTCCAGTGATCCAATATTTTGGTGAGCATATTTCTGGGGAACCAGAGTCTGTCCACTTGGATAATGTGTCTTAAGCCCTGGTTGCAATTAAATGGTTATTTTACTTATAAAGTGAAAAGTAAAGGGGCAGACCTTCTTTCTAGGTTGACAGAACTATACTGAATGGCTTACTTCTTTTGTCTTCGCATTAGATTGGGAGTTCTGAAAAGGCTGAGACATTTCTGTGGACCGTGACCCAACGCTTTTATATAGTAGTGTTCAAATATTTGTTAAATACAGGAGAATCTTCCAAAAGGTGGTGAATAAATAAAATGGAAGAGTTTGTAACTAACTCAGCAAAGCCCCTTGCTACTTTTCTGAATTATAACATGAGAGAAAGAGAAATTTGGTTTTATTCAAGGTCTCATTGCTACAGAAGTTTCGCCTTTCAAACAAACACAATGGGGACCATAAATAAGTAGATAATGCCATTAACACGTACAGAGAGAAGCCCACCCATCCAGGACCTCTGCGGATGCGAATCAACTCTTATGGCAAATAAATGAAGACCCAGGGATGATCTCTTTAGCCTAGATAAGTTTGGGGAGTACTTCAGTGGTCTGAACCTTGGCGATGATCTGGCAGCAGTGGCAGGGATCTGACATGAGTGGCTCCTGACTAGGCTCTGACCAGTAAGGCTATCTGACCACTGGTGAGACTGTGCCCTGAGTTCTGCTTAGAACAATAGGATATTGGAACTAAGGGGATTTTCTCCTCTGCTCTCTGAAGGTTCCAGTCGTTAAGTCTGCTGAGATAAACTGACAATAGACCAATTAGCAGGAGGAAAAGCATACAGATGTATTAGTGTGTTAGAATACCAGAGTCACACAAAAGTATTCAACTCAAAGACTGGCCAGATTATTGAAGTTTAAATACCCTCTTCATAGAAGACAAAGAAGCAGGGAATGTAGGCAATTTTTAGAGGAAGAGTAAGTTACTTTTCCGGGAGGCATTGTCTGAAAAATAGACAATGGCCTAAGATAAAATTCCTCTGAGCTGTGGGTGTACAGAATTAATCTGCAAGTTTATTTCTTTCATGAGAGAATGAGAGAGACACACATACCCAGTAGGTCTTCAGGTGATGACCCACCTCCAGTCTCAGCCAGTATGCCTCATGGGCATGTGTGCCCACTCAGCGTGCTCAGCGAGGTCCTGGGACATGAACTCAGGACCTTTCTATGTCAGTCAGTTGTATTAACATTGTGCCACCCCTTGGCCCTGAAGGGCAAGAATTCTTAAAGGTCAAGTAGAAGAAATGCCATTCTCCACTTTGATTTGACCACTGGGGACTTGCAGGGACTGAAGTGCTTGCAGAGTAGGTGTGATAAAGCTTAGGGACAGAAGGGACCTTCAAGAGCCTCATTCTAGAACAGAATACTATTTTCTTTTTTTTTCAGGATCAAGGGTTCTGTCACATCTAGCATGGTGCTAACTTAAACTGACCCGAGACCAAGTCTGTACAGACTGACTGATATTCAACTTGTTCTTGGTTGACACTAGATTTGGCTGGTACCTGAATCTGAGTTTGCCTGTTTATATCTGTTCTGTTTGACCCTTCAAATGCTTGCAGTTATCTTATACCCCAGATTCCTAGAGGTGGGGTTGAGGAGTCCCAGTCAGCTGCCTGGTTTCCCTGGGGCTAGGCCCAGGCATCCACCTTTCTTACCAACCACTCTGAATTACCTCCAGCAGTTAACAGCTTCTGCACCTGACACCAAGCATGGCTGTTGCTCAGAGTTCTATTGGGTCGTAGGGTTGTTTTTGCATAGAAAAACAAGAAAAATACATCATGACTTTCCCAATGACCTGGTAGAAGCTGTTTATTTCTGTCCCCTCAGACTCCGCTCCTAGCTGCCCTACTTTCCCATAACTCTCCCTCTCATATGCCTGATCTAGGCAAAAGTTCTGGGAGAATTGAGACTCATTGACCTGTCCTGACAAACTGTCTCCCTTAGAAGTGCTTGAGGCTGGGACCCACAAGTAATGGCTATGTCTCTGGACTCCCACATAGTTGACCGCGGTTCATGTCCTGGACCCGGTGGCTTAAAACTCAGGCTGGGCGTGTGTGCATGCGTGCCCAAGATCCCGAGAGGAGAATGGAGGAGAAGGGATTGTAGCGTGGCCATCCCCCTGGGGGGTGATTTCTTGCTTTCTGTCCCTCTGTCTCTCTCTGTCTGTCTGGTGAGTGCACACGCCCTATGGCAAAAAACTTCTGGAAAAAAAAAAAAAAAAGAAGTGCTTGAGGCTTGCGGCTTGGCACTTCAGCCTCAGGTGACCTGCCTCACTCTTACCTGGTCTGATTTCCTCAGGTTGCTCCTTAAATGCGCTGAATAAGGAGCAAGGGCTAGACATCCACTGGCAACTCTAGAAACAGCAAGGAAGGGGGGTGCAATGGTACTGCCATTTTGTAGTCTTTCCTTCCGTAACTCTGGGTGTTTTGCACAAGGTCAGCAGAAACTCTTTTATTTTATTTATCTTTAAGACAGGGTCTTGCCATATTACAACTGCCCTGCCTCAGCCTCCCAGCTAGGACTATAGTCATGTGCCACCATGCCTGGCTCTTTTGTTTAGACAGGGTCTCACTGGGTTGCAAGGCTAGCCTCAATCTCACGATCCTCCTGCATCAGCCCCCTGGGTTGCTGGGATTACAGGTGTATGCCATAGTGCTTGGCCATAGTGAGTTGGCCTGGGACCTGACCATAGGCCTCCATGTGGCCTCAGCCTACGAAACACAGGGTCTTAGCAGTGCACACCACTGCAGTGGGACCAGTAACTATTTTTTGAGAACAAACCTTCTTTTCCATTTTTTTATTTCCCTGCTCCTTTTTTTGCCACCAATCTCTGTTGAATTTCCTGCAGACGTTGAGTAAGATCCACAGATACCCAAGGTGGTGGTTGCAATTTCTGAGGGTAGTTTAGGAAACACATTTTTCAGTCCATAGGAGAGTGTCTAGAGTTTGTGATTTACTTCTTCTGGACTCTAGTTCTTTATTTCTGATATGCTGGGTAAACTTCCAGTCCCTGAGCAGGAGGACTGTAAACTTCTAGTCCTTGACCTATAACTAGAGCCTACAGGGGAATACAGGAAAAAGGCTTTGAACATGGGTAGGGTTTGCTTTTAGTTCCTTTTCCTGCCATGTAGGGATCTCTATTTGCCTCCTTGCCTCTCTTCACCAGGGACATTCCTTTGGAAGTAATTTTGGTTTAAGCCACTAGGTGGTGCCTCAACCCTATCTGTAGCTTATCAGAAGGCTTGCTCTGACAGCTGGGTTAAGAGCAAGGCTTTTTTGGGAACTGCAGTGACATGGCGAACACATGCTCTTTCTTCCTGAAAATCCTAGAAGTCAACCTGATTGTTCCTTCTGTGACTAGATGCAGGAAGGAGGCCATTTCTCCATCTTTTCGGCCTATTCCTCCAGCTCTTTTTCTTGCCCTTTGCTGCAAATCACTACAAAAAATTAGAGTGGCAATAATGAGCACACACAAGAAGCGTCTCTGTTCGAGTAGTCCAGAGGTGAGGAACACCTCTCCCATTCACCAGGAACAGAAGAGCCGGGTGATTAAGAGCACTGGCTCTAGATCTCTACGGTGAAGTTCAAAAAAATTCTGGTCCCACTTACAAACTCTGTAAATATGAATAAATCCCATAACTTCTCTGTTCCTCAGTTTCCTCATCTGAAAAGTGGGGAGAAGGAAGTGACCTGTCTCAGGGTTGTGGCATTATGGTAACACGGCACTGTCTAGGTTAGACATTAGATGAAAACAAGCAAATATTTAGTCCTTGGTAGGCTCAATCTGCCATCTTGCTGGCCCTCGGGAGAGAATATCTGTCCATATCTTTTCTAGTCTTTCTAGTCTTTCTTTATGAAGGAACCTTGGTATGCCTCCTGCATTTAGGACTGAGAGAACTCTATTTCTGACCAGGAAGTTGGTACAAGATTGCAAACTTGCTCTTCTGGTCTTAAACTTCTTCTAGTTGACCCTAACCTTGGAGAAAGAACCCCCACACTACAGCAACCAGTGCCTAACTCAAAGTCGTCTGTCTGTCCTACTCCTTCCCCAAATCAGTCTGCTCTTGGCACTTTCTCCCTTTAAACCATTGTGTATCTAACTTTGCATATTTTGTTTGTTTATATTTCTGGGTTCAAAACTTTCAAAATCAGATTGGTTTAAAAACACATATTCAGTGACTTTTATGGCCGGATACCATGCTAGTACGTTTTCTATCTTCAGGGGTATTGTTATTGCAGTATGTGTCTTCACTCTTAGCACTCTAGGAGTAGGAATGAGCTCCTTCTCTGTATACCCACACAGCATACAGTAGGGACTGCAAAGTCATCAGTTTACTGAGTGATTCCTGGAGAAACAGAACTGTTGTACTCAGAGTTCCCTGGATACAATAATCCTCCATTCTACATTGAATTGTGACTATTTTTTCTATGTAAAAATGCATCGTGACTTTTCTAATAGCCCAATAAAATAAAAGTCATGACTTCTCAGGGAACTACTCTGTAAAGCACAGAGAGAATAACTTATACTCTATTGGAATCAACTCTCTTTATAGCTTAGATTTTTCTGAGTTATCTCTTTTAGTGGCTTCCAATTTGTGCTTCAGTTAATGACTTATTGGCTGACTACTGGGGTAAAGTGGGGACTGGGGGATGAAGAGAAAATGGAATGCTCCTGGGCTCAGGAATTTCAAGCATGGACCCCCTCACAGGTATCAGAAGAGGGCACCCAATGCTCCAGAAGCCTTGGAGGTTGTTTGCTGCTATCAGGCAGCTGTTTTGTTTCTTCATTTAGAGAAACGGTCCTTCGTTCCTGACAAGCTCATAAGAGAGATGAACTCTGGATAGGAGAGATGATTTCTTTGCCTACCCAAAAAAAAGATACACAGTCTCACTCATCTCTGAGAAACAGATTTATGTCTTAGATTCTGTGGTGAAATATTTAGTCTTTTTTTTTAACACTTGCATATTTTTCTGTTGAAACAGGTAAAGAATGTTAAGTGGCCCTTCTCTTGATATCCCAAAATGGCAGTAGGGCCCATAGATGAAAACAACAGGTGTGAACTTCCATTGTAAAGAGAGCTATGAAGAGTTGAAGTTGCCTGGAAGCCACCTGCCCAAGGCCTATTAGGAAGTAAAAAATAGTTCTTGTTAATACCAGCTACTTGCATGCTCCCCACTTTCCAAATCTATATAATAAAACTAGGGAGGGAGGGATATGGTTCAAGTTGCATATATCCCTTCACAACGCATTATGTTGGAGCCTAAGACCTAATGTGGTGGTATTAAGAGGTGGGGACTTTAGGAGGTAATTAGGCCTCTCATGAATGGGATTAGTACCCTTACAGAAGAGATCAAGGAAACAAGCTAAGTCATTTTCTGTCCTTCTATCCTGTGAGGACATAGTATTTGTCCTTTCTGCCATGTAAGGATACTGTAAGAAGTCCCTCACCAGACATGAATTGCTGGTGCCTTAATCTGGGACTTCTCAGTCTCCAGAACTGTAAGAAATAAATTTCTGCTCTTTATAAATGACCTAGTTAATAGTATTTTGTTATAGTAGCAGAAATGGACTAAGGCAGGTAGTGAAGAAGAACCAAAGAAAGAAGCCATGGGCATTGTTCTGGTATTTGTCTTGAGGAGTTACTGGTATTTCTTCTTTTACTCCTAGATGAGGGATAATTTATACTACCAAGCAAAGTGAGAGGGGCTCCAAGAAAATTATTTTTAGAAATTGGATGTGCCTTCCAGAAGGGGAGACTGGTACCTTAGTCCCCAGTTGGATGACTTGCCCTGGGCCCACCTGAGCAGAAGAAAGACAACTGGGAGATGGTGGTGTTGAAAGGGATTGTCAAAGTGTCATACTTTGGAGTATGGCTAGGGCTCAAGTGTCTTCAATGGGCCAGCCACAGTGGAAGGTAGCTGGGTCTGAGTCACTTAAGAGATCTATACCCAATAGGGGAATTCTGGTGATAAGCTGGCATGGTGCTACCACAGGTACTCTAGAGGGAGAAGCTGAGGGGCAGTAGAAGAAGTAGAACTAGAGCAAGATCTCCTGAGTAAGGTAAGTGTGGGGCACTGAGACCTGTGAGCCCCAACAAGGACTCGCACATGGGCCCCTTGAAGGATCAGGGATTGAATACCAACCACATGGAGGGTGTCTATAGCTACTCGGTGTTACCCTGAGAAGCATAATGACCAATGAGGAAAAGAACTATGGTGGTCAATTAAATAAGAGACATTTTTCACTAGGCCCCTGGCTCCTTCTTACAAATTTACTGGAGAAACCAGCTGTCTTAGTTCATTTTATGTGAGACTGGCTGATCTATAAAGAAAAGGGGTTTATTTAGCTCACAATTCTGGTAGCTGGAAAATCCAAGAGTATGTGGCTGGTATCTGGCCAGTCTGCCATCCTATGTCATCGCAACATAGCCAATAGAAGCAAGAAGATCAGCAGGTACATGAAGAGTGGAGAACAAGAAAGAGAGTGAATGTCCAGCCTGTAAGGAGCTCTAACCCTTCCCATGAGAGCAAGAACTCACTGTCTCACATTAATCTTCTGATGAGGGTGGGTGGTTCCCATGATCCAAATACTTCCTACTAGGCCTCACCTCTGAGAGGTCTTACTAATTTCCAAATGCCATTACACTGGGACTCAAACTTCCAGAATATTAACCTTTGTGGGACAAACCATTATTAAAACTATAGCACTGCCATTGAAGAACAGGTAGTTGAAGTGACTCAGAGCCTGCACATCCCTTTCTTGGCTCCCAGGGCCTCAGCTTAAATCATGCTAATGGGAAAAGGTGTGATCTCTAAATCAAGTTTGAGATTTAGGTTTCAGTTGGACTGAGTTATTATAATAGAAAACAAAGAGCAAAGCTTTGTAATATGCCTAGGATATCATTAAGGAATGCAAAGGGCAGATTTGACTGAGCTTGAGTGAAGGAAGTAATTAAATTAGAGAAAAGTAAAATTGCTTCATTTTCATACACCACTGAGTTGAGACAGTAATATACAGGTTATACAGGTTACAGGCCTTCTAAATAAGATTCATTTCAAAAGGGACTCTTATATCTTTAAAAGTTTATGGTATAAATAGGAGATACTTTTAACAGCAATACATTATAAAAGTTTCTGGATGAAAACACAGATTTTTTTCCCTTAACATCAATATCTTAATCAAAAGAAAATTGTAAAAAGTCACTTGGTTTTTAAGTCGTATAGATTTTCGTGTACTCGAAGGTAAGAATTGGGGGGAGGGGCAGTAAATACTGGGTTTCTGGGAAACTCATGACACATTTTTGCATAGAAAAATATGCCATGACTTTCTCAACAGCCTAATATTAGGATTATCAGCCTAAAATTCCTTTGTTAGCCTTACTTAGAGAAGACTCAAAAACCACCAGGGATTCTAAAAATCATGTAAATTGAGAAATCTCTCAGAGTAGATCTAGTTATTGAAAGATCTTTGGGGTTGGGGTCAGGAGGTGGCATGATGATTAAAGAGTTGGATTCCTACATGGTTGAATGCAGTTCGAGTCCTGGACCAGGCAGCTTGAAGGTCATGCCAGGTATGTGTGTGTGCGTGACCAAAATCCTGAGAGGAGAATGGAGGAGAAAAGATGTGGCATGGCCATTCCCCCTATGGGGTGATTTCTCATTTTCCCTCTCTTTCTTTCTCTGTCTGTCTCCAGCACATGCCCAATGGCAAACTGCCCTCCCCTTACTCCCACCAAAAGGAAGATCTTTGGAGCTATTCTAGAATCCACATCTGTCTTGACTGATTCAGTTCAAATAGTCAATGTCCTCTAGGAGCTCCAATTCATTCTTTTAAGACCAATGTATCCCTGCAGAGTTTTAATAATCCCCATCTCTCAATCAGTAAAAAATAAGCCTACCTGGTGTGGGTTACCCATTTTGTCTGGTTATAAATTCTCATGTCTTCTCTTGGCCTGATGATTATTTCCCTTGCTTGGTCCTTGGCCACCAACTGTGATCTTGAATCTGCCTAAGATTCCCTTCATGATTGCCCTTGACTGTAATCTCAATTTAGCCTAATACTACATTTCCTTTTTTGGCCATGACCTTTAATTATGTACAATCACAATAGGAGCATGCCTATGGTTACCCTGGTTTAAAGAAAATCTTTGGATTTTGAATGTTTCTTCCTTGGTCAGGGATGCAGCTCTCCCTTTATTGCTTCCTCCTCACACAAGGTGTCCTAGTTCCTTGCCCTCTGTTCAGGGGCTCACAGGGATCTGGGACTATAGGACAACAGATTGTTCATGGACAGTGGATAGGCTGGTGGGGCCGTCTATCTTGGTTAAATATTTTCAAACTGTCACTTGTTTTTAAACATTTTTTGCTTTTAAAGAATACAATATGGGAGGTAAATAAGGGTAGAAGTTTTTGCAAAGGATAAAGAATACTGTTGGGGAAACATTTATGTTGCAGTTATAGCTTGGAGTATTAATCTGTGTGTTTTTTAAGTGAAGTGTCTCTTTCTCCCTCTGTTCTCTCATGGATGCCCTGGAGGCTGTTTTTCTCTCCCCAACCCACACAGAAGCAGAAACATACTCAGGAACTTCTGGCCTTAGCCAGGAAGAGAGGACACTGATGGAGGCTTTTCTTTACCTATAGAGTTTGTTATCCCTGAAGGCAAAGCAAACCTTGTGCTAGGCTAAAGCCAAGAGGAGGTAGAAGGACAATGAACACTGGAGTGTTTGAAGTGAGGAGAGAAAGAAACTCGGGAATGGTGTGGATTGTGGATGGAGTGAGTGGTTTGTTGTCTGCCCCAGCATCCCATCCATTGTCTGTGAACAATCTGATGACCCTGCAAGCCCCTGCATAGAGAACAAGGAACTAGGACACCTTGTGTGAGGAAAGGGCAATAAAGGGAAAACTGCATTCCTGGCCAAGGAAGAAACACTCAGAATGGAAAGATTTTCTTTGCATCAGAGAAGCCATGGGCGTGCTCCTATTGTTAGATACTTAAGTATGAGTGGATGTGGTTTGCTAGGTTGTGGGTTAAAAGGACACATTTCACTTGAATTTTAAGCTCCATGTTTGCCCATTCTAGAGGAGCTAATCTTCCAACTGAAAGTGTTATTTTTAGATTCAAATAAATTCAAAAGAACAAAATAATATTTCACGTGGCTGACTTAATATTATGATAGTATATTTGGATGTTCTGTTAGGTCTGAATATAACATTTGTCATTCTGTTGATCTTTATCATTGACTGTCTGATCTAGATCTTTCTGCGATGGATGATAGTTACACTACTGAATGCTGGCTTTGCAGGTGGCCACCAGTGACTTAGCTGGAAAACCATCAGTTCAAGTTCTGACTCCAAACTGTGTGTCAGAACCTCAGATTCATGCTCGATTACTTTCTTAGAACTAAGTAAACACACTATTTTTTTGTTTTGTTTTTATAATTTTGCTGTAAGGTGTGTGTACTGGAGAGACAGAGAGACAGAAAGAAAGAAATTATCCCTGGGGGAGATGGACACATAGCAGTCCCTTCTCCATTACTCAGGATCTTGGGCATGTACACACACATGCCTGGCTTGAGTTTCAAGCCAACAGGTCCAGTACTCAAACCGTGGTTGGCTATTTAGGAGTCCAGTGCCTTAACCACTATGCCACTGCTGGCCCTGACACACACATGTTATCAAGTTACCAGTAGTTATCAAGTCCATTTTAGGATAGAAACTATTTGTGTTTGTGTGTGCATGTATGTATGCATTATAAAGATGTAGAAGATGTGATTAGAGTATTTGAGTTTATAATCAAGTTAGGGAGGTAATACATAAAATTAGGGTTGTATAAGGGAACTTCAAAAAGTTTGTGAAAAACAGAAAGTATGAGTCTATCTTGGGGCAAATTTTAAAAAAATCCATGCCTAGTTTTTCAAAGCACTTTTCATGGGCACCAGCAGTTCGTGTAATGGCTACCTCACTGGACTCCCATGTAGTCAACTGTTGTTTGAGTCCCGGACAAGGTGGCTTAAACTCACACTGGGTGCATGCACATGTGTGCCCAAGATCCCGAAAGGAGAATGGAGAAGAGATTGCAGCATGGCCATCCCCACAGGGGGTGATTTCTTTTCTTGCTTTCTGTCTCTCTCTGTCTTTCTGGTGAGTGCATGCACCCTATAGCCAAAACCTCTCCCAAAAAAAAAACCAAAAAGCATTTTTCATTAACTTTTTGCAGACCCCTTTCCTCCTTGTATTTAGAAGTGTTTTATGGCTGAGCTATCTCATGGGTGTTTCTTGTTCTCTGAATATGTGCTTATACAGCAAGACTCACCTGAAGCAGTACATGTTTACCAAAATAAGCAAGGAAAAAAAAATACAGGATTTAAAAAAAACAAAACAAAACAGTGGTGAAGATGGGATCCATGATTCTTGGGCCACTTAGTCAGATTAAGAGGTATCAGACTTGGGCGTTAGACTTTGTAGATAGGGTATCATTGGAGGAAGCTGAGCTTTTTTTTTTTTTTTTTTTTGGCGCGGTGTTTTGGC
>NW_006159803.1:5761038-5769605 GCF_000334495.1 Tupaia belangeri chinensis | reverse complement strand
CAGGTTTTAAGCCACTGGGTCCTGGACGCGAACCGCGCTCGACTACACGGGAGCCTAGCGACATAGCCATTACGCTAACTGCTGGTCCCAAGAGAGAGCTGAGCTTTGAGCTTTGAAGCACACTCTCCATTCTTTGCGTGGGCACACATGCCTCTTCCTCATGTGCAACCTATTGTGGTGTGTGGGGGGGGGGGGTCGGAATAGTTTTAAGGAAAGGGAAGGGGCTTCAATTGATCTTTCACAACTCCGGTTGTTGTGTTCCTTGCACATAGGGAATGGCGGCCACAGGAGCTAACAGGGCTGCTTGGAGCCAGGGGTGAGAAGCTGTGGAAACTACTGTCTATGTCTCAGTACCTGTGGCCGTGCAGAGGCCTTGCACAAGCCCATGCAAATACCTTGAGCTTCCAATCAAGCCCAGAGAGCCCAAAGCCAGTTACCAGACCAACAAGGACTTCTGGTGGTTCCGTTGCCTTAGGAGTTCCTCCTGCTGCAGGACTCCTCGTCCTTTGGCACGGTGCAGGTGCAGGTGAGTGGGGAGGGCCTCGGCAGAGGAGACTCGCTCCTGTGTTCCCCTTCTCCGACACCATTGCAGGCGGCAGTAAGGCCCGGAGAGAAACGCTTTCCTTAGTGAGGCGGCTCAGGGTGGTGGGTGAGGAAAGGATGCAGCTTTTTGGCTGATTGAGATCTCTGCTCTGGCAGCTGTGAGGAGGTGCTTATTTTCTTCATGGTTTGGTTTCCTCTCCTGTCAGGTAGGAGTGGTGATAAACTAATCATCACTAGATTTTCATTTTTAGTGAAATTTGTTTTATTTTTATTAAAAAATAATTTGTTTAATTTTATTAATTATTATTTTAATTTGAGGAGAGAGAGACCGAGAGAGCAAGAAAGCGAGCCACCAGGTCCAGAATCCCAGCTATGGTTGGCCATGTGGGAGTCCAGTCACCCCTGCCCACGCCCAAATTTTGTTTTTTATCAACTTTAGCTTTTCAGAAAAAATGTGTTTTTAGAACAGAAAACTCCTATTTATCCAACACCATCTTTCTTATTTTAGCACCTGACATTAATATGATGAGTTTCTTGTAGCTGATGAACCAATATTAAAATAGTTTGGTTAACTTAAGTCCAGACTTAATTCAGATTGCCTTTGTATTTTTTTTTTACCTAATGTTCCTTTTCTGTTCCAGGGTGCCATGTAGGATACTGTTTTATGTTTAATTGTTGGTTCTCTTTAGACGCCTCTTGGCTGTGGTAGTTTTTTAGGCTTCTTTTATTTTTGGTGACCTTGACAGTCTTGAGAAATACTAGCATTTTGTACAGTGTCTTTCAGTAGTTGGGAGTTATCCGATGTTTTTCTTTCTTTTTTTGGGGGGAGAGGTTTTTGCTATAGGGCACGTGAGCTCGACAGACAGAGACAGAAAGCGAGAAATCACCCCCCAGGGGGGATGGCCACGCCATAATCCCTTCTCCATTCTCCTCTTGGGATCCTGGGCATGCACGCACATGTGCCTGGAGTGAGTTTAAGCCACCGGGTCCAGGACCCGACCCGCGGTTGATTACATGGGAGTCCAGCGACATAGCCATTACACCAACTGCTGGTCCCCCGATGTTTTTCTCATTATGATACTGAGGTTATAGTTTTTTTTGGGGGAGAAAGACTATGGAAGTAAAGGATGGTTTTCCTCACATCATGTCATGGGTACAGATACATCAGTGTGACTCACCATTGCTAAGGTTAATCCTGATCACCTAGCTAAGGTATTCAGTTATGAAGCTGTTCTTTTTCACCCTTTTTCTACTATATTCTTTGGAAGGAAGTCAATATGTGAAGCTCAGGAGTGGGTACTTCAGGAAGAGAGTAGTTATGGTTCATCCCCTTGTGAGTGGAGTATCTATATGAATTGGAATTCTTTGGAGATTTGCCTCTTCTCTGCTATTTATTTATTTATCCAGTCGTTTATTTATTTCAGTATGAGAACATGGATGTTTACTGGATACTGTGGATTATAATCCACTACTTTGCTTTGTTACTTAAATTGTTCCAGCTTTGGCTTCTTTCAGTTGACTCCTGTGTCTCTTTTACATTTTCTCATGCTTACATGTGTGTTTGTTGAGCAGTTCCTTGTTTTCTGGCACTACCAGTGATTCAAGTTTATTTTGTATGTTTTTCTACTCCAGTACTTGAATTAGTCTTTTCTCCAATGATCCTTTTATTAAAAGGTTTCTTTTATTGAAGGATAGTATTGGAACCTAAGATCTGAGTGCTAGATGTGCTTGTTGTTATTGAGGTATCATTAGTTTTGGGCCCTCTAGACTGACAGAGCAAGCAAATATACTGTGTATTTTAATATACATATACATTTGAATCTACATATTTATAAATTATTTCTGTATGTCACCACTTGAAGCTATATAAACGAGTTCATGATGATGCCTCCAACTCAAATCTGTTACACATTGATCACACTAGACGTTTCCCTTTGCTTATCTATTGCTATGGTGTCTCTCATGCCAGTAGTGAAACACCTGGTTCCATTTACTTAATTGCTCATTTCCTGTATACATGTATAGTGGCTTCAGAATTGTTAGCTTGTACTCTTACAGAAAACAACTTTAACAACTAGAGTACAATGCATATGTATCGTTCCTTTTGTTGTCTTTTCATTTTAGTTTTTAGGATTTTTGCCATAGGGTATGTGCACTTGCTGGAGAGAGACTGAGAGGGAATGTGAGAAATCATCCCTCCAGGGGCGATGGCCATGCTGCAATTCCTTCTCCTCCATTTTCCTGGTGGGGTTTTTGGCATGCATGCACAGTCACCTGGTGTGATTTTTGAAGCTACCCAGTCCGGCTCAAACTGTACCCAGCCATGTGGGAGTCCAGCACTTCAGCCACTTCACCATTGGTTGGTCCCCATCTTCAGTCTTACAGACTTCATTCATTTATAAATAGGTCATTGCTGTTCTTTCTTTAACCTTTTCAATGAGGTTGCTCTATACACATTGTTGGATTGTTTTGTCACATTTGGCATTTCATGTTGGGATTTTCTTGATCTCTTAAATAACCTTTTTTTTTTCCTTTCTTTTTACATTTGCCTACATTAAGGTTTACTGTTTGTACAGTGAAGTCGTATGGACTTTTACAAATACTTAGTGTCATGTACCTACAATTACAGTATCAGAATAGTTTCATGGCCCTAAAAAATTTCTCCTGTGTTTCACCTATTCAACACGTCAAACCATTCCCCAGACCCTTGGATTGTATTGCTGCTGTAATCATTTCCATATTTTTGCCCTTTATAGAACATCATATAATTGGAAGCATACAGTAGGTAGCATTTTCAGACTGGATTCTCTCACTTAGCAATGTGCATTTAGGATTCACCCATGTCTTTTTGTGTCTTGTTAGCTCAGTTCTTTTTATCATTGAGTGTTATCTATTGTGTGGATGATGTATAAGTTGGTTTATTCATTCACTGATTGGAAGATATCTTGGTTGCTTCCAGCTTTCGACAATTATAAATGAAGCTCTTTTAAACATTTGTATTTAGATTTTTGTGTGGACATGCTTTAACTCACTTGGGTAAGTACTTAGAAGCTTATAGGACTGTATTTGGCTTTGCGAGAAACTGCCAAATTGCTTTCCATTGTGACTGTACCATTTTGAATTCCCAACAGCAGTGAATGAGAGTTTTTATTTTTCCACTTCCTTGCCAGTGATTGGTATTGTCAGCTTTTTGTTTTTGTTTTAGTCATTCTAATAGGTGGGTAGTGGTATTGTTAGTCCCTAATGACAAATAATGTTTGTCATTATTAACCATACTTTCATATGTGTTATTTGCCATCCATATATCTTATTGGTGAAGTATATGATTATATCTTTTGCTTATTTTAAAATTATATTATTTTCTTACTGAATTTTATGAGCTCTTTGTGTATTTTAGATAAAACTCTTTATTAGCTCTGTGTTTTTAAAAGATTTCACCTACTCTGTGACTGTCTTTTCATTCTCTAAAATCAGTTATCACAAAGCAGTTTTTAATTTGAATAAAGTCTGACATCTATTTTTTCCCCACATATTTTGCTTTTGATGTATCTAAACTTTTTTCAAACCCAAGGTCGCCTAAATTTGCCCCTAATTTTCTTCTAGAAATTCTAGTCTCGAATTTACTTTTAGATTTGTGATTCCTTTTGTGTTAATTTGTAAAAGGTGTAAGGTCTGTGTCTATGTTTATTACTTTGGATATGGATATCTGATTGTTTTAGCATCATTTATTGAAAAGACTATTCTTTATTGAATTTTGTTTGCTTCTGTTTTAGTTGACTCTGTTTGGGTTTATTTCTAGGCACTCTATTCTGATCTGTTCTAATTCATATTTCTGTTCTTTAACCAATGCCGTGCTATCTCGATTTGTTTTTATTTTTTAAGTAATTATTTTACTTTATTTATTTGATTTAATTTATTTTAATTTGACCAGAGAGGGACAGAGCAAGAGAGAGTGGGAAAGTGAGAAGCAAGCCACCAGGTCCAGAACTCAAACTGCAGTCAGCCATGTGGGAGTCCAGGGCTCTTAATTACTACGCCACCTGGTGGCCCCATCTTGATTTGTTATTGTAGCTTTTCAGGTTGTTTTCTAGATAAGATATACAAAATAGTACCTGCCTTTAGTTAAGACTACAGGAGGACATGGTAATATTGGTTGAATAGAGATTGAAATGTTAATTAAAGTATTGAACTGGAAACTTAATTTTTAAAATTATTTATTTTTATTCATGACAGCATTTTACAAGAGAGAAGGAGAGAGGCACCTATGACAGGGTCTTGTCACAGAGTCCTCTTTCTGCAGCTTGTCAAGATTTTGGGCATGTACACATATGCCTGGTGTGTTTTCAGGCAGATCCGGGATTCCAAAACTGTGGCCAGCCATGTAACTCAGCACTGGAGTCTAGTTTAATACCAGTAGCCCCATCAGGTTGAGCTGAGACTGTTAATTTTTGAAAAGAGATTGTACTCTATTCTTAAGTGACTGTGGCAGTATCTGTTACCATAAAATGACTAGAAATCTCATAAGAGTTCTGAGTTTTCACCCAAGATAGAAAGCAAAGCTTCATTCACTGAATAGTTTAAAAAGACAATGAAGGGGGTCAGCAGATAGCGTGGTGGTTAAGGAGCTGGACTCCCACATGACCAATCGTGTTTAAGTCCTGGACTCAGTGACTTGAAAGTCATGCAGGGTGCATATGCAAGCATGACCAAGATCCCAGAAAGATAATGGGGGAGAAAGGATTGCGGTATGGCCACCCACCCTGGGGGGTGATTTCTTGCTTTCTGTCTCTCCAGTAAGCATTTGTATCCTATAGCAAAAATCTCTCCAAAAAAAAAAAAAAAGACATTGGGAAACAAAAAGTTGGTTATAATAAAATGCCACTTAATGGACTTGTTAAACATATGTGTTACATATGAGGTGACTTCAAATAGTTTATGGAAAAATGGAATAAAAATTTATTTTGGTGCCAAAAGATTTGAGATGCATGCATAGTTTTTTTTCATAATGCATAGTTTCCATACACTCCTTTATAAATATGTTGGAACTCATGTAACAGTAAAGTTTATTTTGGTGTCAAATGATTTGAAGTGGTATATGCATAGCTTTTTCATAGTATGTATTTTCAATAAACTTTTTGAAGACCTCTCCTATATAAATATGTTTGAACTCATATGATATTAAACAGTTACTTCATGGATTTGGACTAATGTGGTCAAATCATATCCTTTTAAGCACTATAACTATGTTCAGCCAGCTAGCCATCGATATGCATCAGAAAATATGACTAAATTACGAAACTTAGGAAGGAATTATGTTGTATTTCCTCTTCTTAATATTGTATTGCTATAACACAGATAAAATATAAAAAGTTCCAATTAACTTGTATGTTTATTTTCTTAAAAGTATAAACTTTAGGTTGCCTTAATAACATGACAGTCTATTAATTACTAGCCATTTTTCAGTGTTTGTAATTTTTCCAGTCTGTGGATCTCACACCACATTAATTATGCTTTGCGTTTTGTAGCACAATAATTCTTGAAGGAGGTTTTTAAAAATCTCTTATCTGATTTTATGTCTCAAAATTATGACATGCATTCTCCTATGCACTTCTGTTGCAGTTAATGGATGACATGATTGGAATTTTTGTGAAGTACAATGTAAAGTCCATTGATAACTATAACTTATGACATGGGACAAAATCAGTCAGTAAAAATTTACCAGTAACATTAGAGTAGCTAAGAATCTATTAAACATTTGCCTAGTAGTCTGTCTGCTTCTTTTTCACCATTTGCATGTTTCTATTTAGAAAAGAATGATATCATTGAAATTTGCCTGGTTGGGGAAGTAAATACTTAAGGGAAGGTGACTAGTTAGCCTTGACTGGGGTTAGCTAACTTTTTTTCTAAGTATTTTATGCTTTGTGGGCCATACAGTCCCTGTCTCAATCACTCATCTCTACCATTGTAGCATGAAAGCAATTATAGATAACATTTAAATTAATAAGCTGAGTTTTGATAAAACTGTATTTGAAAAAATGGCCAGCCTTTGGCTTGTTGGCTGTAGTCCGCTGATGATTGGCTTAGAGACTAAAATGTCCACTTAAAACTTTTTCTTGGTTTGAAAGTAAGTTGAATTAAATAATGTGAATAGACAACTTAAAAAATCTAGCATGGAGTAGTAATTACAATGCTTGCTTTTGCTATCAGTTTGTTAGGAGTCCTTTTATACAATTTCCCAAGAACCAGAATTTGATTTGAAAATGTTTATATAGGCGTGTATGTACATATGTATGTAAGTTATTTGCCAGAGGATGCACATGCTCACTGGAGAGAGAGAAAATGTGAAAGCATTCCCCATGAGAGACGGTCACACTGCAATCCTTTCTCCATTTCTTTCTCCTTTAGGGGTTTTGAACATGCACACACAGGTGCCTGGCTTGTCTTTCAAGCTACTGGATCCAGCACTTGAACTACATAGTTGACTATGTAGGATCCAGCTGCCTTGATCACCACACCACCATCTGTCCCTCAGCTGAGAAATTTTTAAGAATAATGAAGCACTGGTATCTGAGCCAGCTAGTAGAACTGTGGTTAAGACAGCTGGATCCCACATGGCCAGGAGTGTAGTTTGAATACTGGGCTCCTCAGCTTGAAGGACTCACTGGCTACATGTGCATGTGTGCCCAAAATCTTGAGAGGAGAATGGATGAGAAGAGATTGTGGCATGGCCAACCTTCCTGAGGGTTGCTTTCTCACTTTCATTCTCTCTCTGTCTCTGGTGGGTACACATGCCTTCTAACAAGTATAAAGAAGAAGAAAGAGGCACTGGTATCAAACGCTTGTCTGCCCAGAAGAAGAATCAAAAGAAGAACAAATTCTCTAACGGTACAAATGAATCACTGGAATCTACTCATCTCTGATTGTGGACACTGGCCCCATTAGTAATGGCTCACTATCCTGAGGAAACATTTAGCAACTAGAGTATTCTGGGTTATTGCAGAGGGGCAAGAAACACACACACACCTGCAAAGCTTTAAAAGTGTTCATGTCGTTGAGCTTACACTCTTCCCTCATAGGAAAGACTGTAGCCTGTCAGATGCAGCATATTTAATCTTTCTTTAGAATAAATTACCTACTTTCCTAGCCCATGATAGATCAGAAACCGTAAACAAGAAACTGTCAACTGCTGGAAGCTGACAGTCTGAGAGTAAAGGAGGAAACAGGTTTAAAACGGAGGAAACAATTTGGCCCCCTTCTCCCCTCAGCCGTGCAGTTATTCACTGCTAGATAAATAGTCCTTATGTATAGATTACTGCTATCGATTTTGGTGAAGATAACTATGAAATATGGGCCAGATCAATCAGAAGCATTTGGAAATAAAGAGATGTTGGCATGTATGTATTTATGAATAGATATTGCTCAAATTCAGTGAGATTGACTAACAAGAGCTATTTTCTGGAGTATCAGTAAATTTTAGCAGTCTAAAGTATAGAGGAAACTACTACAATATACAGTTCCTGGAGATAAAAGTGGACAAGGATCTTTTGGAAGTACAAGGGAGATAAAAGTGGACAAGGATCTTTTGGAAGTGGAAGACAAGATGAGATCAGGAGCCTAATTGATCTTGATCCTAGGTCAACACAACAATTTTAACCATATTCTATCTACTGCCTTAAGAAAGGGATACAAACAGAACATCCAAATGTGTAATAGCTTTTCAAAGATGATTCTAATCCAAGTGGTTAAAATGATAAAGTCTTGGCACTTGAAGGCATAAAATTATTTGAAACACTTAAGTTCACAGTGATGTTGAATAAATAAAGCATTATTCTCCCTAAGTAACGCCAGGTGTAGAAACAAATGATTTTTTTTTCTATTTTTTTTTTTTGGGTGAATGTTTTAGAGATATATACTTGTGTAAGATTGTTTCCATAAAGTACAAAGTATAATGGGGAATTTAACTATTATTCAGTAATTGCGATCAATGTTATAAGAATAATTCTTTTTTTTTTTTTTTCGGGGGG
>NW_006159803.1:5734274-5760957 GCF_000334495.1 Tupaia belangeri chinensis | reverse complement strand
GCAATCCCTTCTCCTCCATTCTCCTCTTGGGATCTTGGGCATGCACGCACACGTACCCGGCGTGAGTTTTAAGCCACCGGGTCCGGGACGCGAACCGCAGTCAACTACATAGGAGTCCAGCAACAGCCATTACGCTAACTGCTGGTCCCAAGAATAATTCTTCATATAAATTAATTTCATGCAAATTTTATTCTTAGATGGCTAAGACCAGTGAAATTAATTGAATAACTGTCAAGCATATTTTTTTTTCTTTTGTAACAACATTTATATTGCTAGGAGATATATAAACTTGTAAAATTACCCTAGGTTTCCAATTTTGTTGCCAAGAACAATTGGGTGCAAAGTTTTTTATTTTCTAAAATGTTTACCTGTTACTTAGGTATAAAATTTTCTCTTGTTAATTTCTCTGTATCCATTTCACATAATAAATCATAAATGAAGTTCCATTTATACTGACCCTTAGACCCCCAAACTTCTTTATGACTCCAGATGAAATTGTATAGCTTCATCCTTTTATTTATTTGCATATGTGTTTTGGACTTATTTATATTTCGGTGTGTGTATGCATGTATGTGTTTGTGTGCATTTTTTTTTTTGGAAGATCTTGCTGCAATCCTTTTAGGGTGGGCCAGGAATCAGACCTGGACCCATGTGATAGCTTGCTGAGCAAAAGGGGCCAGCACATGCTACTGTAGCTGGGCAGCGTGTGTGTTTTAATTGGTATGTATTAGTATTACTATTCTACTGGATGAATAAACCTCATTTCTCTGGACATTGAGCTATTTTGCATGTATAAACAATACTGAAATTAACTTTGCAATGTTTGTTCCCTTGTACATGTGAGCATATAGCTATTAATAGAAGTTACATCTAAACATAGTAGTATGTTTACCTTCCACTTGGTTATTATTGAAACTTTGCTCTCCACTGTGGTTGCACCAAGGTTCAGTTCCATCATTGTGTAAGAATTCTTGTGTTTCCACATCTTTGCCAAACTCCATCTCATCAGGCTTATCATTTTAACGTTTGCCTACCTGATGAGAACTGAAACTGATGAGTTTTGTTTTAATTCCCGTTTGTTGGCTCACTAGTCACATAGGGTATCTTGCCACATACTTCTGCTTCCTTCATGTGCTGAAGTTACAGTGTTAATGAGATGGGGCACTCAAGGCTGTCATGGCTAGAAGCTGAATTCTTCAAAAGATGTTAAGTTTGATTACAGATTGAGATGCTGTCAGCAGTGAGTAGGGGGAGGAGGTCGCATTAACTTGGGATCAAGAAAGAGTTTTAAAATAAAGTGACACTGACCCCAAAATTCTGTGGGGCTGCTTCCAAAAGACAGGTTGGAGAGTCAGAGAGTGTCCAAGGAAAGAGCCAGGTTTTAATTTAAAGCAGAAAAGAAGTTAGTTTCAGATCGGGAGATCCAAAACTCAGTTGAGGGACATTTAAGGGAAGGGAACAGGTCAGAGTTAGCAGGGAGCAGTATGGAGCTTGAGCAGAGTGGGAATGATCTCTATATCTGAGAGAATGGCCCTATACCTCTCAGAGAAGGATGGAAATACATTGTCGTGTAATAGTCCTCCCTTGCAGTATAATAGCTTCCAGGTAGAGGTATTAAGCTTGTTGCTCTTACTTATTTGGGAGTCTCCAGAATCTAATATTGTGCCTTTTTTTTTTTTTCCTCAAGTGAGTAGTTTCCTATGCTTCTGTCTTCTCCAAGCTCAGTTGCCCATAACATCAAAACCTAGAGCCAGGAGCACTTTATAATCACTGTTTTCAGAGTGAGGTTCACAAAACAAACAGTTCAGAATTAAAATTCACTAAGGAGCTATTATAAAAAGTATTTTAAAGTATCTCTGTTTTAGCTATGTAAATCCAAGTTATTTTCTCTTTGGCTTAGCCTTTTCAAAAACTTCATAGGAATTATAAAAAAATATATTATTTAAATATGGCTTTCCATTGGGATGACATTCTATGCAAATATCAGTTCTGAGTGAGTCACGAATTGTTCAGCTTCAGTATTGCATAAAGTATTTTTACTTACCTATCTATTTATCTATCACAAAATGAATGTATTTAAGGGATATTTGTTACTAAGAATATTTTTGATACTTATTTAAAAAACACCAAATTTTGGAGTAGTCCTGAGGTCTAGTAGTTAAGGGAGCCGGGTCCCATATGACTGACCACATTTCAAATCCCAGCAACTTGGAAAACACATGAGATGCATGTGCATGCATGCCCCAAATCTTAACAAGATGGAGAAATGGAGGAGGAGGGATTTTGATGTTACCATGTCCCATTGTGTGTGTGTGTGTGTGGGTGCTTTCTCTCTTTTTCTCTTGCTCTCTCATGAGTGTACATGCTCTCTAGCAATTAAAATTTGAAATTTATTTAAAAATAGTTTTCTTTTGCTGCATATCATCAAATATGTAACAGAAAAGCAATGGTAGCTTTAAAAAATACTGAAATAAAAAAATACTGAAATTATAAATCTAAATTGACGTAGTCCTCATAATTGCTTGGAAATTAGTCAAGTCTTCTCACATTTTCCAAAGAGTTAGTGATAAATTAGAACAAAGGAATTAAGGCAAGGATTTATCTTGACCCAGTGCCCCAGGTCCCATCAGATGAAACAAAGGCATGTCTGCTCCTTGGTTTTCCTTGTCACCATTTGACCTTTTCACTGAGTGTTTGCTGCCTTTGCCCAGACTGAGACAATACATTTCTAGAAACTGCATCTATTTAAATAATGTTTATTCAGATCTAAATATTTGGTTTAATAAAACTATTGGAAGTAGAAATCAGAGAACCATCATTCAGGAATAGGTCTTACTCTAGTTTATGTTCAGTTCTGCCCATTCATTTTCCTATATTTTTACCACACAGTTTTTCAGTTCGCATTTCAAATTTTTTACTAAAATTATTCAAGATTAAAAAATAAATTACAAAATTAAAAAAAGAAGAAACTTGCCTGCCTCTAGCTCATTCTCTTTCCAACTCAAGCCCTGGTTAGTCAGCCAGAGATGATGTAACATGCCTCCGAAAGGCTCCAGCTTGATAGCATTCATTCATTGTACACTCGGTGACTACCTGTTGTGTGCCAGCACCATAGAAATCCTGGAGGATACAAGGAATGAAACTCTCATAAATGTCTGTCCTCAAGCTTACGTTCTGTGCTGAAATGTATCAGAGCATCCTGTCTTCTCACAGTGTTAACAGTCTCCAGTGACAAGTCTGAGACCAACTAGCAAAAAATGCTTCTCCTTTGTTCTCCTGGAGAGTCCTTGTCTCTCAAAGGGTCCCTGATAAGCCAAATAAAGCCTCACTGAGAGTTGCCAACCATAGGAAATGTGGTTGCTATAGATGACAGACTTAATCATTAGACAGTCTTGTCCTCCTCCAAGACCGATCACCTCTGAGGGTTTCCCTAGTGCCACTTTTCCCTGCCATATCCTGGTCCCTCCATGACCGAACTCATTTTACCACTCCCTTCATCTTGCCTCTTCTAGAAACATCACTTTGGAACTTTATTTCAGTGTGTGCCTGGTATGAATGTGGACCTTAAAAAAAGAGTATCCAATGCAGTCCTGCCTTCTAAGAACTTAAGAATTCTTTGTTTTTCTATTTTTTGGAGATTTTTGAGTGTGTGCTCACTTGAGAGACAGAGAAAGAGAGGCAGAGAGAGAAAGCGAGAAATCACCTCCCAGGGTACACCACAATCCCTTCTTTTTCATTCTTCTCTTGAGATTTTAGGTATGCACACATAGCACACGTGCCTGGGGTGGGTTTCAAGCTTTCGGGTCTGGGATTCAAACTGCAGTGGGCCACGTGGGAGTCCAGTGATGTAACCATTATCTGTTGGTCCCAATAACTTAAGAATTCTGAAGACTTAACACATTTGAGGTGTCACCATAAGGAATGTGTCTGATTAGAAAAAGATGTTCAGCCTTAATATTATCTTAGTTTGACCACTATAACAGATTACCATAGACTGGGTGGCTTAATAAAGCATGTATTTCTCAGATTTCCGAAGGCTGGGTAGTCCAAGATTAAGGTGCCAGTATGGCTGGGTTTCATGAGCGCCTGACTTCTGGTTTATAGATGATCACGTTCTCTTTGTATCTTCTTAGGACAAAGAGGAGGGAAGAAGAATTAGGAAAGAGAATATGAACACCCTGGTGTCTCTTCATATAAGGGCATTAATATCGTTTATGAAGTTTATGACCTTATGACCTAACATACTTGTCTCCCAAAAGATACATTACACTGGGGAGTTAGGATTTCAACATATGAATTTTTTTTTAAACATTCGATTCCTAATAATATGGTAATATAGTGGATTTAAAGACTGAAGCAAGTTACTGAATTGCTGCATGTTTAATATGCAGATCACAAGATGTTAAGAGGCCAAACGTTCTCATCCATTCTCCCCTCGGGATCTTGGGCACGCACACACATGCGCCCGGCGTGAGTTTTAAGTCACCGGGTCCAGGATGCGAACTGTGGTTGACTACGTGGGAGTCCAGCAACATAGCCATTACGCTAACTGCTGGTTCCTTCAACATATGAATTTTGAGGGTGAACATTTAGTTCATAATAATATGATTGGTAATACAGTGGATTTTAAGACTGAAGCAAGTTACTGAATTGCTGCGTGTTTAATATGCAGATCATAAGATGGTATGAGGCAAAACATAATCAGGTGGTATAAAGACTTCCATAGGATGATGGTAAAGGTGACATCAGTGTTGTCTGCAGTCATAGGAAATGATTCGACAGGTATTTTGAGTCCTGTGTTTGGCCATGAAGAAAGGATAGACTCTAGATTGGGTGGAATATAGACAAGAATCAGGAATGGTTGTAACTCAGACACATGTTCACTGATACCCTGATTGGTTCTGTCCTGTCCCATTTTAGTAGGGAGAGAGAGAACTCTTTATATTCTTATTCCTAACCAGGACTCCATAGCATGATTTTGATGTGGGAATATTTGTGTTTATTGGAGAACCATCTGGAATTCAGGTGTGTGTCAGGATTTGGCTATGAGTTTCTGTAGAAAGGGACTCAGGAGGAATGATGTAACACAGGGAGGAGTAATTGAATGTTAAAAGGCTGAGTATCGAAAAAAAAATCTATTTGATGACCGCAGTAAGATATATAGCCCCAGCTAGGTGCTACTTTAGGATGCCTAAAGTTAGACTTGTGTTCATGGAAATGTATATATCAGCTGTGTTTGCTATGAAAATATTTAGATTTAAGATCTTTAGTAATTCAATAAAATGTGGGGGGAAAACAGTATAGAAAGTAAACCTAGATACCAGAGACAGTGTGAGAAGAGACTGGGAGATGGCAGAGGGTAAGAAATAGGGAATCAATGATGGTGGGAGGGGGAGCAAAACATACAGGAAACAAGAAATGGAAAGTTATTTGTTGATAATAACATGTTTGTTGATGTGCTTGATTGAGACAATACACAGTGTACCCTGGATGAGAAACCTCATTTTTTATGCTGTAATGATGTACAGTGAATGAATGTAAATAAATAAATTTAAATTAAAAAAGGAAAAAAAAAGAAGGCTGAGTACCCACATGGGGTTACACAAAGGGCCTTACCTAAGCTAGAAGGAAGGATGAGTAGGATCTGAGACTCCTACATAAAGGCAAGACTTTCCCAAAAGGCCACACTGCAGTAAAAGGATAAATTAGGAAAAAGAAATCCATGGTACAGAGTGGAAAGAAGGAAACCTGACTATCATAGGTGGAAAAATTTCCTAAGAATTTTTAATGACAAGCTTGTGGTTCATGTCAACTTGGGGTTTGAATTTATACTATCTGCTAAGAAATTAACATAAGAATTTGTTCTGAGTCAGTAATATCCTGGCAATAGGATGTGGAAAAGGACTCTAGAGAGGAAAACCCTTAGTGTAGTTTACACAGAATTCCCATAGATAAGGCCCTACTGAAGATGAACTCACAACCGAAATTTAGATAACAGCATGTTCAAATGTGTTATTTCTTGTTGTCTTGAAATTTTGACAGGAGCCTAAGAACATAATGTGTCAGATCACCTATGAAGAACAAGTGACACTTGTGAGGCTGATTTTTTTACCTGCCTTCACAGTATGTACAGAGAGGCTGTAACATTGATAAGAAATTCTAGAGTAAGAATTTCTTTGGAGAGACAGAGTTGTAGATGAACAAGGTGTTCTTTCTCCTACTCCTAGTCAAATGTTGTTAGAAGGGTGTAAATATATAGTAAGTCAGTTTTACTGTCTCTTCTATAATTGAGGAGGTGAAGGAGCTGGTATCTGATTTATACTTGGAAACATCTAATGGCAAGAGAGTGGCCAAACACTTTGAGGCAGAGTGAGGATAGATGGCTACAAGGAGAGATGTTACATTTCCACAGAATGGGGATAAGTGTGAATGTCTTGTAGACTAGATGTGGGTCCTGTAAAGGGTAGGAAGCAGAGAGGGGATCAAATAAAAGGTTTTTATGGGCCAGTAGGTGGCATGGTGGTTAAGGAGCTGAACTCCTACATGGCCAACCATGGTTTGAATCCCACACATGGTGGCTTGCTTTCTCCTCCCTGCCCCACCCCGCCCTCCTTTCTCTGTTTGCCTCTAGTCAAAGAAAATAATAATAATGATAATGAATATAATTAAATAATTCTTTAATAAATGAAGAGACAAAGTGTTTTGCCTAGAGAAGTGAATGATTATAGCAGGAACACGTTGGATATAAAACCCAGAAACCTAGGATATGGATTTCTCTCCAAGTACTTCTGAGTGAAGAGTTGCACACACTAAGAAAATTAAGATATACATTCTCAGGAACCCAGAGGAAATTCCAGGGTATAAAGAAAAGTAGCATTCAGCCACCTGTCACAACTGGAAGGTACCAATGTCATATTACCATTGTACCAGTCAAGTAAGACTCTCACTCAACCTTTGGCCCCTAGGCTCACATAATTGGGTAACTATAATCCCTGGTTCATGGCAGAGTCATCATTAATATATGTATGTCCTGATTTTTAATAATATGGTAATAATGAAACCACTACCCCAACCAAAAACTAGGACCTTAGTCACAGTCCAGGTCCAATGATGTATTTTCCCCATCCATCCCTTCTGACGCCTTTACCACAAAGTGGTCATCATTCTGAATCCTGTATCAACATTCCCTTGCTTTCTTATTCTCTAAGGAAAGGTTGATTGAGATACTAAAAAAACTATAGGAAAATGAACACCTTAAGTATCTAACATAATAAAATAAATGTTGCTCTATAAAATATATATATAAAAAGAGACAATCTGCAAAGGCTTACTTTACCTGGCAAGATGAGAAAACAAAGACACAATAGGAGTAAAAAGCTAGCAAAACTATAGCTCCAGTAGGGGTTTAAAATAACATCTATGAGCAATTTTGTGCCAGTGAATTTAAAATAAGAAATTACCTGGAAAAATAACATCTTAAAGATGGACTTAAGAAGACAGAGAGAACCTGAATGGATCTAAAATTACTAGAGGAATTGAATCATTGTTAAAAATATAATCCCCACCTTCCCCAAACAACAACCAACACAGAAAAATCCATGCTATGGTCTGAATATTTATAACCCTTTAAAATTCCTAAACCCTAATCACCAAGGTGATGGTGTTAAGAGGTGGGGGTCTTTGGGAGGTGATTAGATTGTGAGTGCTCAATCCATTTATAATGGTATTAGTGCCCTTATAAAAGGGGTTGAGGGGGTCCAGCAGGTGGTGGGGTGGTTAAAGATGCTAGATTCCCACATAGCTGACTGCTGTTCCAATCCTGAACCTGGCAGCTTGACTTCTCACTTTCCCTCTCTCTCAAGCTCTGTCCCTTTCTGGTAAAATAAAAATAAATAAATAAATAAATAAATAAATAAATTTAAATACAATAATTCTTTTTTTTTTTCTTAAAAAAAAAGGGGGGGCCTGAGGGAGACTGTTTGACCCTTCTGCCATGTGAGGATGAATGAGGGCTGCCATTTTTTAATCAGAGAATGAGCTCCTTCCAGACTACTGAATCTCTGCTACTTTGGTCTGGGACTTCCTAGTCTTTAGAACTCTAAGACTCAGACTAAGGTATTTTGTTGTGGTAGTCTGAATATACTGACACAACCCACCAGAGGATTTTATAGGTGATGGCCAGCAAATACAGAACCTATAATATTATTGTCATATTACTTATACTATGATTTTGAGTTTCCATGTTGGAAATTACCTTGCCCTGTGGACAAAGTTGGACCATGAATATGTGAACTTAGAAATAGCCCATTTTAAATTCTTAACCCCTCCAAAGTAAAATTGCAGGGTCTTAGATGTAAGTGAATGTTTGGTTCCTTAAATTATTCGTAAATGAGTGAGCCAATTTTATCTAGTGAAAATAAGCACTATAATTCTTCACTCAGCTACCTCAGAGGAGCATGATTCTTGGTATGAAAAGAGCAAGTGTTCCAGATTAATGTGTCCTGTGTCAAACAACTTTACTAATCAAGTCACACCACTGGTTTCAAAACCAAAATATTTACAAACTGTATAGGATTTACTGGGAATTGATCACATGACCTAATTGTGTCCTGTTAGCTCTTTCCTTGGTAGTTACAGTGTTCTCAGAGTTGCAGCCCAGCCCAAGCTATAGCTAAATTCACATTTTAGTGAGTTCTGATGTAGAAGGATTCTACTGTGTTTTCTTTAGAATTTAGGTTTTGCCTAATTATTCTATTTTATTTTTTGGCATTTCCTTACTAGCTAACTCCACAGCTCTCAGATATTACTGTCCTGATTAATTAGTAGTTGTGGATTATTAACTTGGTTTATAGGTCATTGTTTCAATGGATAATTTTTTTTTTCTTTAAGAGAGATTTTTGCTATAGGGTGTGTGCACTTGCCAGAGAGACAAAAGGTGAAAAATCACCTCCTGGGGGGGGTCGCCACACCCAGTCCCTTCTCCTCCATTCTCTTCTCGGGACCTTGGGCATTCATGTGCATGTGCCTGCCATGATTTCTAAGCTGCCAGGTCCAGGACTTGAACTGTGATTGACTATGTCGGAGTCCAGCAATGTAACCATTATGTCATCTGTTGGTCTCTGTATGGATAATTTTTAACTTCTTGTCTGAGTTAACTTGCAGAGATTTTGAATGAATTTCCTCTTCTGGTTAAGACAGTTTCAGTACCATAATTCTTCATGCAGCCACTCATTCATGTCTGTTTAGTCATCAATCATTTTTTTTGTCTTCTATGTATAAGATAAAGATGAATAAAGTTTAGATTTTGACCTTGGATTTCTCACAGTCTGGAGGGAGACGTGAACATACTCATAGATTTATTACAGCCAAGTAGGATAAATGCGGTTCAGAAACAGGAAGAAAAGGCAAGGGCTGTGCAGAGGAGGGAAGGATTAATTCTCCTTCACTGGGGAGGTGAATTTTAAGCCATGTGTTTAAGGACTACAAAGGAGGGCTAAGCAGTGGAATTAACAACGGCAAAAAATGAATTTCTTGAAGTAGCTAGGAAATGGTTATGAGTTCAATATGTTAGAAGTAATAATGTACGGGACCAGCAGTTAGCGTAATGGCTATGTTGTTGAATTCCCATGTAGTCAACCACGGTTCGAGTCTTGGACCTGGTGGCTTAAACTCACGCTGGGTACATGTGCATGTGTGCCCAAGATCCCAAGAGGAGAATGGAGGAGAAGGGATTGCAGCATGGCCATCCCCCCTGGGGGGTGATTTCTCGCTTTCTGTCTCTCTGTCTCGCTCTGTCTCTCTGGCGAGTGCATGCACTCTGTAGCGAAAAACCTCTCCAAAAAAGAAAGAAAAGAAGTAATAACGTACAAAAGGGAGTTCCAGGAGATGAAGTTAGAAAGATTTTGAGGATTGTATCAGCTATCTATTGCTATGTAACAAGTTAGCACAGAACTTAGAGGCTTAAAAACACTGAATTATTTGACAGTTTTTGTGGGTCAGAAGTTATGGTCCAGCTCTAATACGTGAGTGGTTCAGGCTCAGGGTTTCTCATGAGCCTGTAGTCAAGGTGTTGGTAGTGGCTGTAGTCATCTGAAGGTGTAAATGAGGCTGGGAGATCTGCTTTGATAGTGGTTCACTCAGATGCCTAGCAAATTTAGACCTTAGTTTTCCATCTTATGCACCATTCCAGAGGGCTGCTCAGGTGTCCTCATGATATGGCAGCTGGCTTCCTCCAGAGTGAGAGATCCAGGAGACTGTAAGGCAGATGCTGTAATGTCTTTTATGATTTGGCCTTGGAGGTCATACTCCTCCATTTCTACAACATTCTATTGATTACATGGGTCAACTAATTTTGGAGTACCAGAGGCAAGAATCATTTGGGGCTCATTGTGGAAACTGGCAACTCAGGAGCATGTTGTGAAGTGCCTTGGGCGTATAGCATAGAAGTTACAATATTTTAAAAAAATAAATCATAAGGGAGGGTCAGCAGATGGCGTAGCAGTTACATTGTTGAACTCCCATAGGTTCGACCGTGGTTCTAGTCCTGGACCTGCTGGCTTGAAAATCACGCTGGCACATGTGTACATGCCCAAGATCCCAGGAGGAGAATGGAAGAGAAGCGGTTGCAGCATGGTCATCCCCCCTGAAGGGTGATTTCTCACTTTCCTTCTCACTGTCTCTGTGTCTCTCTCTCCTGCAAGTGCATGTGCTCTTTAAAAAAATCACAATGAAACCAGTGAAGGTTGTTATTTAAAATATCATTTATGAAAGCAATCTATACATACTATAGAAAATTTGGAAAGCATAAAAAAGTACAAAGAAAAAATACTTATAATTTTACTACACAGAGGATCACTGCTAAAATTTTAGCATATTATCTTCCAGTTTTTACTGCTGATAAAGATTTGTATTGTTTAAAAGTTTTTTTACTTTAAAAAAACAAAAACATTTTACTATAATGTAAGTAGGATTTGTATAATTAAAAAAGCAACAGAGGTTTTATACAGAGTTGTTAGACTGAGGTCTTGAGAAACTTGTGAAAGAGACCAATAAGGAGTGTGAGAGATAATGAAATATTGTACAAGGTGCTAGTAATAGGGTTGGAGTTGTAAGAGTTGAAACATGAACCAGCAAATAGCATAATGGTTACATCACTGGATGATGTAACCACGTAGTCGACCATGGTTTGAGTCTCAGACCTGGGGGCTTCAAACTCACGCCTGGTACGTGTGCATACATGTCCAAAATCCCAAGAGGATAATGGAGGAGAAGGAATTTCAGTGTGGCTATCCCCCCAGGGGGTGATTTCTCACTTTCTGTCTCTCTCTGTCTCTCTGGCAAGTGTAGATACTCTATAGCAAACCCCATGAAAACAAACAAACAAACAAACAGCGTTAGAAGGGATTTCTGAGCTGGAATCTACTGGTTAGATGTTCTGAGTATGAAAGGGAAATATTAAAGACAAGACTAAAATTTCTGGAGCATCAAAAGATTTTAGTTGATGGTATGGGTACATGTAGGTAATTAAGAGTCTTTGTTTGAAATGTACTATTGAAGGTTCCTGCTAGACATATGGGCACTCTACATGTGTTCAGTGGTTAGAGAAGACGTTAGTGGAGAAGAAAAAAATTGAAGATACAGGAGAAAGAGGTGATAAATGACAGAGCATGCTGTTAATATAGATATGAGGGGAGACAGTCCAGGTAAATGGCCATGCTTGGGGAGGAGGTGGAGTAAGCTTGTAGCATCATTGCTTATCTGCTATATGCTGGGCACTAAGAGTACATTATTTTAATTGCTTTATTTTTATTTTTAAAAATTTGCTATAGGGCACTTGTGTTCACCAGAGAGAGACAGTGAGAATGAGAGTAAGAGGGAGAGAGCGAGAGAAAGCAAGAAAGCAAGCCTCCTGGTCTGGAACTTAAACCACAGTCAGCCATGTGAGAGTCCAGCATCTTAACCAACTCACCACCTGCTGACTCCTCTCATTTAATTCTTAAGATAGCATAGTAGGAAGGTGCTATTACTCTCATGTAATTGGTATAGAAATCAGGCTCCAAGTGGTTAAATGGCTTGTTAGGAATACCCAGATAGTAAATAACAAACCTAGAAATCAAACCGAGCTCTTCTTGGAAAGTGTGATAACCTCATTTCTGAGCTTTGACTTCTGACAGCTTTTAAACTCCACCACTACTTTCCTTTCTGCTCTACATCTGGGCAACTTTATAAGAAAATTCAGTCTCTCTCTCTCTTCTCCTTTGGTGCTAGTACAAACTACACAAGCCCCAGCAGAGGCAGAAGAGCCTGGCCCCATCCCTAGTCCCTACTCACAATAAAAGCTAAGCCAATCTCCTACCCTACTCCCTTAAGCCAGTTTTGGACCTTCTTGGAAGCCTGCCCTGTCCAGAAGCCTCATTTTGTGAGTAATAAACTTCTTCATATATTCTTGGCCCATATATGGTGAACCAGATTTTATTCAAGGCAAGGGGGTCTATCCTCTTCTCTTGAGGTAACCACAGCAGTTGATTATGGACAGTGTGGCTAGGAGATGACCACCACCAACAGGAGTCTTTCTTCTCTTCCTGCAGAGAGGCATGACAATTTTTTTCTGAGACACAGTTGAAGGGAGAAAGATGGGCACATTAGTACACAGATTTAAGGGGGCAGTAAGCAGGAGACAAGACTATTGGAGAAGAGAGGGGTGATTTGGTGGGCTGTAGCAGAGCACAGCGACTAGTACACTTGCTGAAGAGAAGCAAAAGAAAATTGATTGAGAAGAAGTGAGAAGACTGCTGGGCAGTCCTGTGGGTCACTCACACATTTGTGTTGACTCTAATTTGCATGAATGTGTAATTTTTATCTGCAAGTGGACTGAAATGTGGGAAAATAATCAGCATATATTTTTAGAATATTTATTGACCCATTGAAGTTCATCCAGGGAATCAAGGACTCAGGGCTAAAAGACCATCTGACTGAGAAGTCTCAGCGAAGATGAAGAACAGGCTTGGTTGGAGGGAAATGATGGGAGAAAATAGGTGATTATTATTAAAGAATGGGGATATAAGGTTTGTAGACAGAGAAGCCATCTCTGGACTTGGCCATAGGAGCAGCTGGCTGAAGTGAAGAAGGTGGGAAGTCATTAGAAGGAAGGAAGCCTAGGTGCCTAGGCGCCCAGGTGTCAGGAGTGAGCTGATCCAACTACACCCATGTTGAAGATACCCATGGTAATGGTAAGAATTGGACTGGGGAATAAGAGACCTAAATTCTCTATAATGTCCAGGAGGTAATAATGGAACAAGGGTGGGACCCACTGAATGTCCCAGGCCTCAAAAGAAGGAATTTCTGAATGAGGGCAAAACTGCTGTGTTGACATGAGACTGTCTGATATCAAGAGAATGTTACTTTGTGGGCATCCTTCTCTTGGGATTTTCTCTGAAAAAAATTCCCAATTTGAGTTAAAGGAAGATATATTAGTTCCCTTGAGTTGCTATGACAAAGTACCACAGTGGCTTCAAATAAGAAAAGTATTTTTTCACAGTTCTGGAGGCTGGACATCTGAATTCAAGGTGTTGGCAGGCCATGCTCTCTCTGAAGCCTCTGGGGAAGAACTCCTCTCTCACTTCTAGCTTCTGGTGCTTGTTGGCAATCCTAGGTGTTCCTTGGCTTGTGGTAGCAAAACACTAATCTCTGCCTCCATTTTCTTCCCCATGTCTCTTAGGTATCTTCAACTCTCTCCCTCTCCTCCTAAGGACACTAGTCATTGGATTTAGGCCCAGCCAAATACAGTAGGACACCATCTCAATTATATCTGCAAAGACTCTATTTCCAAATAAAGTAATATTTACACACACTTGGTATTAGGACTGCCGTATCTTTTCTTGGGGAAATAATCCAACCAACAGCAGAAGGGAGTAGAAGAAAAATATTGTGTAAGCAGCTGAGGGAAGAGATGAGTTTGTAATTAAGTAATGTCTTCATAGAACAAACTGAAAGGATTAAACAAGGACACAATAAAAGATGACTGGTTGGAAGGCAGGAAATGGGAAGAGAGAGTTATAGCATTGATGCCCCCAAAACAGGCATCTCGAATACTGTGGGAAAAAGTCAGCTAATGTCAGTAAGCGAGGCAGCTTGGATGGGGCATATGGTGAAGGGACTGGCCAACATGTGCTCATTCTGAAGCATCAGCCACTGCTCAGTTCCAGCTGTTTCTCGTCACAAGAAAATGAACTCTGTTACCAAATGTTCCATTAAAAAACAAAACAAAATAGTACCTCCAGATTATCAGACATTGCCTGGATTTTACATGATGCAGCTTCACTTACAAATATTAACGGAACTTTACTATAGACTACAGATCCTTATCCAGGCCACATTTGTATCATGATTGGTGACAGATCATGTGGCAAAGGGAGGCACAGGCAAGCATGACAGAAATAATGTGCACAACACAATGGTGTGTTGGGCTCTTCCTGGTTACATGACAACTGTTAGACTGCAGAGCCTAATCCCTGTGCAGTGAGTACCACCTGATGGCTTCTGCTGCTAGAAATAGATTATCCTCTTTTTTCTAGAGAGTCGTTGCCCTTGCTTTGAAAGTTTCATCCCCTTGAGTGGATAAAACTGTTGTAACCGAGATGGGAGGTTTCTTATGTGGCCAGAGTCTTTGAGGTTGAGGAGGCTTTAGATATACAAAAGATAGATGGGAGGTTTCTTATGTGGCCAGAGTCTTAGGTTGAGGAGGCTTTAGATATACAAAAAAGATAGTGCCAGGGTATTCCAGGAAGGGGGAAAGAGCATGGAGACAGGCAAGGAGGTGGTATGTGCATACACATGAAAAGATCTTCTCCTTGTAGAGTAAAAACAGCATGATCTTTCTGATCTAGTACAGTAATAATTTCTCCTGGCTCCAGTCCTGGTTCTTGGTCTCCTTCACCATGGAATGTTATCTTCTGGCCATCTCTCATGCCTTTGTCAGTATGAACTTCTAGAATCTTTTTCTCTCGAACTATCTTCCTCCCATTGCAACTTTTACATCTATCTTTAGGACTGATCTGTTCTCCATGGCCTTGGCACTCCATGCATACAGATTGCATTTGCTGAACCATTCCAGGTCCTTTGAATTCTTATTTGCATTCCAATTGGGACAGCACTCTACTGCTCCTTTCTTAGCACCTTGGCCTTCACATTTGTCACAAATCACATTCTTTTTCAGGGCCATTTTTCTTGTTACACCATTATATAAATCTTCTAAGGTTACCAACAGCTGATGTACAACATTTTTACCTCTTCGTTCTCTCTGCATCCTTCCTCCTCCTCCAAAAAAATGTATCAAAGATGACTATTGGGGAGCCCAAACCACCACCTGCTCTACTCTCTTTAATTGCCTGCTCTCCTCCTTTGCCATATAATTCTCTCTCTCTCTCTTTTTTTTTTTTTGTTTGCATCAGAGAGAACTTCATAAACTTGAGAAATCTGTTTGAAGTTCTCTTCTTCATTTGGAGTCTTATTAGGATGGTACTTCAAGGCCAGTTTCCTGTAAGCCTTCTTCAGTTCTTCTTAGGTAGCATTAGGTTTGACCCCAAAACATCATAGTAAGTCATTTCTTTCAACATTTTCTACAGCTGGTGAGTGGGCTAAGGTCAGTGTGGGGGACTGGGAAGGTGTGTATAGCTGTGCACAGCTCAGGCAGCTGTAGCTCCTCAGCTTCTGATCAAGCATTCTGGAAAGTTCTGCCTGGTGTGTGCCACAGCTGTCATCTTTTGTAGCCCTGTATGTCTTCTTTTGAGAAATGTCTCTTTAGATTACTTGCTATTTTTTAATGGAATTACTTACTTTGTTACTGTCGAGTTGTTTGAGCTCCTGACATATCTTGGATATTAATCCCTTGTTAGATGAATAAATAGTTTGCAATATTTTCCCCCATTCTTTAGGTTGTCTGTTTATGCTTTTATTTCTTTAAGTTTTTTAGTTTGATAAAATCTCATTTGTTTACTTTTGTTTTTGTTACCTATGCATTTTAGATCTTATCCAAACAAAACAAAACAAAACAAAAAAACTCCTGGGACCAGCAGTTAGTGTAATGGCTATGTTGCTGGACTCCCACGTAGTCGACCGCGGTTCATGTCCCGGACCCGGTGGCTTAAACTCATGCTGGGCGTGTGTGCGTACATGCCCAAGATCCCGAGAGGAGAATGGAGGAAGTGATTGTAGCGTGACCATCCCCCCGGGGGGTGATTTCTCGCTTTCTATCTCTCTGTCTCTCTCTGTCTGTCTGGCGAGCGCACGCACCCTATAGCAAAAACCTCTAAAATCAAAACAAAAACAAAAACAAAACAAAACAAAACTCTTTATCAAGTCCTGAAGTGTTATTCCTATGCTTTCTTCTGGTAGTTTCATAGTTTGGAGTTATACATTTAGGTCTTTTATTCATTTTGAGTTGATTTTTGTATACAGTGAGAGATATGGGTCTAGTTCCATCCTTCTGCATATGGATATCTAATTTTCCCAGCATCATTAATTTGAGATGTTGTCCTTTTCCCAGTGAATGTTCTTGTCCCCTTTGTTGAAAATTTTGTGTATGTACATGAATTTATTTCTGGGTTGTCTATTCTGTTTCTTTGGTCTGTGTGTCTGTTTTTATGCCAGTACCATGGTGTCAAACTGAATTTTAGATGTAAAACAGATCTTTATTTTTTTAATTCACATAGCATTTACATATGATAAAGTTAGTCCCTGAGAATAACAAATTCTGCTTTAATATGTAGACAAATTTAAAATGGGAGAGGTGGTGGTAGAGATTGGATGATGGGTGCACGTTCAGAGGAACTTCATTGCTAGCGAATTTAAGTTTAGGATTGACATGAATACCTGTTCACCACTCTCCACAGAATCTTAGAGTTCTGAGAACACAGCTTAATAATGACTGGGCTAGCTGATCTTAGACCTGAATGTCTAGAGTGCAATTGGTACATGGCAATATCAGTTTCACCTGGGAGCTTCTTAGAAATGGAGAATCTCCGTCCACCCTAGACCTCTTGAATGAAAATGTACACTTTCACAAGATCCTCAAGTGACTTGTTTTTCTGTGAAGTACTGATTTAGAACACTGTGTCTTGAACTTGGCTGGATGTTGGAATCACACAGTGCTTCTCAAACCTTAATCTTACAGACCTGATTATTCTGAGGTCCTTTCTAGCTCTCCAGTGCCACAATATTAATATTTGGCTTGCGATAGAAACTTAGAAGTTGTCACATGAATTAGATAGTAAAGGAAGTAAATGTTCTAGAAATATGTGCGTCACTTTGTTGTCTTATTAATATTGGGTTGCTGGAAAAATCATGACTTAATTTTGCATGAAAAAAATACGCCATGACTTTTTCAACAGCCCAATACTTCAGCCTTTTACTATCTAGAAAATCCCTGGTACATTAAAAAGTACTCAGACTATGGAGGCAGGAAAGATTGTAAGATATTTTTACTTTCTAAATGATACATTCCTGTATTCCCTAAAATTTGTGTAAGTAGCCCAATTAAAACCACCAATTCAATTAATACGTGAATGAAGTGACAGGTTAATGAAAGCACTGCTTGGAAGAGGGAAAAAAAGGGACATCTTGGTAACTTTATAGACTGTATCAGAGAGAAACATTGCCAGTATAAAAGGTTTATTTTTTTGTGTGTGTGTGTATGTGGGAGGGAAATAATCCTCAGTCGACCACATCTTAGACTTGTTACTTTTATTTTCACTCTCTTTAGCTATCATTAACTCTGAGCACTTTATTTCTGTGAGCCCCTTCTGCTAAACTTAATGCCTCTGTGCAGCTCACAATCTGGGATTTGGATATTTCATTTTGCCTATGCGAGCAGGTTAGGGCTGTCTCATCAGAGGGAGCATTTATTTTTAATCTTATTATTTATTTTTTTAATTTGGAGAAAGCATTTGTAATTATCAGTTTTTCTGATGTTGGAAAACTCTTTTCTCTTTTTTTATTTCTTTATAATTTCTGTTGTAAGCTGTACTTCAGTATAGGAGCAGCCTGTGAACTTAAAAACATTTAAAGCTCTACCCCCTCCCCCATCCTTTCCACTTGTAGAAATGATGTATATTTAAAAGTTGAACAGGAAGTATGACTGATGAAAATAGCTATTTTTACCTAAGCCAGGAAGCTATTCCCGGTAGAATTACTGTTGGAAAGAAAAATGCATTTTTATGTAGGATAGCAAAAATGTGGTTAATATATGCTGTTGGATGTCTTCTGATGCAGTACACAGGGTTCCACTTGAGTAAAAGGAACTGAAGTTTATCTGTCAGCTTCAAGGCTTGTTAAGAAGAGAGTTTTCAGTCTTAAATCTTTCTATCTCAAAATATCAAATGATGAATAAAATATAATGATCTGACTACAGGGTGGAAGCTACCACATTTGATAGAAGGAGAAATATAGTAGTTGGCTTTTCATCTTAAGGAAACTTTGTCTTTGCATCTGTGACATCAGATCTATCTTTAGTATGATCTTCCAGGCATACTGTCTTTGACACCTGCTTGTTGGATTTCAAACTGGCTGTTATCTTGAATTAACCAAGGCAGAGGTTAAAAGAACAAGTGAAACTATACCATTTTTTTTTAAAAGCCCAAACTCCACTGTAAATAAAAGCTCATCAAAGAAAGTTGATAATGAAATCTTGGTGTTACCATGGAATATTTGTCAGTACAGATTTGAGGAGCATTCCAGATCTATCAGTGAACTTTCTCCTTTTTCATCCAACAGCATTTATATGTTCAACAGCTAGTGTGTTTGGTTTCCTCCATTTTTTTCCTTTTTAAATTATTCAGGCCCCTGGCCTAATGGTTAAGGGAGCTGGATCCAACATGGCAAACTACAGTTTGGATCCCAATCCAGTGGCTTGAAAAACACACCGGACATATTTACATAGATGCCTCAAATCCCAACAGAATGGAGAAATGTTGGAAAAATGCAATGTGACCATGCCCTATTTGGATACTCTCTGTCTCTGTTTCTCTCTCTCTCTTGCTCCCTCTCCTTCTCTGTCTCACTGGCAAGCTTATATACCCTTTGGCAATTAAAATATAAAACAAAAACCCCAAACACTGGGCATTTCCTTTTGCTATGGATGAAATTCACAGAGCTGCAGTGTAAGGGGCTATATTTACATTTATTAAAAAGAATTAGCCTCGATCAGAAGGAAAACAGGGGACCTCTCTGTCCTTAGGGGCTGAATGCAGATTTTCTTGTCTCTGTAGGAAGAGAGGATTATGAAGCCTGCCCAGGAAGCCTTGAGGCACTTCAAGGGTTGAAACAGCTGGAGCTGTTTGTCTATCAAAGGAAAGTGTAACCAAAACATAGGGGACGAGGAATTTTTCTAGATGGGGTTGACTCTGACTGAGCATGACTACTCATCTTCAGTTTAAACTTCTGTGAATTCCTGTTGAGGGGAAGATTTTGAATAATAAAATAACTGATCTAAACCATCTGTCTTAAAAACACCCTGCTTTCCTTCAGGGACTAAATTATGCTCTATTAAGAAGGTTGAAACTGAATGTGAAGCCAGCTTCTTGGCTAGTCACAGATCTATCTCAAGGCTTCAGGATTTCCCAAGTTACACTATTTTTGGAGGAATAGCTAAAATGAACACACTATATAATATTAGAAATGGCAATTACTGGGACTAGCAGTTAGTGTAATGGCTATGTCACTGGACTCCCATGTAGTCAACCATAGTTCGAGCCCTGGACCTGGTGGCTTAAACTCATGCCGGGCACGTGATCCCGAGAGGAGAATGGAGGAGAAGACATCACAGCATGGCCATCCCCCCTGGGGGGTGATTTCTCGCTTTCTGTCTCTCTGTCTCTCTCTGTCTCTGGTGAGCACACGTGCCCTATAGCAAGAACCTCTCAAAAAACAAAACAAAACAAAAACAATAATAACAAATGTAATTAAATAAATAATTCTTAAAAAAAAAAAAGAAATGACAATTACTTATTGACTATTTGCCGTGTGCAAGGGACAGTAGAAAGTGTTTTATTAGGTTCTCTATTTTTATGTGTTGTCTAATTCTTTATCTCTTAAACTGAAATTTGAGCCAAGAATTATATTTGCCTCTCTACCTATATTTTCCTTTTTGTCAAATCCTTAGCTTTTTTTTTTGTAGAGAGTTTTTTAAATTTTTTTATTATTTATTTATTTTGCTATAGGGCACAAGTGCTTGCTGGAGAGACAGAGAGAGACAGAGAGACTGAAAAGTGAGAAATCACTCCCCAGGGGGGATGGCCATACCACAATCCCTTCTCCTCTGTTCCCCTCTCGAGATTTTGGGCACACATGCACACACACCTAATGTGAGTTTTAAGTCACTGGTTCTGGGACTCAAACCATAGTCGACAACATGGGAGTCCAGTGATGAAACTGTTATACCATTTGCTGACCACCAAATACTTAGCTTCTTGAAGTCAAGGACTATAAGCAGATTTGCTTTGTGCTCTCATAGGGCTTAGGGTTTGTGCTATGGTGTTTGAGTCCTTATAGGCTCAGTTTTGCTGAACAGATGAATATATGTATTTATACAGGTGACACCCATTTGCCTGGATAACAACAGTCTGATAGTTAATGAAAACAGTCATATTCATTGTATTGGGTCGTTGGAAAAGTCATGATACATTTCTGCATAGGAAGATACATTATGAGTTTTCCGACGACCCAATATATCAGAATCACAGCAAAATCACTTGATTCTCATTTCATAGTCTGTGAAGGGAATTGGGTAAGTTTATAAGAGGCCATTAGAGGTCTTTTGGATTGGTGATGTATTACCGTCACTCTTATGATTTAGTTTCTAGTCTCCATGATGAACACTGACCCCCTGGTGTGACTTTTACTGTCACTGGTTTTGTTGGTGATCTGGCTGTTATCTCTTTCTGTTATTGCAACCAGAATATAGAGAGTAATTCCTCTTCCCAGTCTCATTAGAGGCATTTCTACTGGAGCCTAGCACATAAATTTCTTTTTAGCTTCTAGACTGCTGAGCTCTTTAATTTGACTTGCTCTTGATGCATTTCAGTTCTGTGTCTCCTCATTTTTATACATGTAATTCTTTTTCATATTAATGGTATATTTCATGCTATGACATCCCAATTTTTTTTCCTTCAGAGTGAGCTCCTTGTCCATCTGGTATACCATCCTAATTTTTTTTTTTATTTTTCATTTTTTAGAAGGCCTTTATTCCTCACTACCTAGGATTTTTGGCTCCAAGTACCAGATGTCAACATTAACATATTTAATACCTGACCCTACCCAGAGCTCTCTGGGTTCCTGGGCTGAGACCTTCCTGACATCCTGGGAGATATGCAGTGCAGGCCTTTGCTCTGTGATATTCTCTACAGATATATATCTATAGATACATAAAGAACACCAACAAAACCAGTGCCAGGAAAAGTCATACCAGGGGTCAGTGTTCATTACGGAGATTAAGCACTAAATTAAAACATAGTGATGGTAATACATGACTAATGCAAAAGACCTCTCATCTATATATCTATAGACATATATTTATATATTATATATTCTAAAATCGCAAATTATCAAATGTTATCAGTAACAAACCAATGTTGAAATAAACTCAAGCAATTAAGAATCACTACACTAAGGTTTCTAATTTCCTCAGTTAATTTTGGAATCAGGTGAACATTTCTTTTTTTCTTTTTCAGTCTTTGTTTTACTTGACTGGTGGTATTTCACACTCTGACCACTTCCTTCTTGTACTTGATCCTCTGTTGGCTTCTGAGACATTACTCTCTCCTGGTTTTCTAATCATTCTGATATTTTCTTCTAGTGTCTATTTTTTTTTTAGCCCATTCCTTAAATGCAGTCTTTGCCTCTTTCCTTTTCTTATGCTGTATACTTTATATGATTAATTTATGTGGTTCTCATTACCCTAAGGGCTTCAAGCTTCCATCTTTATGCCAATATCTATATTGATTCTGTATACTAATCTTTATCTCTAGATCTTTCTTTTGAGTTCTATATGTATACTTCAAAATGACTAGTAGTCATGTTCACTAGATGCCTGTGAGCGTGTAAGAACATCAAAATGAAAATGTCTGAAACCAAACTTGTTTCCACATCATTAATCTTTTTTTAATATTGCCTACTTTAATTAAATGCATGCCATATTTATTCTGGTTGCTCCAGCCAGAAGCTTTAAAGTTATCTAAGATGTACTTCTTATTCTTACCACCTTCATGGTTTCAAAATTTAAGTCCTGTTGAGTGTGTCCAACTTCTCAAAACTAGCCTTTCTTTTACATCTTTGAAGCCACTTATCATTTCTCAGTGGTAGTTTCTAAAATTGCCCTTTACCTGTTCTCTGTAAATGTTCTTTCTCCCCACATTCCTTTCCCTTACTGCAATCAGAGTAATACTTCTCAATGCCAATTTGATGATGACTCTATCCTGCTTAAAATCTTTTAATGCAACCTTCCTGATCATGAGATGAAAGTTAAACACCTTAAACCCACTCACCAAGATCCTTTAGCATCTTCAGCCTTTGTCTTTGTCACCCCTCCCACATATGCTGTGTCCCAGTCACACTGAAAGTGCTGCTGCTTCCTGAATATCTCCTTCTTGTACACAATGTTGCTTCTTCATATTTACCTAAAAACTGCATGGATTGAAGTGTAAGTCATGATAGTAGACATGGTTATTTTCAAATGGGACTTTTGGTGTATACTAAGGTTAGCAAAAGAGAGGATGTAGTAGAGAAGATGGTGTGATTTGTGTGATTGGAACAAAGACTTCAAGAGTGCTTACTTACTGCTTGTAGAGGCAGAGTTTTTTCCAAGTGAGATGAAGTTCTCTAGGATAATAAAGCTATAAAGATTGTGTGTGTGTGTGTGTGTGTGTGCACGAAGGGATAAGGATCAGAGAATATGGAATTCTTGAGCGGAAGGTGAGATAATCTGCATTTCTGTTGTCTACAAGATCAAGCTGTAAAATCTGAAAGGTATGACAGCTCTGAGACAATGACTCCTTTGGGGCTGTTGAATCCTTAGAGCAGAACTTAATACCAGAACATCTTATGTTACACTTTGGGGTTGCTGAGCCAGGGCTTCACCAATTAGCAGGACAGCTTCAACCTGAAATTGAAGAGTATATCTGGAATCCAAAAAAGAAAGTATTTTTTTCTGTTAAGTAAAGGATATGATTAATCATAGTAACACCTTGCATGTTTGAACATTTAGTCAATATTAGGCATGATTTTAAGAGTTTTATATCCACTCATTTAGTCTTTACAAAATTATGATATATGCACTATTCTTAGTTCTTTTTTTACAGCACAGAAGGATTGAAATAATTGCCTAAAGTCACAGTGCCAGGTGGTAGAACCATGACCGAAATCCAGCACTCTGGCCCCGGAGCATGTTCTCTTAGGCATATTAATTAGACCAGGGATTCAGTCAAGAATGAAACCAGGAAGAAGAGTAGGGACCAGAACAAGAACCTATTGGACAGGGAGGATTTGTTGTTGCTAACTTATAACTTATTGCACACATGTACACAACACACATTCATACATACAATTGGGCATATACTCTTATACATATACATACTTAGACACATACACACTCATGTACACAAACATACACAGCACACATGTCCAAATATGTGCCCTTATACATATAGAGATGGTCATGGCTTTACCTAGGTTTGGTCTTTGAAGAAATCTCATTATTTCTGGTCTGAATATTATTGAATCTGATCTGAATATTATTGAACGAGCTAAAATAGGGACAGTGTGTCATCACAGTGCCTTTATATTTTTTTCTCACGTATGAGTAATTTTTTTAGCTTAAAGCTAAATATAATTTAAGACGGAGAATTCTGAAATGTTTCCTAGCTATTTATAATGCACTGTGAAACAGATAATTAAAGGATTACTCTAAAATGTAGATCTAATGGGAGAATTTGGTAGCTGATTTGACCTTATCACATGGTGCTATCTCAAAGATGACACTTTCAGCTTGAATTATAGAATAATATTTTGACCTCTGCCCTTTGAGGTGATCAGGAGCTCCATACTTTATGCTATTTCAATAGCAACAGCTGCGTAGAAGTTGGGAGGATGTGGCTTTTGGCTCTGTCTGTGGCCATGCCTGGTATAAGGATGACACTTAGAAAGATACCTAACCAACCTAAATCCCCGTGGGAGCAGTTGCCTTAGTTGGAAACATTTGGTGCCAAGGATCAGAAAGTCACTCCAGCAAGCTCAAAGAGGACATTATAGGAAGGATCCAGAAGTATCATGGAACAAGGTTAGGAAGTACAGTTGGGCTTCCTCTTCCTTCTTCTCTCTCTCTCATAGGCTGTGGGGTCTTTCATCTCTGTCCCTGTTTTGGCCTATATTCTTGTCTATTTTTTGCAAAATGGCTCTTCTTTTTTCTTCGCCCATACTTGACTTGACTCTAGCTTTATATCACTTCTGGTGCATGTTGGAGTCTGATCCAGGTCTCTGAATCTCAATTTAGAACTGTGGAAGAGAAGCTGCTATATGAGCTCTGTGCCCAAGCTTGGTTCAATTACCTATGGTTAAGTAGGTGGGTGGGAGTTCTCTGTCCAATGCCCACTCTGTAGGGATTTTTGGCACAGACTCTCAGAAAGGGCACATGGGAAGGATTAATTAATGGAGAAAATGATTTAAATATCTGTAGTGTAGCAGTGGATATTTTTCTAGGTTTGGGTTTCTTGATACCTCCACAACTTAAGAGCAGGTTTGTGTGAATGAACCCATAAAATTAATACATGAATATTAAGGCACAGAAAGGTTAAAACCATTGCCTAAAGTCACAGTGCTATGTGGTAAAGCCAGGATTAGAACCCAGTACTCTGGCTCCTGAGCCTGTCCTCTTAACCACATTAAAGCAGAGGTACAGGCAAGAATGAAACCAGGAAGAAAAGTTGGGACTGGAGAAGGGGCCTGTGAAGCAGGGAGAATTTGTGATTGCTCTCTTATTACTTGTTGCTCATGTGTACACATATACATGTACGTATTCATACACACGTATGTACACACTCTCAATTCCACATTCACAATATGTGCATAGTCTTGTACAGATACACATGTATACTCAATCTGAGCTCTTGCTGAAATAAAACTCTTTCCTGAAGTATTTTGGGCATACATAAGGGGTATCTTACTTGGCCCTTGCTCTAGCTTACTCTTATTTTGTCCTCTGCCACGTTAATTTGAGCCATTCTGGTACCAGCTGTTTTGGCCTGTTCGGCATGGACTTCTGTACCCAGGTAAACCCAGGTTCCTGCTGGTCGATCCTGGCCAGTAATGACATCCATCCTTCCATGGTGTGGAGCAGGAAAACGCTTTATCTTCTGTGTTGTACTTAACTGAGGCAGGAGGGGCTGTGGTGGATTAGGCAGCTCTGAAAGATTGCAGAACTTAGTACAGCAACTCCTTCCATCCTTACATAGGCTCTTTTCTCCCCAAGGCTGTACATGCTGCCAAGACAGCTGGATTTGGAAGGCTTCGAGAAAGCAAAGCAAGTCAGACCCTGAAAGACAGACTTTGTATGTCTGCATTCAATATATACCGAATGTCTGCACTCTATAGCAGAAATGGAAAGTTGGGAAGGTATAGTAGTAGGGAGGGGATGATAGATACTAAAGATAGTAAGGATAGGGAGAATATGGAAGTGGATGAGAAAGGGAGGGAGGGGAACAGGGGAAGAAACAGTAAGTACATTTAATTGACAAAAAATTGTAAAGCTATTTACTAATGATAATGTATATAGTAATGTCTTTGTCTTAACTGATATGCATGGTATTTGTGCTAGAAAAAAACAAAGCTGTACACTGTAAAAATACATGTGATTAAATGTAAATTTTTAAAAATTTAAAGAAAGGATAGGTCATTATCTGAAGCTCTCTCTTTCTGATCTGCCAGACTTTCTTGCTCATCTGCTGTGCGCTGGTGAATGTTCTGTTTGGCTTTTTCCTTTGTTCTGGTTTCCATGACATATTCACTTGTACTCCATCATGAATAGCTAAACTGTCTAAACCTCAGTACTGGGTATTGTCTAAGCTTTTACTCCAGTGAGGCTCCTAGTTTCCACATAAACTGATTCCAAATAGACACTTGGTGTGTGTGTGTGTGTGTTCGTGTGTGTGTGCATGCATGTGCGCATCTGAGACTACTAACTCTACACTCCATGTCAGTGCAGACTCCAGATATGCATAACCTGTCATATACTGTGTTAGAGACACCTGGAACCTCTCATTTCCCTGTTGTCTGTGCACAGATATCTCATACACATCAGTCTCTTACTAGTGGTTGAAAGTATCTCAAGAACCCTCAGGTTAAGGTCTTCTTAATTTGAAGTTTTGGTCTCGGAGGGGGTCTGTATGGGAGTTCCAAGGGGGTCTATGAGAAACTATCTTCAAAGTGTTATATGCAGTTGAATCTTGATAGAGGATATTATCCATAACCTCTGTTAGAGGCACAAAAATATCCATATCCCCAAAAGTTTGGAAGCCAGAGACCTACACTGACCTGGTATCTGGGAGGCACTGAGTGTCACCAAATCCAGAAACATGGAGGGAGTAAGGAAACCAACACTCACTGAATAGTTACTGTGGTCCCATACCCTGAGCTGCTTGTT
>NW_006159803.1:5699850-5730186 GCF_000334495.1 Tupaia belangeri chinensis | reverse complement strand
TTTTTTGGAGAGGTTTTTTTTTGCTATAGGGTGTATGCACTTGCCAGATAGAGAGAGACAGAGAGACAGAAAGCGAGAAATCACCCCCCAGTGGGGATGGCCATGCTGCAATCCCTTCTCCTCCATTATCCTCTCGGGATCTTGGGCACACACGCACACGCGCCCGGTGTGAGTTTAAGCCACTGGGTCCGGGACTCGAACCACGGTTGACCATGTGGGAGTCCAGCGACATAGCCATTACGCTAACTTCTGGTCCCCGTGTCTATCTTCTTTAACCCATTCCTTAAATGCTAGTGTTCAGTCTTTGCCTCTTTTCTTTTCTTATGCTGTATACTTCATCTGATTATTTCACTTGATTGTTCTCATTAGCCTTAGGGCTTCAAGCTTCCATCTTTATACCAATATCTATATTTATTCTTTACACTAATCTTTATCTCTAGATCTTTCTTTTGAGTGCTATAAGTATACTTTAAAGTGACTAGTAGTCATGTTCATTAGATGCCTTTGAGCATGTGAGAAGAACATCAAAATAATACTTACCTGGCAGGGGATATACCATGATCACAAAGGTGGTTTTCCCAGGGCGAGGCTTATCCATTGCACTCTGGATGTGCTGACCCCTGCGATTTCCCCAAATGTGGGAAACTTGATTGCATAATTTGTGGTAGTGGGGGACTATGTTCGCGCTCTCCCCTGGTAAAAAAATTAAAAAAAAGAAGAACATCAAAATAAAAATGTCTGAAACCAAAGTTGTTTCCACATCATTAATCTTTCTTTCATATTGCCTACTTTAATTAAAGGCATGTCATATTTATTCTGGTTGCTCCAACCAGAAGCTTTAAAGTCATCTAAGATACACTTCTCATTCTCACCACCTTCAAGATTTCAAAATTTAAGTCCTGTTGAGTGTGTCCAACTTCTCAAAACTAGCCTTTCTTTTACATCTTTGAAGCCACTTATCATTTCTCAGTGGTAGTTTCTAAAATTGCCCTTTACCTGTTCTCTGTAAATGTTCTTTCTCCCCACATTCCTTTCCCTTACTGCAATCAGAGTAATACTTCTCAATGCCAATTTGATGATGACTCTATCCTGCTTAAAATCTTTTAATGCAACCTTCCTGATCATGAGATGAAAGTTAAACACCTTAAACCCACTCACCAAGATCCTTTAGCATCTTCAGCCTTTGTCTTTGTCACCCCTCCCACATATGCTGTGTCCCAGTCACACTGAAAGTGCTGCTGCTTCCTGAATATCTCCTTCTTGTACACAATGTTGCTTCTTCATATTTACCTAAAAACTGCATGGATTGAAGTGTAAGTCATGATAGTAGACATGGTTATTTTCAAATGGGACTTTTGGTGTATACTAAGGTTAGCAAAAGAGAGGATGTAGTAGAGAAGATGGTGTGATTTGTGTGATTGGAACAAAGACTTCAAGAGTGCTTACTTACTGCTTGTAGAGGCAGAGTTTTTTCCAAGTGAGATGAAGTTCTCTAGGATAATAAAGCTATAAAGATTGTGTGTGTGTGTGTGTGTGTGTGTGTGTGCACGAAGGGATAAGGATCAGAGAATATGGAATTCTTGAGCGGAAGGTGAGATAATCTGCATTTCTGTTGTCTACAAGATCAAGCTGTAAAATCTGAAAGGTATGACAGCTCTGAGACAATGACTCCTTTGGGGCTGTTGAATCCTTAGAGCAGAACTTAATACCAGAACATCTTATGTTACACTTTGGGGTTGCTGAGCCAGGGCTTCACCAATTAGCAGGACAGCTTCAACCTGAAATTGAAGAGTATATCTGGAATCCAAAAAAGAAAGTATTTTTTTCTGTTAAGTAAAGGATATGATTAATCATAGTAACACCTTGCATGTTTGAACATTTAGTCAATATTAGGCATGATTTTAAGAGTTTTATATCCACTCATTTAGTCTTTACAAAATTATGATATATGCACTATTCTTAGTTCTTTTTTTACAGCACAGAAGGATTGAAATAATTGCCTAAAGTCACAGTGCCAGGTGGAAGAACCATGACCGAAATCCAGCACTCTGGCCCCGGAGCATGTTCTCTTAGGCATATTAATTAGACCAGGGATTCAGTCAAGAATGAAACCAGGAAGAAGAGTAGGGACCAGAACAAGAACCTATTGGACAGGGAGGATTTGTTGTTGCTAACTTATAACTTATTGCACACATGTACACAACACACATTCATACATACAATTGGGCATATACTCTTATACATATACATACTTAGACACATACACACTCATGTACACAAACATACACAGCACACATGTCCAAATATGTGCCCTTATACATATAGAGATGGTCATGGCTTTACCTAGGTTTGGTCTTTGAAGAAATCTCATTATTTCTGGTCTGAATATTATTGAATCTGATCTGAATATTATTGAACGAGCTAAAATAGGGACAGTGTGTCATCACAGTGCCTTTATATTTTTTTCTCACGTATGAGTAATTTTTTTAGCTTAAAGCTAAATATAATTTAAGACGGAGAATTCTGAAATGTAATTTTTTCCTAGCTATTTATAATGCACTTTTAAACAGATAATTAAAGGATTACTCTAAAATGTAGATCTAATGGGAGAATTTGGTAGCTGATTTGACCTTATCACATGGTGCTATCTCAAAGATGACACTTTCAGCTTGAATTATAGAATAATATTTTGACCTCTGCCCTTTGAGGTGATCAGGAGCTCCATACTTTATGCTATTTCAATAGCAACAGCTGCGTAGAAGTTGGGAGGATGTGGCTTTTGGCTCTGTCTGTGGCCATGCCTGGTATAAGGATGACACTTAGAAAGATACCTAACCAACCTAAATCCCCGTGGGAGCAGTTGCCTTAGTTGGAAACATTTGGTGCCAAGGATCAGAAAGTCACTCCAGCAAGCTCGAGTAATGACCAGAGAGGACATCATAGGGAGGATCCAGAAGTATCTCGTCAAACAAGGCTAGGTAGTACAGCTGGGCTTCTTCCTTCTCTCTCTCTCTCATAGACTGTGAGGTCTTTTATCTCTGTCCCTGTTTCTGCCTACATTCTTGTCTGTTTTTTTACAAAATGGCTCTTCTTTCTTTGCCTATACTTGACCTGACTCTAGCTTTATATCACTTCAGGTGCATGTTAGAGTGTGATCTAGATCTCTGAATCTCAATTTAGAACTGCGGAAGAGAAGCTGCTGTATGAGCCCAGTGCCCAAGCTTGGTTCAATTACCTATGGTTAAGTAGGTGGGTATGAATTCTCTGTCCACTGCCCACTCTGTAGGGATTCTTGGCACAGACTCTTAGAAAGGGCACATAGGAAGGATTAATTAATGGAGAAAATGATTTAAATATCTGTAGTGTAGCAGTGGATATTTTTCTAGGTTTGGGTTTCTTGATACCTCCACAACTTAAGAGCAGGTTTGTGTGAATGAACCCATAAAATTAATACATGAATATTAAGGCACAGAAAGGTTAAAACCATTGCCTAAAGTCACAGTGCTATGTGGTAAAGCCAGGATTAGAACCCAGTACTCTGGCTCCTGAGCCTGTCCTCTTAACCACATTAAAGCAGAGGTACAGGCAAGAATGAAACCAGGAAGAAAAGTTGGGACTGGAGAAGGGGCCTGTGAAGCAGGGAGAATTTGTGATTGCTCTCTTATTACTTGTTGCTCATGTGTACACATATACATGTACGTATTCATACACACGTATGTACACACTCTCAATTCCACATTCACAATATGTGCATAGTCTTGTACAGATACACATGTATACTCAATCTGAGCTCTTGCTGAAATAAAACTCTTTCCTGAAGTATTTTGGGCATACATAAGGGGTATCTTACTTGGCCCTTGCTCTAGCTTACTCTTATTTTGTCCTCTGCCACGTTAATTTGAGCCATTCTGGTACCAGCTGTTTTGGCCTGTTCGGCATGGACTTCTGTACCCAGGTAAACCCAGGTTCCTGCTGGTCGATCCTGGCCAGTAATGACATCCATCCTTCCATGGTGTGGAGCAGGAAAACGCTTTATCTTCTGTGTTGTACTTAACTGAGGCAGGAGGGGCTGTGGTGGATTAGGCAGCTCTGAAAGATTGCAGAACTTAGTACAGCAACTCCTTCCATCCTTACATAGGCTCTTTTCTCCCCAAGGCTGTACATGCTGCCAAGACAGCTGGATTTGGAAGGCTTCGAGAAAGCAAAGCAAGTCAGACCCTGAAAGACAGACTTTGTATGTCTGCATTCAATATATACCGAATGTCTGCACTCTATAGCAGAAATGGAAAGTTGGGAAGGTATAGTAGTAGGGAGGGGATGATAGATACTAGAGATAGTAAGGATAGGGAGAATATGGAAGTGGATGAGAAAGGGAGGGAGGGGAACAGGGGAAGAAACAGTAAGTACATTTAATTGACAAAAAATTGTAAAGCTATTTACTAATGATAATGTATATAGTAATGTCTTTGTCTTAACTGATATGCCTGGTATTTGTGCTGGAAAAAGCAATGTTGTACATTGTAAAGATGTTTGTGATTAAATGTAAATTTTTAAAAATTTTAAAAAAGAATAGGTCATTATCTGAAGCTCTCTCTTTCTGACCTGCCAGACTTTCTTGCTGATCTGCTGCGCCTGGCGAATGTTCTGTTTGGCTTTTTCCTTTGCTCTGGTTTCCATGACATACTTACGTGCACTCCATCATGAATAGCTGAGCTGTCTGAACCTCAGTACTGGGTATTGTCTAAGCTTTTACTCCAGTGAGGCTCCTAGTTTCCACATAAACTGATTCCACATAGATGCTTGGTCTGTGTGTGCATGTACGCGCACATTTAAGGCTACTAACTCTACTGTCCACGTCAGTGTGGACTCCAGATATGCGTAACCTGTCGCATACCGTGTTAGACATACCTGGAACCTCTCGTTTCCCTGTAGTCTGCGCACAGATCTCACATGCACATCAGTCTCACTAGTGGTTGAAGGTGTTCTTAATTTGAGGTTTTGGCCTCCAAGGGGGTCTGTATGAGAGTTCCAAAGGGTCTGTGAGAAAGTATCTTCAAAGCGTTATATGCAGGTGAACCTTGATAGAGGAGATTATCCATAACCTTTGTTAGAGGCACAAAAATATGCAGATCCCCAGAAGTTTGGAAGCCAGAGACCTACACTGACCTGGCATCTGGGAAGCACTGAGTGTCACCAAATCCAGAAACATGGAGGAAGTAAGGAAACCAACACTCACAGAATAGTTGCTGTGGTCCCGTACCCTGAGCTGGGTTTTTTTTTTTCTTTTTTAGAGAAATTTTTGCTATAGGGTTCATATGCTCACCAGAGAGGCAGAGAGAAAGCAAGAAATCGCCCTCCAGGTATGTTGGCCACTCCACAATCCCTTCTTCATTCTCCTCTTGGGATTTTGGGCATGCAGGCACATGTGCGTGGCACATTTTTAAGCTTTAAGCCACTGGGTCCAGGACTCGAGCCACGATTGACTACTTGGAAGTCCAGCAATGTAACCATTACACCCTCTGCTGGCCCCAGAGCTGGGTTCTTAATGCATTTTCTCATTGCATTTTCAGAATGGCTCTGAGTAGTAGTTACTGCTCCCATGTTCCAGATGAGAAATGGAAACCAAGAGGGATTAAAGGAAGCTGCTAAGTCAGGTAAACAAGATGTGCATCCAGGCCGGTGGCCTCTGAGCAAATAATCACACACTTTCTGTGACATCTTGTTCCTCCCCAGAAAAACAAGAAATGATCATTCCCACAGATTTCATAAGCATGTTGGTAAGTACTGTGTTCTAATTTTTCCATAGCCTATACTACATGCCAACAGAATATATTAAGTTGTAATATTGTTCATAGAACAAAGTTTTGATCGGACATCTATGGTGTTGCTTAATTTTTTTAAACACACTGCCCTTGTTTTTTGTCATGATTCCTATCATAATGATGGTTGTTATTAATTGATACAAGATACTATTTACCTTTCGCTTCTTATTCTATTTTAAAGATATGTATAGTGGTTATGAAGGATTTCTCCATTCTCTTGATAGGGTAGGTAGTACTGTAGACTGAGAAATTCATACTTTGTGACTAATCATGTATTCACCTTTAATTTTTTTTGGAAAGTTTTTTTTTTTTTTTTTTTTTTTTCTATAGGGCCGTGGCGTTTTCCCCAACGGGACACGTGCTATAGGGCCTGTGCACTTGCCAGAAAGGCAGAGACAGAAAGCGAGAAATCACCCCCAAGGGGGTGGTCATGCCTCAATCCTTTCTCTTCCATTCTCCTCTCGGGATCTTGGGCATGCACGCACACGCCCCCGGCGTGAGTTTAAGCCACCGACCGGGTCCAGGGCTCAAACCACAGTCGACTACATGGGAGTCCAGTGACATAGCCATTACGCTAACTGCTGGTCCCTCATCTTTAAATTTTTTAGGTACTGATATGACTTCTGATCATTTTTGAAAATCAATAGTAGATTTAGAGTATCAGGGGCTGGCTCCATGGCCTGTTGGTTAAAGCAGCTGGATTCCACATGCCCAACCACACAGTTCAAGTCCCAGACCTGACAGCTTGAGAAATGCTCTGGGCACAAGTGTGTGCATGCCCCAGATCTGGAAAGGATGGAGATATGGAGGAGAAGGGATTGCAATCTGAAAATTCCCCATGAGAAATATTTTCTCCTCTCCCTATCTGTCTGTTTCTCTCTGGCACATGTGCCCTTTAGCAAAAGAAGGAAAATAGAGAATATCAGGGAAATTTCAAAAAGATAAACATAAATTATAATTTAGTCCTTAATACAGCTTTCTGTCATTGTCTATTTTCTAAAGCCTTCTTCAATATAGTGTAATCTACTCAATGATGCTTTAATAGCATCTAGTAAAAATACACTGGGTACTAGTGATCTCTTTTTCTCCCTACCCCTCTATTACCAGAGGGCCTATGCAGTCACTAAGGAGAGAAAGAGAGAGAGAAAGAATGAGAATGAAACCCCTGCAGGGTATGGTCATATCACCAATATTTCTTTCCTCCTTTTACACATCCTTCTGATTTAGGGCATGAACACACACATGCCAGGCATATTTTCAAGCTACCAGAACTAGGATTTGAACCTCAGTGGCCATGAGAAATTTTGCTTTGTTAACTGCTGTGGTACAAGGCCTGCCCACCAGTGACTTCTTATTCATATGTAATGTCTGTGTGTAGAGAATTATAGTTCTTCCTTTTTATTCTTTTAGTGTTCCATATAGTTGGTTATGTCACAGATTATGAGCTGTATTTCCATAGTTCATTAGTAGACTCTAAATCAGTCTTGAATAGATCTTTGCTTGCTTCCTAACTGTTTACTTAAGTGAAAATATAGAAAATACTCTAAGGGCTAGCACGTGGTGTCATGGTTGAGGTGCTGGACTCCCACATGACAACCACAGTTCAAGTTCTGGACCCAGTGGCTTGAAACTCATGCTGGGTGCATGTGCTTGTGTGCCTAAAATCCCAGGAGAAGAATGAGGAAGGGATTGTGGCATGGCATCCCCCTGGGGGTCATTTCTTGCTTTCTGTCTCTCTGTCTCTCCAGTGAGCACACATACAATACTTATTTCAAATTAATATAGTCATTTTTTTCTGCCTTTTAATTAAATTCCTTTCTGAGGTTGATTTTTCCACAAAGCCAATTGTACCTCCTCACTAGGCCTGGGGTGGCAGGCCTGATGGTAGTTAGTATGTCTGCTTCTTTAGAAAAGTGTAGACTTGCTTGACAAACCAACAAGAATGAAGTCTGGGGCTTGTGGACATGGGATCTAGGATTGGAGGGGAGGTGCTGGTCTTGTCCATGGCGGAATTTCCTAAAGTAGAGGAGCTGTTCTCAGTTACAGCAGCTCACAGACAGGGTCTCCCAGACTCCCCTGATGGAAAGGGGCATTGTGGGCAGAGGGCTTCTCAGATCACTGCCTGGAGTTTCCAATTCCATGGATTTGGCATGTGGCCTGGGAATTTTTATTATCAATGGAAACTCAACTAATTATATTTTCTCAAGAGGTTTGGGAAGGTACTTCATTGGAACCCCTTCTCTTTCTTCCTTTTTACCCCTATTCTAAAAAAAAATCACAAAATTATCACATGATGATACAGTAAGTGATGCATTTTCTCTCTGAATGGTTTCCTGAGTTGCTGCCCTTACACCCACCATTCATTTTATACACTATCACTAGTTTATTCTTCTGGAAACTGAACCTGATTATCATTTTCCTGTTCAAAGACCACCAAGCCTGCTCTGTTGTCTGTAGAATTATGTCCAGATTCTCCAGCCTGGAATTTAAGGCACTGTATAAATTAGTCCAGCCTGCCTTTTCAAATTCTTTACTAAGTTCCTTTTTATGCCCTAGGAGTCAGCCAGGGTAGCCATTTGATTTTCTTGCATACCTTGTTGAATATCATGTCTCTTTTCCTTGGCTTATACTGTTCATTCTGCCCGGAATATTTTTCTTGTCCATGTTTTATCTGTCTGTCAAGCTCAAAAGTTACCTGCTCTCTGATGTGTGACCTCATTTTATCAGAGCATGAGAATCTATTGACTATTAACTGTGTGTCAGGCATTATCTGAGTCCGTTATATGTCTGATATCATTTGATTCTCAATCCCTTGAGAGAACTTTCTCACCTGTGAACTTCATCTTCATAGTATGGTAGCTCTTCATTATTCTCAGATGCTGCATTTGTGAATTTAACTCAGTAAATTTAGCTGTAAACCCCAAATCAATACTTGTGGCACTTTGAGGGTCATGTACAGACATGCATTAAGTGGTGACAAATTTGAGTTGCTGCAGTGCTCAACTCTCCCAGCTGAGGTTAAACAAGGTGATACTCTTTTCTTGTTTCAGCTTTCATACCAAAATCAAGTGCCATTTTGCAGTCTACTTAGTGCTATATTTCTTCCATTTTTGTTGCTAATTTCTCTGTTTAAAATAGCCCCCAAGCCTTGTTCTGAAGTGCATGTAGTATAAGGCAGCTGTGATGTGCCTTACGAGAAAATTAAAAAGTATTCGTGTCAGATAAGCTTTGTGCTGACATGAGTTATGGTGGTGTTGGCTGGGAGTTCAATGTTGATGAATCAACAATAGAGTATATCCAGAAAGAGAAGAGGAAACTCACTGATCTATGCCCAAGGTCACACCAGAACGTGCTAAAGCAACATCTATGGTGTGTGATGAAGCGATGGAAAAGATAAAAGCAGCTAAATATGTGGATTCATGGGTTGCCAAGCAATACAAAACACGTAGTGGGCAGTACAACTGTGACGCCGAAAACCAGAGAACTTTACAGACATATTTCCTAGGGCCAGCAAAGTGTAAAGCTCCAACTGGCCAGTATTGGCTTAACTGGTTCATGTGTTCCAAAGGTGCTGTGGTATGAAAGGTGTTAAACTTGCAGGTGAGGCAGATTCTGCAGATTGGGAGGCAGAATTATTATAGAATAATTTCAGAAAGACTTGCTGAGTGTTACTGGTAATGTGAAAAGACAGTTTATGAGTGTTAAGGAGGCTGGCTCTGTTTACAAAGTTGGCAAGCAAATGTATATAATGCAAATGGCAGCTGAATTGATACAAATGCGACCAGAGACTCTCAGGAATCTAATCCCATATTTCACCTCAGAGCAAAAAATTTAGTACTTGCTAACTCAGTGTTCACAGAAACTTTATGGAACATGTCACTGCTATAATGAGAATCAACTCACTTTGTTTTTAACTTCCTTTATAACATCTGTTGTTTTCTGCATTGTGTTGTAGACATTATACCATGTGTCACATCCCCCACATCTCATGCAGTGTATTATTATTATTTTTTACATTAATTTTTAATTCTTTTTTTTTTTTTGGAGAGGTTTCTGCTATAGGGCATGTGCACTTGCCAGAAAGACAGAGAGAGACAGAAAGTGAGAAATCACCTCCCAGGGGGATGGCCATGCCGCAATCCCTTCTTTTCCATTCTCCTCTTGGGATCTTGGGCACACACGCACACGCGCCTGGCGTGAGTTTAAGCCACCGGGTCTGGGACTTGAACCATGGTCAGCTACATGAGAGTTCAGCGACATAGCCATTACGCTAACTGCTGGTCCCATGCACTGTATTATTTTATAGTCTACTTGAGGGGATGATTTGGTCATCATTCATTCAGCCACAGTACTTGAGTGTTCCTTAACAGATTACCACTCTTCCTGAGGCAGAGGGTATAAAGATTAATGAGAGTGAGTCCTTGCTCTTGGGTACCTTAGTGTCCAGTGTGGGAGACAAGCAAGTAAACAGATCGTGTCATAGTTATCCAGATAGGCCCAGGAGATCAGATATGATCCATCAAAGGATTAAACATAATTCATAGCCTAGATACTGAATGCATGATTTTCCATGGAAATATATTCCAAATGTGTATGGTTTATCATGAAGTCTTTTCCCTGACAGAATTCTGATTCTATATCTACATATAATCTATAGCTATCTATCGTTCTGAAGACCTATAATAATTAATATGAGATTTTGGTAAATATAGAGACAGTTGGTTCACATTTTTCTAAAAGTGTATCTATTTGTTTCTTCCCTGAGAGATAGAGACAAAAAGACAGGTATCCCCATAGAATCTTCATGCCATGATCCACCTCCAGTCTCAGTCAACCTATATCATGGGCATACATGTGCCCAGGGAGGGCCCCTGAAGTAAACCTAGAACCTTTCTCATATGAATCTGGTTGTGTTACTGTTATGTCACCACCTGGCCCTTAGTTTATGTTTATTACTATCACTAACATGGATTGTTAAGCTTCAAGAGGAACATATCTCTTAGCAGGTCTCATAAGAAGAGAATTGTACAGAAGTACTGCCTTGTGAGGTTGCCAGTTCATAAAATGAGAACACAGAACTGACATAGGCAGAACAGCTAAGGCTGTGGCTACATTGCTGTAGAACTGGCCATCCACAGCCTCACAGACAGCAAGGGTCAGATACCAAGTGTGCATGCCGGCCCTGAGCTGTGCAAGGCAAGGAAGGTTCCAGTACAAGTGAGTAAGCTGCTCCAGGTCTTCACATTCCAGTGGGCCTTGGCTTTACCACACTAACCCTAACTAACAACTGTGGTTTGGATGGAGACTTTATGGTCAGATAACAAATGAGTCACGTTCTTTCCCTTTCCTATTTTGGCAAGAATTGAAAATAATTAGTGATCTACTCAGCCATTTCAAGTACATTTGGATGAAAGCTTTAATATGTTTGCTGAAAGAACTCTGGCTGATGTCCAACAAAGACCACATTTTTCAGTGATTTCTTTTATCTTTTAAAGGAGGAAATTGGACAGAAACACCAATTTTAGAAAGATGGGAAATGAAAATGAAATGAAGACTGGATTAGTCTTTAGAATTTTTCATCTCAGTCTTCTGCCCTATGGATTTAGACTCACCTACCTAGACCTCCAACCTGATTCTAAGACCATGCCAGACTCTTCCCTTCAGTGACTGTTCCTCTCTTCTTGTCCTCAGACGGCCAGGCAGCCCTTCTGCAGCTGTACTACTAGTCCCTGTGGTTTGTGCCAAGACCATGAATTAGGAACCCACTCTGCTCCACTATTATGCCATGTGCACCAAAGCTGAATGTGACTTAACCCCTGACCTGGAGGAGTCTACTGTCTAGCAGGGAAAAGACACACAAGCGAGATGACCAAGATTTTGTGATGCATAGAGTAAGGGTAGCAGGGAGGTGAATGAAGGGTGTCAGGTGTGACTACCTTATCCTCTTGTGAGGAAAATCACAGGATATCCGGAATACCTCTTTCTCTTGGCTTTTGGTTGTCTCTCAATAATTTCTTTCTTTCTTTTCCTGGTTCTCTCTAGCTTTGGCTCCTGGAAGGGCTCCTTCCCCTCTGCTGCATTCTCTCTGTCCTTCTCAGCCTCTCTAAAGCATTTTCTAAGGCCTTATGTCACAACCAGTTCTTTCCCTCTTTGAAACTGGCCCATTTTTCCATTGTTCTAAGCTAGCACAGGGCCAGCTCCCCATTGGGACCTTATTTATTACAAATCTGTTTGCTTCCCAAGGGACCAGCAGACACATAATGGTTATATCGCTGGACTTCCATGTAGTCAACTGTGGTTGGAGTCCTGGACCTGGTGGCTTAATACTCATACCAGGAATGCATGTGTATGTGCCCAAAGTCCTGAAAGGAGAATGGAAGTAAAAGGATTGCAGTGTGATTTCTTGCTTTCTGTCTCTCTAGTAAGTGCATGAGACCTACAGCAAAAACAAAAACAAAAACAAAAACAAACCAAAAAAACCCAAACCAAACCAAAACAAAAAACAAATTCTATCCCCCCAGACCCCCCCAAAAAATAAACCCCAAACAAACAAAAAAAACAAACCTGTTTGCTTCCCATGTATAGTCTCATCTATTCAAAAGGATTATCACCTCCTCCAGGGCAGGAATATGCTGTTTACTTCCTTAGTATACATACCTCTTGTATTAACCAATACAGTATTGAGGACATAGCATTTGCTCCACAGATTTTTAAATTTAGATTTGTTAGTATGACTCCAGCATTTACATGCTTGATTAGACATGCTGAATCTAAAAATAGCCAATAATGCAGAGGAAGGCAGTATAGGGTGATTTTTTTCCCCCAATCAGAAATTATATTTCTTTTTCTTTTTTCTTTAGATTTTTGCTATAGGGTGCATTCATTCGCCAGAGAGACAGAGACAGAAAGTGAGATATCCCCCTCCAGGGGAATGGCCATGCCATAATCCCTTCTCTATTCTCCTCTCGGGATTTTGGGCATGCATGAACACACACCTGGTGTGAGTTTAAAGTTGCCAGGTCTGGGACTCTAACTGTAGTCGATTACATGGGAGTCCAGTGACGCAACCATTAAGCCATCTTCTGGTCCCTAGAAATTATATTAATTCACCTGGCCTTATCAATATACCTCTTGAGTTTTAGAAAATACACCTCTTGAGATCTTTAAGATTTCCAGTGTATGATAATCTGTTAATGACTCTGAGAAATTCTGCCTTCAGCCAACCTGTTTCCTTTTTTTTTTTTTTTTGGTCATATATTTTCAATGCCACATCCTCCATGGTTTACCTACGGTGTCCATCTTGAGTAGACTTTTACAAATAATGTGATGTTTCATGGAATGAAAAATTTTTATGTCTTCTGATAATTCTGAGGCAGGACTCAGAGATGGAGGAAGGCTCAGAGTTCAAAGTGTTGATGGGTTTCATCTTTTGGCCTCTGGAGAAAGATGGTAGGACTCACATGAGCGTTACTCAAGCTTTCTCTTCACTCGGTGCTTTCTGTGCTCCAGGCTTCTCATTATGCCCTTCAAGGGTTTCCATGACTTGTTCTAGTTAGTTATTTAAATGCTTTTCTTCCACCCTTTTGAGGTTATTAAATTTGGTGTGTGTGTGTGTGTGTGTGTGTGTGTGTGTGTGTACACTCTTTTTAACCTATTCATCAGCAGCCCGTAAGGGTATAGACAGGTCAGCCTAAATTTAGAGGTCTTTGCTATTTTTTTCATGCTTCTAATAAAAGGTTTGGTGAAAAAAGGGATTAAAATGATTGCTTTCAATGCTGTGTTCTCTGTTGGCATTTTGAAAAGCATATATTGTGCATTGTATATGTCTCTCAGAAAGATAGAAAATGTTTTTTTCATATGATTCTTAAATGATTTTTTCCCTGTAAATAGGACCCCTAAGTAGACTATAAGATGTTCATTACCCATGTTTTATGTGTTTCTCTATTGTTGGATTCCCTTGTCAACTCAATCATGATATTCTTTTTTCTGTCTTTCCTTAAGTAAATTCTATTATGTGAAAACTGCCCAGGACCTCTGAAACCTAGTATTCTCAGGTGCGCTGCCCCTGTGCTTCTGCTGTTTTTGCTGATGTTCCACTGGAACCAAAGCTACCCTTCACTGTGATTATGGGCCATGCCCTGAACTTCCTCCAGCAGTATTTTCAAAGAATAAAATCAACTTTGTTACAGAGTAAAGAAGCATTTTCTAAAGTATTCTTAGGAATTCTAGTTCTGCCAGATGCTTCACAAAGAAGATTCTGTGCCATTGTATTTTCTTCTTGAAGATTTGCAGTCCACGATAATGTGTTAATGACTCTGAGAAATTCTGCCTTCAGCCAACCTGTTTCTTTTTTTTTTTTTTGGTCATATATCAAATGTATTTTTATCCATGATTCCCCATTGTTCTTGTAGTACATTTTATTATTTAGGGAGATATTAGGAGAGGAATTAGGGAACATAGCCCAGTCTGTCTGAACAAACATGGGTATGCAGTGGTTTATTCTTAAATCTGGCTTTTCAGATCCTGTTTTATTACTGAAGTGTAAGCCCATGAAGGCATGGACTTTTATCAGTTTTGTTCATGGCAGAATCCTCAATGCTAGAACAGAGCCTGATACATATTTAGTGCTCAGTAAGTATTAGCCAAATGGAAGATGTGTGAATAAATTTTTTTTCTTAGTTTAGTTCCAGAAGCGTCCCTCCTTTTGGATTCAAAGATTTTAACAGTTAACTGAATAATAATAATAATTATTATTATTTTGCTATAGGGTGTGCACTTGCAAGAGAGGGAGAGAGAGAGAGAGAAACAAAGAGAAAGATGAAGAAAGTTAGAAAGCATCCCCCTAGAGGAGATGGCCATGCTGCAGTCTTTTCTCCTCCATTCTCCTCCCAGAATGTTGGGCTGGCACACATATGCATCCTGCCTATTTGTCAAACCCTCTGGGCCCAGGACTTGAGTCACACAGTCATGTGGGATCCAGCCACTTTAACTACCATGCCACTGGCTGGCCCAGTTAACTGAATATTTAACTAGTTATTTCTTCTTTCAAGTTAAACAACCAGAACCTCCTTAACCTTCAGAAGTTGTGTGATGCACATTTTAGAGAAATTAATTTTTCATAAAAATTTCCTTTTGTTTCTTTCTTTATGACAGAGAGAAAAAGAGAGAGACATCCCAGCTATGTCTCTGCATTGCCGTCCACCCCTAGCCTCAGCCAGCCTGAGTCACAGGCGGGAGCGTGCATGCCCAGTGTGCACAGGGAGGCATCAGGTTATAAACTTAGGACCTTCCCACATGGGCCCATCATCACTGAGTGCTGTGTTACTGCTGCACTTCCATCTGACACAGGCGATATTCCTGATATCCCAAATGAACACTCACATTTCCAAGCTCTCTTAACAGGAAGATCCCTGACAAACATGAAGTGAGTGTTGTTATGGAATAGATTTTATTGCTGAGCAAATGGTCTGGCCGAGGTTCACTCCTGATGCAGAAGTGGCAGCGTTGATGGTGTCTTCAAGTCAAGTGGTATGGATTACTCAGGGGTGGCCATGGTAGGTCAGCAATTGTCTCATCAGTCCCGTGCTGCAAGGCGTATTGTGCCTTGTTCCCAGAAGCTTAGCCAAGAGCCTGGTTCTCCAGGCCTCAGAATTTAATTAATTCTAGCACATTTAAATGTCCCACTAAAGTTGTTACCTTCTGTAGATACATGCACTACATCCATTCTCTAATTCCACAGGTCTCAATTTCCTATTTTAGAAGATTGTTTTCCATATTACTAAAATTACTCATTTTAATAATTGCTCCTGGGGGCCAGGAGGCAAAATTACTCATTTTAATAATTGCTCCTGGGGACCAGGAGGTTGCACAGTGGTTCCATCACTGGACTCCCACAGGGCGGACCACGGTTTGAGTCCCAGACCCGGTGGCTTGAAAATCATGCCAGATGTGTGTGCATGCCCAAAATCCCAGAAAGAGAATGGGGGAGAAGGGATTGTGACATGGCCTTCCCTCCTTGCAGAGTGATGTCTTACTTTCCTTCTCAGTATCTCTCTCTGGTGAGTCCATGTGCCCTATGACAAAAACTTAAAAAAAAAAAAGTTTGCCCTACATCACTTTTTTCTATGTCATTCATCCCCAATAATTAATTGTATGCAGACACTCCTATTTGCTTCTTTTGCATGTTTGTCTGGCTTTTGATCATGCTGTAAAATGTATGTGACGCCTCCCTTCTAAAGGCCAGTGTCTATGATTTGAATTTTATAATGAGTCTTTATCTTTTTGACAACTGAGACACATTGATAGTTTCATAATCCCTCTTAAATTATTTTGTACATCTATTTTGTGCATCGCCACAGATTCTTTTTCATTAAAGTGATCATGTTTAGGATCTGCAGGATTTTATTTCCCCAGAGTTAGAGTCACTTAAGTGAAATTTTAGTATTTTGGTATAATGTCCCAATCATTGTATCTGTCAAACACAAGTAGGAAGATACTGTGGAGACAGAATTGGGTTTTCTAGTAAGAAAGTAACATTAGATACAGGTGTATTTTTTTTCCCATGAAAAAGAAATCTGGAAGTAGGCTAATAAGGACTGTATGGCAACTCCATGGTTGGGCATGACTCAGTCTTTTTCTGTCTTCTTGCTTCAGGATCCTTAGGAAGTGACTTCCATCCTCAGAATAACCTCATTCTCAGAAAGATGGCGGCAGTAGCTAAGCATTCTCATCAAAGGAACCAATTTCCTTTCCAAGAAATCACATTCAGTGACTGTCACTCATACCTCTTTGGCTGTCCCCATGTGTAAGGTAGATAGTTATATGATCGAGCAAACTGCTATAGCGATTGATGGTAGGCACTTCTCTTAAAAAGGAGGAGGGAATGGATAGTTGGAAAACAACTAGGAATGTTTGCTTTGGAGATGGTTTTTTATTTCCTTCTTCAAATGTTTTGCAAAAGATACTATTAATAAATTCAACTCATGGTGGTGTGGATTTTTCATAAAATGTATCTTTTGTAGGAAATGATCATGGCTCAATTTGGTATTTGGAGCATAGGTCATGAAGTTGTTTGGGTTTGTGGGCCAGGATGTGGGCACCAGTTACCTGCATTTACAACTACTGTGAGCAGTGTTGTCCTCAGGATTGAGTCAGTGCTTTTAGTTGTTGCTATAACTTCCGATATGCTTTTGAAGGAATGCATGATAGACAAAGTATGCAAAAAGTGAAGCATTTTAATGTGCTCTGTCCATTTAATCCCTAAAAACAAGAGTCACAATTCAAAGCATTTTCAACTTTTTTTTTTTTAAATGTACATGTTTTGAGCACAAAACAGAGTTAACTTCCTCTGGGCTCATTATAAAAACCAAGTCATGGGACTAGCTGGTGTCTTGGTGGCTAGTGCACTGGATCCCACATGGCTGACTGTGGTTCAAGTCCCAGACCCAACAACTTGAAAAACACTCCAGGTGAATGTGTGTGCATGCCTTGAATCCCAAGGATCCCATGAGGAGAATGGAGGAGAAGGGATTGTGGTGTGGCCATCTCCCCTAGGGGGTGATTTCTCACTCTCTCCCTTTCTCTGTCTCTCTCTAGAAAGCATACACATATTATGGCAAAAATCTAATAAATACAGAAACAAACCAAATCATAGTCACCATCACATAAAGTACTCTTTTTATTTCTTCTTGTTCCTTGGTAGATAATAGGAGGTTGGTTAGAGCTGTCTAATTTAGAGGAGCAGCTACTCACCTGAAAGACAGTGTAGAGAGAAAGAAATATGCTGATGTCTTAGATAAGCTATGTTGGCATGTACTTTCTTTTGCCATCTTTGTGGTAACAAATTCAAAGCTCAAATTTGTGAACAGACTCTGGGATTTAAAGACTATGCAGGTGTCATAGTGGCTGAGGCATTGGACTCCCACATGGTTGACTGTGGTTTGAGTCATGGGCCTGAAGGCTTGAAAATCACGCCACACACATGTGTGTGCATGCCCCAGATCCCAGGAAATAAGTAGAGGAGAGAGAATTGTGGCATGGCCATCCCCTCAGAGAGTGATTTCTCACTTCTGTCTCTCTGTTAAGCCTACATGCCCTATGGCAAAAACCTTTAAAAAGAAAAAGAATATGCAGGTTATATTGTCTCCAATGACTTAATGAGGATCCACTGGTTTTAATACAGTGATTTTTTTTTGAAGACTTCTGCTACATAATTAACCATTATTATTATTATTTGCTTGTTTATAATCCATCAAAAGTCAGCTCAAATGTATTTATAGTACTTAGTAACTAATTTTGGTATTCAAGAGTCAGTATATTGAGCTATTTTTTTCAAGGTTTTTTATTTGAACTAATAACAAGAAATTCTTACTTGGAAAAGTGCTATACAGCTCTGGCCTTCTCTCTTCTTTCCTGTTATAGTTCATCCTCAAACCACCAGTTCTGCTCCGCTGGTGTGATGTCCCTGTAAACACCCTTTCCATCCCTTTGTGATCTTCTACTGTGTAAAGGGGAACACAGTGGTGATTGCTTTTTTATTATTAATTTTAAAAATTGAACTTTATTTATTTATTTAAATTTGACCAGGGAGCAACAAAGAGAGAGACAGAGCGAGAGAGTGAGGTGTGTGTGTGTGAGAGAGAGAGAAAGTGAGAAAGCAAGCCGCCAGGTCTGAGACTCAAACCGTGGTCAGCAATGTGGGGTCCAGCATCCTTCACCACCACACCACCTGCTGCCCCCAGTGATTACTTTTTAAACACTGAGAAGAATGATGCCTCAGGGCCCATGTTAAAGGAGTTTAATCTTAATTATGCATGGTGGAATTAGACTGGAAGGACACATGTTCCAAAGAAATTGATGATTATGGGACAGGTTAGTTCTGGGTGAACCAAAGTGTGCCTGGAGTTGGTAGCATGGAGGTAGTTGGGTGAATGGAGGTCTAATAATTGCACTACAAGGTTGTCAACAGGAGCTCTTTTTCTTGTTTCAATCTGGCAGGTGTTCAGTTAGGCCTGTCTTTCCTACTTCTCTTAGAGGTATTCAAGAACATCCTGGGTGCTGAAGAATTTCAGCAGATGGCATGATGGTTACATTGCTGGGCTGTTGCATAGTTGACAGTGGTTCGAGTCACAGACTTGGCAGCTTAAAACTCATGCCAGGCACATGTGTGTGTATGAGTGCCCAAAATACCAAGAGGAGAGGGGATTATGGTGTGGCTATCCCCCCAGAGGATGATTTTTTGCTTTATGTCTCTCTATCTCTTTGGTGAGCTTATGTGCCCTATAGCAAAAAAAATCTTTCTTAAGAAAAAATAAAAAGAATTTCAGCCCTACTAGTGCATTTTCCATTCCAACCCAGCCAAAGATCAGCTAAAATACAGAACTATGCACTTATTAAAGTTGTCAGGCTTACAGGCCGCTTGTGAAGCTGTTCTTTTCCTCTGTGTGGTTTGAATCTACCCTCCTAAGGGTAGGGCAACATAAAGTAGCAGTGTGAATGGGAGGGTAGCAAGGAGAGGGGTTGGGTGCTATAGGCAGTTCGGTTGTGTGTACAAACAAGGCAGCAGGTGAATTAGGGTAGCCCTGTGCTTTTGATCCAGAAGTAGAGAGAGTAGAAGACATAGCTCCAACCTTGTATCAGCTTGAGGCAGGCTAGGGCAGTTGTTTCAATTCTTCATAGATCTGAAAAATTAATCTCTATGTGCTTTCTGGTCTGTTGTGGCAAACTCCATTGAATTGTTTTATGTCTTCAATATTTTCCTAATTTGCATTTGCAAAGAAAAGGCTACAGTAAAAAATGTATATATATATATATATATATAAAATAAAACCCTGTACAAATAATAGATGCCATAAGGCCTTTTAAAGGAAAGAAGTCATTCCTTAGACATGTTAGTGAGGAACGTATAAGAGGAACAACATCTTTATAGTATATATTCAAAATTTTTACTTGAAGTCATCTGATGAATATGTCAAGCTGACCCAGTGATTATTTTATTTTGAATTAAAATTAATTTGTATATTTACTCAAAATCTAAGTTATACAGAAAGAAGAATATGGAGCCTAAGCCATCTGTAATTTGGGAGTCAGTTTTTTACAGTTTATTCCTGAAGCACTTTCAGCAAATCACCCATAGTCTTTTAAACTATTGAAATAAAATAAAGCTCAGATAAAGCAGAGTAGAAACTCTTGAGTATAAGTTTTGACTTCTCACTTTTGTTTTCTTGAACTTAGATCCAGCTTAGTACAACAGGCAGGTTAGTGATAGAAGTGTACGTAGCTTACATTATGAGATCTTGGGAGAACCAAGAGCCTACTAGAAAGTATTGAGTTGTTGGACAAGTCATGATACATACTTGCATAGAAAGAAACAGAAAAATATGTCATGACTTTTCTGACAACCCGATACTTCAGAATGCAGACGATCAGGAAGGAATTTCAAGTAAAGGATGGTAGATTACGATAGCTTGAGAAAGCCGATCAAACGATGTTGATGATGAAAGTAGTGAACTGTCTTTTTCCTTTTTAGAGCACAGACAATGAAGTTACTAAAAACAACTATCAGTGATTTCTTTTTCTAATATATTTTAGCATAGCATATTTCTGGGTAAGTCATTATTCTGATACAGTTTTAATTTTTGTCTTAATTTGGTTGGCACTTTTCTCAAAACCACTTACATTATCTTCTATGTATGTGATGAATACATACTTATGTGTTATATAGAAGTTTATATATACATGAAGATACAGAAGCAGTATAATCCCAATTTCCAAAAATCTGGAAGACTGAAAATATTAGCTGTTCCTTGACCTATGTTGGAGTTATGTCACTATAAATCCTTCCCAAATTGAAAATGTTGTAAGTTGGGAAAATGAATTTAATACACCTAACTTACTGAACACCATAGATTAGCCTACCTTATAAACATTCCCAGAACATTTACATTAGTTTACACTTCAGGAAAATCATTTAACACAAAGCCTATTATATAATAAAATGTTGATTATCTCATGCATTGTTTTGAATACTGTACTGGAAATGAGAAACAGAATAGTTGCATGTACTTACCATTTTCCTATGGTCATAAAGTGGAAACATTGCACATCAAACCATTATTAAGCCAGGGAACACATTATAAAGAAGTAAGAATGTGTTTCCAAATAGTAGATACTTACTAGTTGTGAGGTGTATAAGGAAAACTCTTCCTTCTTTAAAAGCCCTTAGCCATTCTATACAGAAATATATTAGTAGAAAACTATGATGACATAACAGTACCCACTTTCTATAATCTCCTTCTTACGATACCGTTGGAAAATAAGAAAGTCAGGTGTCGTTGTTATCCCACCTGCTGATGAGGAAACTACAGTTTAGAGTTTGAAAAGGCTTGGTCACAGCTGGTAAGTGAAAAGACTGTGATGTGGCTCTAGTTAGATGACACTAAATTTTGTGGTGTTTTTTTTTTTTGCCACTTTGGATTGCTGTCTCATGCATACGTGTGTGTGTGTGTGTGTGTGTGTGTGTGCGCGTGTGCTTAGGGTGTTTGTGTGTGTGTGTGGATACAATGAAGTACCCAGTTTTCTCTTATTGGTACCTAACCATAGTGCAAACCATTCAACTCTTTGTTATCAGGCCACGTGACTGTCATGTCCATTGCATGCTACATGACCGATTCTGGAATAGTCACTGAAAAAGAAACTGTGAAATGATAAAATGGGATTATAAAACAGATAGATAGACTTCACTGAAAAGCTACAGGGTCAATCCTTTATGTTGGAGAATTTTCTTAGGTGAGAACTTTGATCTTTTGTGTTCTTTTGCACATGTGCACGTGCTTCAAAAAGACATGAGTGAGCTTAGCAGTAATAAACATTTCAGCCTCCACTCCTCGTCTGTTCAGCTCTGGGCTCTCAATTCTTTATGTAGAAATTACCAGTGGAACAACAAGTAGGACAGAGAGGCAGCAAGGAGTTTCTTGGCAGAAATGCAGCCCAAAGAACTAAAACAAACTCACACACCAGGGCTATGTTGTTCTTGGACCTAGAGCAAAATAGTTAAGATAGAGAGGTCCATGTTTTACCAGAGAAACTCTCCACCTGGACTCTTCTTTCTGAATATGTCCTTTTTTTCCCATGGCATATAGCCTTTGAGACAGTAGAGCATAATCTATTATTTTCAAGTGATACTCCCTCATCTTCCCTTTCATTGTCACACATTTGTGTGAAATGTAAGATCTGCAGATGTATTATGCTCTTAACCTTTTCTGCAGTCCAGGAGTTGACCACAGGGAGGCTACAGCAACATTTTCTGTTTATGTAATGTATCGTGCCTGAGAACCACTTGTGCTTTTGGCCAGCAATGTGTCCTTCTGCCTACTATTCTTGTCCAGCAACAAGAGCTGAAGTGCTGTCTTGAGAGCTCCTGCTTCTAAGGGAGAAGGACTGGAAATGGTTGCTAAGCCCATTTCAGAAACCTGGTACATGGGTGGGTTGCTTGAGCTCTTGAAGGCCCATGTGAACAAGGAGATGTAGCCTCCTAACTTGTGACTGTGAGGAGGAAACAAGGCTTAAGAAATCCCTTTATTTCTAGTTCTGTCTTCAGGGAAGCGGCCAAAGATACCTCCTATCATATAAGCTGCTTTGCTTTCTGTCAGAGCACCCTGATTCCTGAGCCAGAACAGATGAGACAAGAAACTGGATACATGGGGACCAGTAGATGGTATAATGGTTATGTTGCTGGACTCCCACGTAGTCAACTGTGGTTCGAGTTCTGGATTTAGCAGCTTAAAACTCATGCCAGGTGCTTGTATGTGTGTGCCCAAAAGTCCCTAGAGGAGAATGGAGGAGAAGGGATTGTGTTATAGTAGGCATCCCCATGGAAGTGTGGAGGGGTGATTTCTCCCTTTATGTCTCTCTGTCTCTCTCTTTTCTTCCGGCAAGCGCAGATTCCCTTTAGCAAAAATCTCTCTCTACCAAAAAAAAAAAAAATCAGATGCACTAATCTAATAAGGTCAATTACAGATATACTAGATAAAAGAGAATCCCATGACTTGTGAAGCAGCAGGATCCTTAGTGAATATTGAGTGTGACCTTCTCTTGGGGAGTTTTAACAAGACACATAGACACAGAGAGAATAGTAAAACAAAAAGTAGTACAAGATAAAGTAGACATAGAAACTGAGTCTAAAAGAAACTGAGTAGAGCCCCTGAAGTAGGGATAGAGGCAACCTCTGATAAGGTACCCCAGTTAACCGGGCTGCCCTAGTATTCTGAGCAATGCTGGGCCTTTGTATCCGTTCTGCATTTGTATTTGTTTTGTTTTCCCCATAAAGGGCTGTATTGAGGTATATTCGCACTGAATAATCTACACACACTTAATGTGTAAATTTGATAGATTTGACTTAGGTACACAGCTCTGAAATCATTATAGCCAAGATAATGAACATATTCACTACTCCCCAAAGTTTTCTTGTACCCCTTCGAATCCATCCCCTACCTCATCTTCTCCCCCTTTCCTTAGGCAATTTATCATCTGATCTTTGTCATTATGAAATCGCTTGAATTTTCCAGAATTCTATATTAGTGGAACCATATATTGAGTTGTTGGGAAAGTCATGGCACATTTTTGCATAGTAAAACAGAAGAATACATCATGACTGTCCTGATGACCTAATAGCATATACTCTTTTTTGTTTGTCTTCGTTCGTGCAGCATCATTGTGTTTAGATTATTTGATATTGTGGTGTGTATTAATGATTATTCCCCCTCAGTGTAGAGCAGTATACCATTGTGTGGACATATCACAAATTTTAAAAAATCCATTCACTTGCTCATGTGCATTTAGATCGTTTCCTGTTCTTTGCTATTACAAATAAAACAGCTATGAACATTTGTATACCATTGTTTTTATGGATCTGTACAACTTTTCCTATGCCTATTTGCCATCCATATATTTTAATATCCCATGGGTCAAAGAAGAAATAAAAAGAAAAATTAGAGAGTATTTTGAACTGAATAAAAATGAAACTGCAACATATTATAACTTGTGAGATCCTGCTAAACCATTACTTAGAGAGGCATTTATAGACCGAAATGCCTAAAATGGATAAGAAGAAAGATCTCACTCAAGTTAATTACCTCACCTTACACCTTAAGAAACTAGAAAAAAGAATAACAAAGGGAATCCAAGTTATGGAGGAGAAAGGAAATAATAAAGATCAGAGTGGAAATCAATTACATTGAAAACAGGAAAATAATAGAGAAAAACAATAAAACTAAAAGCTAGTTATTTTTAAAAAATCAGTATAATTTATTAAATTCAACCACACTGATCATGAATGAAAGAAGAGAGAAATTACCAACATCAAGAATGAAAGAAGTGATGTCACTAAGGAGTCTACAAAGGTTAAAAAGGTAAGGGTTATTGTTAACAACTTATGCCAATAGGTCTGACAGCTCAGATGGAAAAGGACCAATTTCATGAAGGATACAAACTATTAAATTTTATTTAAGAGGAAACAGATAACGTTAACAGCCCACATCTGGTAATAAAATGAAATTCGTAGTTAAAAAACTTCATGTATATCCATGTGTGCCTATATGTGCATGCACACACGTGTGTGCACACACACACACTCCAGGCTTAGATGGCTTCACTGATGAATTATACCAAACATTTAAGGAAGAAATAATAGCAATTTTATCCAGAATCATCAAGCAAATTGAAAAGAAAGGAATACTTCCTAATTCATTCTATCAGGTGAGTCTTATTCTGGTGCTCTTCACTGATGAATTATACCAAACATTTAAGGAAGAAATAATAGCAATTTTATCCAGAATCATCAAGCAAATTGAAAAGAAAGGAAGACTTCCTAATTCAATCAGGTGAGTCTTAGTCTGGTGCTAAAACTAAATATACCCACTATAAGAAAAGAAAACCACATAGTTGAGAAAATTTTTAACAAAATTTTGTAAAATCTAATCCAACTATGGACTTAAACTTTGTGGAGAAATAGAGTTAAAGTTTGAAATTATTTTGGTGCAAAGTTCCCCCCCACCCCCGAAATCCATGCATAGTTTGTTTCACAACATGCATTTCCATGAATGGTTCAAAGACCCCTTGTGTATTACCATTGTGTATCAATATATTGTACAGCACGAGTGAGAGAGACTTATCAAAGGAATATGAGGTTGAAGAAAGCTGGAAATCAGTGTAATTCACTATGACGGATGGAAAGGATACAGCATGAAACAGAACAATATGATTGTCTCAATGGAAGAAAAAATGTTTGATAAAAATCTAACATCAATTTCTCACGAAAATTCTAGACAAACTGGGTTTGTAGGATCCCTTCCTCAATTTGATCAAGGGCATCCACAACCATTATCATACTAAATGGTGAAATACTTCATACTTTTCTCAAAAATTAGCAAGGCTAGGCTGTCTGCTCTTTCCGCGTCTGTTCAACACTGTACTGAAGGCACTAGCTCTGCTAGTACTTTGATTTGGGACTTGTAGCGTCCATAACTGAGAGAGAATACATTTCACTTGCTTAAGTCACTCACTTTTAACTTTGTTCCAGGAATCTTAGAAAATCATATATTTCCTTCACCCCTTTTTTATGTCATGTAAAGAAAGACTGGGAAACACAATCTAGAAAAATAGAAAGTTTTGCAACTGTGGAATGGGTTTAATTGTTGTTTAGACAGACAGAATGTATAGGTATAATGGGAAAATAATGACAAATTGAACTTCATCAAATTCAGCCCTTTTGATCATTAAATGATCATGTCTTTTTTTTTTTTTTGCTATAGGGTGCATGTACTTGCCAGAGAGACGGAGAGACAGAAAGCGAGAAATCCACCCCCCGGGGGAAATGGCCACACCGCAACCCTTTCTCCTACATTCTCCTCTTGGGATCCTGGCCACGCACACACACATGTGCTCGGCGTGATCCTCTTGGGATCCTGGCCATGCACACACACATGTGCTCGGCGTGAGTGTGTGCGAGCCCAAGATCCCGAGAGGAGAATGGAGGAGAAAGGATTGCAACGTGGCCGTCCCCTCTGGGGGGTGATTTCTCACTTTCTGCCTCTCTGTCTTTCTGGCAAGCGCACGCACCCTGTAGCAAAAAAAATAAAAACCTCCCCCCCCAAAAAAAAAAAAAAAGAATTAAAAAAAAGAAAATAAAAAGTGGCAAGCGCACGCACCCTGTAGCAAAAAAAATAAAAACCTCCCCCCCCAACAAAAAAAAAGAATTAAAAAAAATTAAAAAATAAATAAAAAAAAAATAATTTAAAAAAAGAAAGAAAAAAGAAAAAAAATAAAAAGACTGCAGTCAGGACCAGCAGATTGCCTAGTGGTTATATCATTGGACCCCGACCTAGTCAGGTGCAGTTCGAGTCTGGACCCAACTGCTTAAAACTCACACTGGGCAAGTGTGCGTGTATGCTCAAAATCCCAAGAAGAGAATGGAGGAGAAGGGATTGCGGCTTGGCTATCTCCCAGGGGAGTGATTTCTTGCTTTCTGTCTCTCTGCATCTCTCTGGCGAGTGCACACATACTATAGCAAAAATTTCTTAAAGAAAAAAACCCAAACTTCTGTCTTCTCTAAAGTTAAGCATAATCCTACCCTATGTCCTTAGAATTTCATTTGTAGTTACAAATCAAAGAGAAATTAAAACATATTTATATAGAAATACCTGTATATAAATGCTTATAGCTCCAAATTGGAAATAATCCAAATGTCCCTTATCTAGAGAAGGTCATGATGTATTTTTCTATGCAAAAATGTGTCATGACTTTCACAATGACCAGTTCACTGTGGTGCATTTATACAATAGCATCCTATTCAGCAATAAAAATGATGAAATGTGATAGTCCCAACAACATAGATGAATCTTGAACATATCAAGCTGAGTGAAAAAAGTCACACAAAATCGTATGTCTTGTATTCTGCCATTTATATGAAGCTTTGGAGCAGAAGCATAATTGACCTATATTGGTAGAAATCAGATCAGCAAATTCCCAGCATTAGAGCTGAGGGAGATTTACTTCAAAGGGACATAAGTGACTTTTTTTCTTTCTTTCTTTCTTCTTTTTTTTTTTTTTTTTTTGAGAGGTTTTTGCTATACGGTGTGTGTGCTCACCAGAAAGACAGAGAGACAGAAAGTGAGAAATCACCCCCCGAGGGGATGGCCACGCCACAATACCGTCTCCTCCATTCTCCTCTAGGGATTTTGGGCATGCATGCACACGTGCCCGGCATGAGTTTAAGCCACTGGGTCCGGGACCTGAACTGCAGTCGACTACGTGGGAGTCCAGTGACATAGCCATTATGCTAACTGCTGGTCCCACCTTTTTAAGTTGAGAGAACTCTTCTGTATCCTCATAGAAATAAATGTATGTTACATATGTATATACATTTGTTAAAACTCATCAAATGAATAAAATATCTGTACACATTTTACTGTTGTAAATACGTGATGTATGTGTGTGTGCATGCACATATATGCATACATACATGTCAGAGGGTTACGGCAGCTGCCTAAGCACTATACATAATTTGTTCACAAGAATTTGTCTTCTGCACTCCAGCTTTCTTATGCAAAATGAGGAGTTGGACTGCTTCAAGCTTTCTAAACTGGAGCTCATCTGAACATTGAAGTCATTTCAAACTCTAAAATTTTGTGTGGACTGCTATTTGTATTGCTTTGATTCATCAGGCCATCTGTTTGAAAACTGTTAGAACCCACTCGCACCCTGAATGAATTAAAGTAGAGCTGCTGGGATAGGGGTAGGAAATCCTAGCTCTTCATCAGGAAGGTCATGATAAATACATTTTTTAAGAATAATTTTATTCATTCATTGACTTTGACCAGTGAGAGACATAGAGACAGAGAGAGAGAGAGAGAGAGCTAAATCAGGTCTGAGACTTGAACCATGGTCAGCCCTGTCAGAGTGTCCAGCACCTTAACTACCATGCCACCTGCTGGACCCCGTGATATGTTTTTTAATGCAAAAATGCATCATGATTTTTCCCAATGACCCAATATTTCTTTTTCCACATGGTAGAGACCAGAAGAAATGGCTCTTTTCATTCATGTGACTAAGTCAGTGTGGAGAACCCCAGTCAACTGAGTGAATACCTCATTTGAGGAAGCATCTTTTAATAAATTCTCAAGACTGGGACCCTTTTAGGGACCAGCAGTTAGCATAATGGCTATGTCGCTGGATTCCCATGTAGTCGACCACAGTTTGAGTTCTGGACCTGGTGGCTCAAACTCACGCCAGGTGCGTGTGCATGCGTGCCCAAGCTCCTGAGAGGAGAATGGAAAAGAAGGGACTATGGCGTGGCCATCCCCTCTTGGGGGTGATTTCTCGCTTTCTGTCTCTCTCTTGTCTTCTTGGTGAGCGCACACGCCCCATGGGAAAAAAAAAAAAAAAGACTGGGACCCTTTTGTATCTTGCAAACTTTGTGGCTACAAAGACAGTCCCCATGTAAGTATGTGGATAGCTGACTGACAAAATGTAAAGCATATATTATCCTGTGTCCAGGATCATCTCCCAGAAGCCTAAACTCTTACCCAGCTAGTTGATATGTAGGCAAATCAAAGAAACCACACCATGAGCCTGTGTAAAGAAAGTGAATTCACGTATTGGAAAGCCTTAATAAAAACAAATAGTGAAAGTCCAGGTTCTGGACACTCCTATATCATTGCACGAATGTCGACAGTATTGAAACAATCACTTTCCACAAGGCTCCCCAGAATTGTCTTAAACTGCTCATGTTTGGCATGATCATTACCTTTGTTTTCTTCTCAATTCTTGCTCAGAGTGATCTTCCTACAGGAAGTGGCAACCTGTCCCTGACACTCATGCTCCCTCCTTATCTTTTACAAAAAGTACACTTTCTAATTGCCTTTGTATAACTGATTTAACTAAGGGTGGTAACTACAGTCATCTTTCTCTCCAGCACAAAAACCTGGTTGGGGCAAAAATCACAGCTAGCAGCTAATGAGAACATGTCATTATGGCTCAAAGTTAACATTTCAGGGAACAAACTGAGTTGTGAGTTTATAATAAAATCCCATCTATTCTTTTTACCCTATTTCAGTAGCATTTCAAAAGGAAATTGTTTCACTGGTAGGTGGTATGGTGATTTGTGGGTTATTTAACATTTCTTTGTTAGCTTTTAAAGATTTCAGGCAGCTCCTTTATCATAGCTCAGCGGTTAGAAATGCTATATATTCAGAACCCAACACTTGATATGAGGATCCATCATATATTGTTTTCACTCAGATTATATTCTAAAATGCTTTTTGAGATCAAGCTTGTGACAGTATGCATCCATTACATTGTTCTTAAAATGAGGTGATATATGTTTAGCTAAAAGCAAACTCTCCCTTCTTGAGAGTCCCATACCATATTATACTATTAATATGGCCTGGAATTAGAAGCTGGTAAACTTTCAGAAGGTGAATGCTATGTCCTTGAACCCTGTTTGTAGTTAACTATGTAGCTAACTTCCCCTCAGATCAGTGGTTATCTCTGGGGAGAAATGGAGAAAAAAGGATTGTGGCATGACCATGCCCTGTTGAGGGGTGCTTGTTCGCCCACTATCTGGGGAGTGCATGGTGTCCTCTGAGAATAATAGTAATGAGTAGTAGTAATAAAAACACAGAAAATTAACATATATTATAAAGAAGATTAAAAGAAATACCTGGCTTACCTGGGTAGCATAAAGCTGGTTGACTTTGGCAGGAAGTAAATGGAAGATTGATTCAAGTCAATGGAATACTGAGTAAGAAAAGTTGAGAAAGTCAGGCCAGAGTCATCTTATTCACTCCTTCTCTAGACAAGAGTGATCATCTACTTTTCCAATTGACCTGGACTATTTGGAGTCCAGTTCCAAACATGAGAAGAAAAGCTATTAAAGACCCTTACTGGCCGGGGCACTTGATCATAAATATCCAGAATGTTAGTTTCTGCAGAAAAGGTAAGTAAGTAATTTAAAGACTATCTGGAAGGGCTAGAGAGTCAGGCTTGACAGCTATGCAGCCAAGAACACCATCCAGATCATACTACCTGCTGTACTAGTAGAATTCTAACTGCTGTGATCACTTGGCTTCAAATTGTTACACAAATATTCAGCTGAGAACACAGGATCTTTGCCCTATTCGGAAGCTTCTTCCTCTGAGTGAATCTCTCTCAGTCCTTACCAGACTGGGTTCTGTTTTACGATTTCCCTCTTTATGTCACTCTCTTCTGACTTGGGGTCTTGCTTAGAACCATCTTTGCAACCAAGTCTGGGTCATGTGTTTGCTTTCTAGCTGCAAGGGAAGCAAAGTAAGGATCTCTTGGGATGTGACCCACAAGGAATGAAATTCTCCATCCACAGGAAAGGTATTCAAAAGGTTCTGAGTAACCATCCTTGAAAAGAGACATTACTATTTTGGACCTTTGCCTATCATCTAAATCTTGTTTATTATTATTATTATTATTATGTATTATTATCATC
>NW_006159803.1:5683632-5699574 GCF_000334495.1 Tupaia belangeri chinensis | reverse complement strand
ATAAGTCATATCTGTTTCTCACTAACGTCCTGCCTCTCTATTGTTCACTTGCTATCTTTCTCTATCCTCTTCTCTTCACCTCTAAATCTTTAGCTTATATTCCAATCTCTACTATTTAGGTTTGACAAACTTTTTCTTTACTCATTATTGGCCAGAAAAATCCTGATTGCTATACATATAACCATTTTTTTTTTTTTACAAATACAGTCTTATGCATGTGCTTTGAGAATCTTAAACTATTCGAAGAACCCAGTATTTATTGATCCAGGTCATGTGCTCTACCTATATCATCTAGGTCCTCTGCATTCATTATGTATTTCAACCCAAACAACTAAATCATCCACGTTTTGTAAGTTAGGAAACTGAGGACCAGGGAGAGTAAGAAACTGATCCAAGATTCTGAGTAGAAAGTCTGCTACCAGTGCTATTTTCTATTACTCCTTATGCCACAGATTTCTCTGACAAGGGTTATTTGAGGATAATAGAGAGCTTATTAAATATTATGGGCACAGTGTTGATGGAATTGAATGATACCAATACAGTTCTCTAGGCCTTTAGGGGAAGACGTGTTAGACTAGTCAGACCTGGGTGTCCTCACATCTTATCAGGACAGTGTGACCCATCACTCCCCAGGCCATTTCACAACCCTCAAGTCTCATTTTGTTCATCTTTCATCACTTTCTTTTATAACCTCTCCAAAATGTTTCTCCCTATAAGTATTTGCAATCTTTGTTTGGTTTTCAAATTAAAAAGTGGGCTGGACTCAGCATCTGCTCAGTGATATTTTACTTGACTGTTTATCATTACTGTCACAAATAGGATTTTTTATTTGTCACTATTAGAAGTCTGAACTTTAGGGACCAGCAGTTAGCGTAATGGCTATGTCGCTGGACTCCCATGTAGTTGACCCGGTGGCTTAAACTCATGCTGGGCGCGTGTGCATGTATGCCCAAGATCCCGAGAAAAGAACAGAGGAGAAGGGATTATGGCATGGCCATCCCCTCTGAGGGGTGATTTTTCGCTTTCTGTCTCTCTCTCTCTGTCTGTCTGGTAAGTGCACGGACCCTATAGCAGAAAACCTCTCCTCCCCCCCCCCCCCCAAAAAAAGTCTGAACTTTAAACATATTCTTGGATTGGTGGTTCACATCTATCAGCTTGCTCAACTTTGGCGCCTGTCTCACCCTCAGTAGTTTTTCCAGAGCTACCTCCTTCACCATAAAACTCCATGAGTTTTCCCAATTCAAACTTGGGTTTCTTCAGCATTTTTACTTTTTTGATGAAGACATCATGGAGAGGGGAGATAGATTGGCAAGCCTTTTCTATGTCTTTCCCAACGCTGTGTGGGATTAGTTTATTGACTACTTCTTTAAAGGCATTTGTCTGCACCTCCTGGTTCATGATTTCCGTCATCTTCCAAATTTGGTGGACATGCTCATGCTGAGCTTAAGAGGTCTTCCATATCTGATTATTATGGTTTTAAACAAAACCCACATAGAAGAGAAAAAGGAAATAACAATTGGTCGTCTTGATATCAACATGAGTTTTAATCATGGTCTGTCATTCTTTGACCATGGAACACATTTTGTCATGAGTAAGAGCCATGGCATGGAAGTTAGGCAGATTTTGCCTTGAACATCCTCAGTAATTAGTTTGAATTTCCTTAATGTGACTTCATCATTTGGCAGATCTGCAAGGCTAGGTTCAAACACATGGCCCTTAAGGCTGTCAGGCACAATTTTGCTTCCTTGACTAGTGTTTTCCCAAATACCTCTTATGTTGAACATAGCAGGTGCTTTTACATCATACCAATCTTTTTTAGAAAATGGATCAACCACTTTTTCTTTGGCTTTCTTTTTGCCACCTTTTATAAGTTGCTTGTTCTTGTCAAGAGCCATGATACTACTCAGAAAGCCAAAAGGCACTGTTTATTATTTCTAGATTTCTATGAACTCCTGCTATTTTGGTCTTGGGCTTAGGTTAGAGATGCATGAACATCCTAACAATGTCATCCGGTGAGATAGATTTTGTTTTTTAGCAAAAGGCACTGTTTATTATTTCTAGATTTCTGTGAACTCCTGTTATTTTGGTCTTGGGCTTAGGTTAGAGAGGCATGAACATCCTAACAATGTCATTCGGTGAGATAGATTTTGTTTTTTAAGTTTATTTGCTTCTTCCATGAGTGAGACAGGGAGACAGAGAGAGAGAGAAAGAGAGAGAGAGAGACAGAGAGAGAGACAGAGATAGACAGAGACAGAGAGAGACAGAGACAGGTACTCCCAACAGACTCCCTCATGCTGTAGTCCACCTCTAGCCTTAGCCAGCCCTAGATCATGGGCACATGTGTACCCAGAATGTTTAGGGAAGTCTCTGGATGCAAACCGGGAACCTTCCCATGTGGGTGTGCCTTGGAGAGTATTGCGTTGCCACTGTACCACCAACCAGCTCTATGTTTCTTCCTTTCTTTTTTTTTTTTTTCTTAATAGTAGTCATTGCTGATTCATAGGAAGCCATAGGAACCAAAGGATTCTCTTAGCAGGTAGCTGATCAGCAAAGTTCCTTGATGATAGGAACTGTGTCATATTTATCTGAGTATTCCTAGCATCTGGCACAGTTTGTAGCACATAATAATTAGGAAATGTTGGCTTAATAAAGAAATTAGATGGGGCCAGCAGATGGCATGATGGTTGAGGCACTGGACTCCCACATTGCTGTCTGCAGTTTGAGTCCTAGACCTGGTGACTTTCTCTCTCTCTTTCCGTGTCTCTCTCTGGTGAGTGCATGTGCCCTGCAGCAAGTTAAAAAATAATAACAATGATAGATAACATTAATAATTCTTTTTTTAAAAAATTAAATGTCATTATCTTGTACTGTGGAAAGTAGTTCTGAAACTCTAGAACCCAAATAAGAGTAACATCTGGTTTTAAACAGCTAAATCCATTAAATTTTACTTCCACTTCTTTTTGTTTAAGGTAGAGTCAAAATAGTAAAATTGGCATTCACAAAGCTATTTTTACCCTACAGCTAATCTTATATTTTTCAGAGGTATGAACTATTATTTTTTGAGCGCTTCTATACTTGTAATTGATACAAGACAGTTACATTTGGGCAGTTACAGAAATGTAAAACTATAGAAATTCATGAGAATTCTGGAAACCTAAGCCTGGACAGAACTAGAGACCTAGAATATGCAGCTATGCAAATCAAGTAGGTAAGTCTGTGAGAATGGTAGGACGACACAGTGAACAGACCTGTGTTTCTGCCTGTGCTTACCCAGGAGTTTGTGAAAGAATGGAGCTTCTCCAGAGTGGGGCCATCAGCCCCATTTTTTTCCCCTGAGTAATTGAATTTGTCTCACTAGTAATTGAAACATAGTAGGTGCTGAACAAGTATTGATCGAATGGATTTGTGAAGGAATAAGTTAAAATAGAGTTTTGTTCATTTAAAAAATAATCAGGACCTAGAAGCCTGGGGATATAGGAGATCTATTTCTCGAATATATGTTCTTTTCAGGTTTAAAAGATGAACAGATTAATCGATATATTTGTATTAAAGTCTCTTCCCTCTGAGTGCAAGGGGGAGAAGTGGCCTTCAGAAAATGAGTGGTCTCTGACAAACCCAGAGGTGCTTGGTCTTGCCGTCTGCTTACCTAAGTGTTTCTTTACTCCACCTGCTTAAGGAATGTGGTATATGTTAAGGGATGAGAGATTTAATTTGTCTGAGAAATACCAAATTTCACTAATCTAGCCCAATGGCTTGAGTGTCAGTCTGAGCTCATGTAGAAGCTAGAGCATATCATATTAAAAACAAGTCGTAGCTCTGGTACCCACAGCTCTTTATGTTGTTGTCACATTTTAGTGTGGGCCGAGGCCTGATGACTGCTTAGAACTACATTTGAGGGGCCAGCAGGTGGGCTGGTGGTTAAGGCTCTGAATTCCCACATAGCTGACCCTGGATCCAGGAACTTGAAAAACCATACTGGGTGTATATGCGTGCATGCCCAGAATCCCGAGGAGAATGGAGAAGGGACTGCAGTGTGGCCATCCCCACTGGGAGGTGATTTCTTACTGTCTATCTCTTTACAGTGAGAGCATATACCCTGTGGGAAAAAAAAAAGAAACTAATAAAAACCAAACAAAACTAAAACTGCATTTGATGAGGAAAAATGTGTAATTAGAGACATAAGCTAGGCTTCTACAGGAGTTACACAGAAGGGGCTAGTGTTAGTAAAAAATGACCTGGCCTTCGACTACTGAAGTACTGTCAAGACAATGACAGTTTCTGTTAATATTGAAAAAGAAAATTGGGGCATGCTGGGAGGAATATATCCAAAGTTAGTGTTCCTGCTTTTTCCTTTATGTTATAGCTGGCTGGCCTTTCTTCTTTTGCTGCCTGCATCTCTTTCTCTATCACTTATCATCTATTTATCTACCACCATCTCTCTGTCTGTATATATCTACCTACCTTCCTGTCATCTATCTATCTAATCAATGAAGCAGGATGAAATAATTTACAAAATTTTATGAGTATAGTAACATACATAGGAACTAGGGCAGCCTGGCCTCTCTACTCTTGTCTCAAACACTTGATTTATTTAGTTTCTATTGCTTAAACATTTATTTTTCTTTTTTATTAGCATATAATAATTGTACATAATTGTGGGGCACAGTGTAAATTTTTAGTACCGGAATACCCTGCATAATGACTAAGTCAGTGTAATTAGTATATCTATCATTTTAATTTTAACAATTCGTTATTATTTGGTGTTGGGAACCAACTTTCTTTCTTTCTTTCTTTCTTTCTTTCTTTCTTTCTTTCTTTCTCTCCCCCTCTCTCTCTTTCTTTCTTTCTTTCAAGTTACTCTGATTTCTTTCTTTCTTTCTTTCTTTCTTTCTTTCTTTCTTTCTTTCTTTCTTTCTTTCTTTCTTTCTTTCTTTCTTTCTTTCTTTCTTTCTTTCTTTCTCTCCCCCTCTCTCTCTTTCTTTCTTTCTTTCAAGTTACTCTGAGGTACACAGTAATTGTACCTTAACCCAGCTATTGGGTTGTCAGAAAAGCCATGATTTTTCTTTTCTGTTTGCTATGCAAAAATGTGTCATAACTATTCTGACAACCTAATATATTCTGCTCTACTATATTTTATAACACTAGAACTTTTCCCTCTTATTTATGTGTCATTTTGTTTCTGACAATCAGCGTCCTTTTGTTCCTCCCTCCTCCCTCCTGTTTGTTCTAGCCTCTGATATTCATTCTTCCTTTCTCTACTTGTAAAAACATGTATTTTCTTTTGCTTTGCAAATATATTTTGTTTAGGATCTTATGCCAATATTCATGAAATAGCCTTATAATTTTTTTCCTCTGACTTCTTCCTACCTGCTTTGGGAATTAAGATTATACTAGTCTCATGAATTGAGTTGAACAGCTTTTTCTCTTTTTTCTTATATTTTATAATGACCTATAAAATACATATATGTTCTTAAAATGTGTGATGAAACTCATCTATGAAATTACACAGGTTTGAGGCATTGGTTATGTGAAGAATTTTATTAGCACTTTATTTTTAAGTTTGTGTTTATTCAAATTTTTCACTTATTTTTGAAACAATTTCAATTTTGGCATTTTACACTCCTTTTTAAAATCTATGTTATCAAATTAGTTACTGTATAATTGTTATTCATTTCTGTTATAGCTATTGTTCTCATTTTCATAATGCAATAATATTCTATAGCATATATACTTATTTGCTGTGGGAGTGTGGACAAATGATGGAACTTCCCAAAGCTGATCTCTTCATTGGAAATAAGAAATAAGAATGCATCTTGGTTGTCAAAGCTGGTTCCCTGGCTTCTACTGTTCATCTCCCTCATCCTGTCCCCTTTTAGCATTATGAAAATTTAAAATTAGCACAGTCTTGGAGAACTTTCACTATAGGTTCAACTTACATGTGTAGGAAAGTATTCTTGATCATCTTTTAGTAATTCCATGATTTTGTGGAAGTTATCTGATTCTAGACAAATAATTTAATATTTAAAGAAAGAAATGCAGATTTTAAAAAAGTTTATTTATGGGGCCAGTAGATGGCGTGGTGGTTAAGGCACTGGACTCCTACAAGGCCAGCTGTGGTTTGAGTCCTGAACCAGGCAGCTCGCTTTCTCACTTCTCTCTCTCTCTCATTCTCTCTGGTGATTGCATGTGCCCTATAGCAACATTAAAATAAATAATAATAATAAATAATTATACAAAAACTTATATTAAAGTTTATTTATTCCATGAGAGAAGAAGAAAGATGAGACAGTGAGAGAGAGAGAGAGAGAGGAAGAAAGAGAAAGACCCCAACAGGGACTTCATGCTGCAATCCACTTCCAGTCACAGCTGACTTAGATCATGGGCATACATACATGCTCAGCATGCCTAGGAAGGTCCCAGGATTGAACTCAAACCTTTCTCATGCAGGTTTAGTTGTGCCACCATCTGGCCCCTCAAAAATAACATATTTTAATCCCAGTCCATTTACACCCCAAGACTAAGATATTAGGTTTGTTGCATTTAAATCAAAGTAGAGAGTGCACATGTCCTGGAGCCTTCTGTGGATTTTTATTTCAGGAGAAGTGGGGGCAGGTTTTAGGCTGCCTGGGCCTGGATTCAAACCATGGTTAGCCATGTGAAATATAGCTCCTTAGCCACTAGGCCACAAGGCAGGCCCAGATTTGTCATTCACTTGTGTCAATTTTGTCTTATGTATTTTGATGTCAAGTTAGTAGGTGTATATAAATTTAGAAGCCTTATACATCTTCTGGTTGAAGAAAACCTTTTGCCTTTATGAAATGGCCCTCTGCCTCTAGTAATGCCTTTTGCCTAAAAGGAGTTTCTCTATGACTTTTCTGGATCTGTTGGATTTTTTTGAGTTGAACTAAATTTTATTTTATTTTTAAGAGAGATTTTTGCTATAGGGTACATGCACTTGCTGGAGACCAGAGAGAAACAGAGATGGAAAATGCAAAATCACCCCCTAGGGAGGGTGGCCATGCTGCAATCCCTTCTCCTCTATTGTCCTCCCAGGGTATTGAGCACGTATACACATGCATCCGGCATGAGTTTCAAGCCACTGAATCCAAAATTTGAACTGTAGTTGACTATGTGAGAGTTCAGCGATGTAACTATTCCACCATCTGTTGGTCTCCTAACTATAATTATTCCAGAAGAAGAGACCATGGAGTTTATAGAAGGCCAGATTTTCTAGTACATTTACTGTTGGTGTTCTGTAAAATGAACAACCATATTTTTTGCTCATATATGGCTATTATAAGAGTAGATTTGCTTTTACATTAACCTTCCTCTGTTGTTGAGCATCTGACCCAAATTGAGTAAGAACCATTTTTTTCATATTTTACTAGAACTAAGAGTAATAGTTCTTATTTTGTGTTAGAAGTAATATGAAGTAACTCTTTGGAGATTTTGGTGCTTATATTCCTCTTGATGTGAAATAAGGCCATCTTTAGTGACAGAATAAAACTTCAAAAAAAAAAAAAAGAGATGAGAGGTGAAAAGAAGTGGTAGATGAAGTATCATCTGGATCGCTGGTTCTGATAGTCTGAAATAGCTCATATTTGATGTAGCAAGGCATCTTATTTTATCTTAAAATTGAATAAATTAAAACAAACATTGGACTTAGTATAGAGTATTTGTGACTTATTTGTTATAATTTTCTGGTTTTGGAGAGGTTTTTGCTGTAGAGTGCATGCTCTTGCCAGAAAGAAAGAGACAGAAGGTGAGGAATCACCCCTAGGGGAGATGGCCATGCTGCAATCCTTTCTTCTTCATTCTCCTCTAGGGATCTTGGGCACACACGCACATGCATCCAGCTTGAGTTTGGGCTGCAGGGTCCAGGACTCGTACCATGGTCGACTGCATGGGAGTCCAGCGACATAGCTATTACGTCAACTGCTGGTCCCTTATAATTTTTTTTTTTCTGTTACAGGGAAGGGTGCCTGCCTCTTGGCAGATTATGGCAGTGATTTAGCCATTTTAGCCATAGAAAGATTTTAGGTCATTGTTTTCAGAAAATGAATTTCAACAAGAGTCTTAGTGGTATCAGTTATTGCACTGCTATGGGAAAAAAACAAGATGGCAGGCAGTGCCATGTTGAATTTGCAAAGTCAGGGCAATGGTGTCTGGGAAAGTGTTTTATCCTTTTGGAATACAAATCCCATACAAAGCCTTACTTTGCTATGCCTGAGTGCAGAAGTTAATGATACTCTGCGCAGAAGCTAAAATGAGTGAGCACTAGTTGTGAAAAATCACCCTGCACGCACAATCCCAAGCTTTCTAGGTAAACAGAACAGTCAAGAGGAATAAAACTGGGAATGACTAGAGGGGGACTTAATGAATCTGAATTAGTCTCACTTTGAGGCTTTATATAACTGTAGCAATATTTGAGGGTATTACAAATTTTATTCTTTGGGTAAATGAAAATTAGCTTTGGTGGTTGGAATCTGCTTTGCTCTTTGAAGGCTCGATTAGTTACTATTTCTTTCTTGGGATTCACAGAAAGCTGCCCATTTTCCATAATATTACTAAAAGCATAGTCTGCCAAGAGGCTGATACCCTTCCCTGTAGCAGGAAAAAAATTACAACTAATAAATCACAAATACTCTATACTAAGTCCAATATTTGTTTTTATTTATTCAATTTTAAGAATATTGTGTTTTTCTTCCTCTTATCAATAGTAAGAGTGAAATACCAGGGAATAAGGTCACAACATGTAAATCATGAATTTATTTCTTTAGTTTTTTAATTGCTCTTAAATTAATAAAAATTAGTATTTTAGGTTATAGAATTGGACTTCAGAGAAACATCTAACTCAGTAATCTCTTGTGAAACTGTTTTTGCAAATTTTATTATCTTAAGAATGTAAATTTTCTGACACTGAGTATTATAAGTATTTCATGATCCAAGTATTACAAAAAATAAGTGAAAATTATGTAGTTCCTTATTTATCCACTATATTTAGGAAATGAAGTATTTTTTTCATAAATAATTGTAATGTTTTCTTCATTGGCTTTTCTATTTAAAATTTGCTAGAGGGCACGTGTGTACCCAGAGCAGAGAGCAGAGAGACAGAGAAAGAGAGAAAGAAAGCACCCTTATGGGGAATAGCCATGCTACAATCCTTACCCTGTATCTCTCCTTTTGGGCTTTTAGGCATGTGTACACACACGTACCCTGCGTGTTTTTCAAGCTGCCAGGTCCAGGACTCAAACTGTGCAGTTGGTTATGTGGGATCCAGCTGCCTTAACCAGCATATCATGGCTGGCCCCACAAGTATTATATATTTTATAATGTATAAAATGCCATTATTTCTTTCATTTCTGAATCTTAAAATTTTAAAAATATTTTAATAGCAATATTTCTAAGACAAATTGCCTATTTCTTTGCCTTAGTATATAGAATAGGAAATACAACATAACTTATTCATGCATTCATTCGTTAAATACCTGTTGAACACCTATTATGTGCCATACACTGAGAGTTCTCAAAGGTAAGGAAGAGCAATATATACATGGTCCTTGACCCCATGGAGAGTGCCTCTTAACCTTTTCTTCATGACTCATTTATTATTATAAATATACATGATGAGGGACCAGCAGTTAGTGTAATGGCTATGTCGCTGGACTCCCATGTAGTCAACCACAGTTCAAGTCCCAGACCCGGTAGCTTAAACTCATGCCGGGCATGTGTGCGTGCATGCCCACCCAAGATCCATAGAGGAGAATGGAGGAGAAGGGATTGCGGCGTGGCCATCCCTCCTGGGGGGAGATTTCTCACTTTATGTCTCTATGTCTTTCTGGCAAGCACACGCGCCCTATAGCAAAAACCTCTCAAAAAAAAAAAAAAAAAGAAAAAAGAAAACTATACATATACATGATGAAAAATGATGTTTTCAAACCAGATGAGATAGCTCAATGATAAGGCAGCACTTCATAATGCTGAAGCCACATGGAAGATTCCCAGTTCATGTCCTGCAGTCTCCCTGTACACACTGGGCATGCGTGTGCACCACAGTCCTGGCTGACTGAGGCTGGGGCTAGATCATGGCATGAAGACTCTGTTGGGCCACCTGTTTCTCTTTTTCTTCCTCTCTTTCTTTTGTAGAAAGAATACAAAGTGATGGTTTTAATTATTTTTTGACTAGTTTAGAACTTCACATCCTAACAGATAATATAATATTTTGGTAACCAAATTCATCAACTGTTGTGTACTTCATGACTTCTGATTCTAGAATCTTGTTTAATAAGATTTTTGGCCCAGTCTTCACAGGCAGGGGGCTGCCACTGTGTGATCCTGAAGCCACATGTGAAGGCTGGGGGATTGGAGTCTCAGTCAACCTGAACACACCAGGCATGCCCATAGACTTGCCCATGATCCTGGCTAGAAGACCAGGAGGAGGATTCTGGCATGGCAAGACCCTGTCCCCCACCTCCATGAAATAAATATGTAAACTTAAATAAAGACCTTCTACACTAATTAGATCCCAAAAGTGTTCTCCTGTATTTTCTCCTTTTGTTTTATAGTTTTATCCTTCACATATAGTTGGAGTTTTGTTGCAAGGAAAGGGTATAGTTCTATTTTTTCTTCTGATTGTCAACAGTTATCTTGTTAACACTAAACAGTTTGTCTTTTCTCACTGAGTTGGGTGACCATTATTATCACCTAATAGTGTTCTGTGGATCTATTTTTATATTCTATTCCTATTTCACTGATGTGTTTATACTGTATATATTTTTTTATTACTCTGGCTTTGCAATATGGCCTTATATCTGCCACACTGAGCTTCACATTTTTTTGCTCTTTTCAGAGTTGATGTAGTTATTTCTTTACCTGTGTTCTGCCCTGTAAATTTTAGAAAGTCAACTTGCCAAAAATATTATCTAGATTAATATTGGAATAGTATTAAATTTATTATTAATTGATGTCTTTATTACAAGATATCATTTCTTCATGGACATAATATTTTTGTTTCATTCATTTGAATAAATCTTCTTTTATAATTAATTTAAAAATTAAAAAATGATCCTTTGTATTCTATGTTAGGTGAAATCCTAAACATATATAGGTTTTGATGCACTCATAATGGCATAATCTTTTTTAATTGACTCTACAGGTACAGAAAAAATTCTTTTGAATTTTGCAAGTTGATTTATCTGGCAACAAAGCTAACTTCTCACATCAGACAAACATGTTTATTTGTTGATTCTGCTGGCTTTTCTAGTTAGATGACTGTATTATCTGCATATGATGAAGGTCATATGTACACCCTTCCAGTTTTTACATCCTAACTTGTGTTTCTGCAATAAATTTACCTACGCATATGTTTGTTTTTTTTTTTTTTGAGAGGTTTTTTTGCTATAGGGCGTGTGCGCTCGACAGACAGACAGAGAGAGACATAGAGACAGAAAGCGAGAAAACACCCCCCAGGAAGAATGGTCATGCCGTAATCCCTTCTCCATTCTCCTCTCTAGATCTTGGGCACGCACACACACGTGCCCGACGTAGGTTTTAAGCCACAGGGTCCGGGACGCAAACCGCGGTCGACTACGTGGGAGTCCAGCGACATAACCACATAGCCATTACGCTAACTGCTGGTTCACAGCATATGTATTATTTTTAATAAACTCCTTGGTTTGCTTTGCAAATATATTTTGTTTAGGATCTTATGTCGACATTCATGAAATAGCCTTATAATTTTTTTCTCTGACTTGTTCTTACCTGCTTTGGGAATTAAGATTATACTAGTCTCATGAAATGAGTTGAACAGCTTTTTCTCTTTTTCTTCTTATATTTTATGATGACATATCAAATAAGGACATGTTCTTAGAATGTGTGATAAAACTTACCTATGAAATTATGCAGGTTTGAAGCTTTGCTTGTGTGGAGAATTTTATTAGCACTTCATTATTAAGTTTGTGTTTGTTTATTCAAATTTTTTATTTATTTTTGAAACAATTTCAATTTTGGCATTTTATATTCTTTTAATCTATGTTATCAAATTAGTTACTGTATAATTGTTATTCTCTTCATTTCTGTTATAGTTAAATATATACTATAGAATATATGAATTAGAGAAGTGTATTTTTTATTTTTTTGCAAAAATATGTCATGACTTTCCAGATGACTCTATATATTTATTACTTTATATTGGGTGTTCTCCCTCTTCACCTTTCAAATGCCTCACATATGGTTAGTTCAGATTAAAATTTTTTCATATGACAGATTTCTGGCATAGTTAATCTCTGCTTTTCTTTTGATCTTCTATGATTTCTTCCCCTTATCTTTACTGCTTCCTTTTCTTGTTCTTCCTAGTGTGTGCTTTTATTCCAGATTCTTGAGTTGAATGCCTAGCATTTGTTTTCATTCTTTGTTGTTTGTTGGAAAATATATTTTAAACTAGAAATTTTTCTTTAAGTAGTCATTTAGCTATGTTTCAACAATTTGGGCATGTAGTATTCTTTGTTTCTCAGTTCTGAGTATTTTAGGATTTTTCTTAATGCTGTTCTTTCTTAATCCGAGTTTCACTTAATAGTATGTTACTTAGTTTTTTAGGTATCTGAGATTTTAAAATAATCTTCTGTCTCTGGATTCTGTAATTTTATTGCATGATGAGTAGAGAATACAATCTGTATGATGTTCATTATTTGGAATTTAGCACAGAAAGGCTTTTGTGAATACTCTATGTTTGCTCAAAAACAATGTGTATTCTTTTCAGTGTTTCTCTACATCTCTGGTTTGACCTTATTAATCGCGTTATTCAAATTTCCTCTAACCGTTGCCTTTCTTTTTTTTTTTTTTCACTTGATTTAAAGATTTCTGAAAGGATTGTATTAAAATGTTCAATTACAATGATTGATTTTCACTCTTTAAGATTACACTTTATATATTTATTGAACTGTATTCTTTTCTTTTCTTTTTTTTTTTTTTTGAGAGGTTTTGCTATAGGGCACGTGCGCTCGCCAGACAGACAGAAAGCAGGAAATCACCCCCTGGGGGGGCGGTCACGCAGCAATCCCTTCTCCTCCATTCTCCTCTTGGGATCTTGGGCACGCATGCACACGCACCCAGTGTGAGTTTAAGCCACCGGGTCCGAGACTCGAACCGCAGTCGACTACGTGGGAGTCCAGCGACATAGCCATTACGCTAACTGCTGGTCCCCTTGAACTGTATTCTTAAATGTATTTAGTCATCGGAAAAGTCACGACACATGTTTGCATAGAAAAATACGTCATAACTTTTCTGACAATCCAATGTATATATATACTCATTGTATCCTTACATCTTTTGATAGCTTAATCCTTTTATTAACATATATTAAAATAACCTTAGAGCTATGAGAAAGTGATAAAATTCCAGATGTTATGAACATGAAGGGATTCAGTAACCAATAATATATGAATGAGAAGGAGCTCATGGATAATTCTTCTTGGAGATTTGTGTGGATAGTAAGATTGTGATAAGACATAGAGGAGATTCAGAGGCCAGAAAAGGATAGAAAAGATGAGTAAATATTGATTGATTCATTTATTTCTTCATTAAGTAAATATTTACTTAGTGCTTGCTATTTTCCAAGTACTACACTAGGTGTATTAAAGAAAGACAGTTTTCAGGGTAGGCTTAAGATGAATTAGTCCTTTTACTCCATCAAATATTTGCTCACAAAGCACCCAAGTGTAAGGACAGATCATGATCTACATATTCCTATGCAAGAACCAATATAGAGGTTCTTATTTAGCATGTACTGGAAGTTCAGGGCAATAAAATTGCCAAATGTCTCTAGGAAATTCTCCAACTGTAAGTAGGCTTAAGATAACAGAGTAGTGTGATTTATGAACTACAACTTGATTCCAAAATGAACAGTATCCAATTTACTCTTGTATCTTTGGTGATCTTTCTGTTAGAACTAGACTGAACCTGTAGTACATCCTCTTTTAAGGCCTAAAGCAGCAGTATACAAACTTCAGTGAGCACAGGAAGTATCTGGATGCTGTATAAAAATGCAGATTCCTGGTCTCTTGTAGTCTGAAATGAGTGCAAAAATGTACATTTACTAAAACGTGTCATCTTCTGGGATGTGAATGAACAATTGGTATAACTGTAGACTTACTTGGATGTGATCTTGTTTTGTAGGTATTGCAAATTTGCTTCTTAAATGCCTTTTTTGGGTTAATAACCAGAATAACCTAAGAGAAATACCCCCCATAGAAAATATGAATTTTCTTTCATTTCCAGCAACACAGTAATCTCCAAGGTGGTCTTGTTTCTATACCTTCACACAAGCTTGATTTATTTCTGCATTTTTTTAAAGTTTTTTTTTTTTTTTTTTTTTTTTTTGCTATAGTGTGTGTGTGCTCACTGGAGAGACAGAAAAAAAGTAAGAAATCACCCCCCAGGATGGATGGCCATGTCACAATCCCTTCTCCTTCATGCTTCTCTTGGGATTTTGGGCATGCATGCACACTTGCCCATTGTAAGTTTTATTTATTTATTTAAAATTTTACTTACTTTTAAAATTTGCTATAAGTCATGTGTGTTCATCAGAGAGAGAAAGTGAGAGAATAAGCTACAAGTTCAGGACTCAAAACATGGTTAACCATGTGAGAGTCCAGTGCCTTAGCCATCACACCACTTGCTCCCCTCTCACCGCCCCCACCCTGTGTGAGTTTTAAGCCCCTGAGTCCAAGACTTGAACCATGGTTGACTACATAGTATAGTGACATAACCATTACGCCATCTGCTGGTCCCCACAGACTTTTTATTTTAGACTCCTGCAATTTTCTCTTTTTTTTTTTTGGAGAGATTTTCACTATAGGGCGCGTGCGCTCTCCAGACAGACAGAGAGAGACATAGAGACAGAAAGCGAGAAATCACCCCCCAGGGGGGATGGTCACGCTGCAATCCCTTCTCCTCCATTCTCCTCTTGGGATCTTGGGCATGCACACACATGCACCCAGCGTGAGTTTTAAGCCACCAGGTCCGGGACTTGAACCGCGGTCGACTACGTGGGAATCCAGCGACGTAGCCATTCTGCTAACTGCTGGTTCCCAATTTTCTCTTTTTTTAATCTCAGGCTCAGCGACTTCCAAATTCTTGACTGGCTCCTCCCATTGTGAAATCAGACCATCTTGTTGATTGTTTCCTGATTTAGGAAAGAGGATAGCGAGTAATTCTTCTAGTTCTTTCTTATCCAAGTGGATAATTATTTATTTTGGTCTGCTAAAATTATACTCTGTCCTTCAGAAACTATTAGCAATATGCACCAAGGCATAGTGCTCTTTGATTTCTGAAAGCATTTTGGGAGCATGCAGGGGAAAATTCCCATGATGACCCCTTATCCATGAGGAGATTCATTTTTTCTTCCTTCACTTGAGAAAAATCTCTTTAATTTGTTTCTGCTGACAACTGAAGCAGATTTGGGAAGGTATTCAATCTTAATAAGAGACTCTATGTAGATTAAGGCCTGCTTAAATTCATAACTGCTTTAGGATTAAGAGACAAATAAAACTGAAAATCATGCTAAAATTGAGCCAAGTGTAATACCCATGGTATGACAGGGATAATGAAAACCATTGTATATGAACAGATATGGATCTTTAGGGTAACATGATTGTCTCCAAACTGAATATCCAATAGCTAATATAATGAATAAACACGTAATAGATCATTACATATAATGCCTAAGCCAGCCAGTTAAAAAAGTATAAAAGTTGATGGAAAATGTGCAAGTGATTTTTCATAAAACATCCTGAGTAGACAACTAGATTAAATGGAAAAACATGTAGAAGATTGGAAGAAGGCCATCATGAATGGAAAAGGACACGTTGAAGTAGAAATTAGTGTCATCAAACATGAGGTTGTTGGGTGACTTGGATTTAACCCAGCAACAAATAAAGAGATTCC
>NW_006159803.1:5682771-5683406 GCF_000334495.1 Tupaia belangeri chinensis | reverse complement strand
CTAAGGAGAACGGATTGCGGCGTGGTCATCCCCCCTGGGGGGTGATTTCTCGCTTTCCATCTCTCTGTCTCTCTCTGTCTGTCTGGTGAGCGCATGCACCCTATGGCAAAAACCTCTCCAAAAAAGAAAAAGAAAATATAGGGGCACATAAGTATTCCCAATAATGAAAAGGAACTGTGATGTTTTGATGACTATATTTAGTGATTAGAACTGTCTCATCTTTACCTTGCTGATCTAATAATGCTTTATCAAAATGTTAATCATCTGCGCTTCATATGGATTGTTGACAATAAGTTGAAGCTGGCAGCCTGTGGGAAGCTGCACACCAGCGAGTCTGCCGAGGTTTCTCAGAGAGCAAACAATTACCATGATTGGTTCCCTTCCAAAAACCTGACCTTCGAAACCTTGCTCTGATTGACCACTAGAATCCCTCAAATTTGCATATCCGGCACCTCATGATTGGTCCAAAAGCAACCAATCATAACCCACCGTTAACAACCAATCAGGGCCCACCGTTTACAACCCACCAGAGTGTATATAACCACGATGCCTGGCCCACAGTAGAGACGACGACGACGACCAGGAAGACGACAACTGAAGAGCCTGAAGAGCTGAAACACCGCGCAGTCTCCAGA
>NW_006159803.1:5659408-5682613 GCF_000334495.1 Tupaia belangeri chinensis | reverse complement strand
GTCGTCTCTGTGCTATACCGTGCTGCCCACAATAAACAGACGACCCTGTCGTCTCCGTGCTGTAACACTACGCTGCTTGCCCCGGCTCTCACTCCTTCACTCAAGAAACCCGTTCGGCTGTCCCCCCGGGTCGGGACAGCAGCCTATGTTTTTGCCAGTCTGTCCTAAATATTTATTAACTATATGGTTGATGAATTGTTCTGAAATTTTAGAGGCTAATATTGACTTTACTGGCTTCACATTCTTATATCCCATTCTTTCTTTCTCTTTAAAAAGCGGAATAACATTTGCCAGTCTTAAACTCTGGTCTTTAGAAATTGTTTACTGAAGGGCCAACAGGTGGCATGGTGTTTAAGGCCCTGGAATCCCACATGCCTACCGCAGGTTGAATCCCGGAACTAGTAGCCTGAAAATCATGCCAATTGTATGTGCATTTGTGTCCAAAATCCCAGGAGAAGGGATTGTGGCGTGGCTATCCCTCCTGCGGGAGGAGGAGGGTCATTTCTCACTTTCCCTCTCTCTGTCTTTCTCCAGCGAGTGCATGTGCCTTATGGCAAAAACCTAAAAAATATAAATAAATAAAAAAAACATGTATATTGAAATCATGATGGGATACCATGAGTTCGTATTAAAATGACTAATGATAAAGATCAAACCTATCAGGTGTTGGCAACAATCTGGAGGAAGTGAAACTCATGCACTGCCGGTAAAAATGTAAAATGATTAAAATTGCTTTGAAAAGCAGTTTGTCACTTTTTAAAAAATGTTAAACATACACTCACTATAAGATCCACCCCAAGAGGGACCAGCAGTTAGTGTAATGGCTATGTCGCTGGACTTCCACGTAGTCGACTGCGGTTCGATTCCTGGACCCGGTGGCTTAAACTCACGCCAGGCATGTGTGTGTGCGTGCCCAAGATCCCGAGAAGAGAATGGAGAAGGGATTGCGGCATGGCCATCCTCCCTGGGGGGTGATTTCTTGCTTTCTGCCTCTCTGTCTGTCTCTGTCTGCTTGGCCAGCACATATGCCCTTTAGCAAAAACCTTTACAAAAAAAAAAAAAAAATCCACCCCGAGGTATTTACTAAAGATAGTTGAAAACATATACACACACAAAACTTGTGTGCAAATAGCATTTTTATTTATCATAGCTGGAAACTGGAATAATCCTCATGTCCAGTAACTTCTGCCTCAAATTGCCTGCTATTTGGATCCACAGTATATTCCTTCTTAGTGGCTCTTAAAACTGTGGTCCTTTTTAAAATGCAGATTTTGAGGCCATAGCCAAGATATTCAGAAGGAAGATAGGAGCCTGTGGTCAAGAATCTGCAGTGATCAAACAGGTGGCATGCTGCCGAGGCTCTGAAGACCATGCCTTATGGATTCTAGCCAGACAACAAAAAGACCATATCTGTCATTTCTCCAGATTGTACATTTATGGTGAAGTCTACTAACTACCCCCTCTACACTACACTAGCTTATTAGATTACAGGCCAGGGTCTTTCAACAACATATTCCTTCATGAGGAACACATTTTAATCCATTTGTATTGTTGCATCTACCAGAAAAGTTAGTCAAAAATAGAAACATGTTTTCATTGCATTTATTGTTCTATTATCAGCCTTTGAGTCTATAGATTATTGAAATAATTGCAATATCAGAGGCTAGATCCCCTGGTCTGCATCTGTTATAAATTATTCTGCAGGCATAATAACCTTGATAAACTTGTGCATTAGCCATTCAGTTTCCAGTATGGGTTGGTTAGACATGGAGTACCCCAAGTACAGATTCCAGAACATGTTAGAAATAACCACTACAAGATGTCCTGAAATTGAACTATAATATTAGCCTAACAGATATTGGCAGGCATTCTTTTATTAGATGAAACAAATAAAGCAGTAGAATTTACCATACTATTTCCTGGGGGGTGGGGGAGGGGCAAAAACCTGTATAGAGAAACATCTTTTGTTTTTTACCTAGGGACTAAAATAAATACCTTAAAAAGGGGGCTGTTCATCACCTTGGGTCGTTGGCCCATGTCTTGACTCCGGCATTATCGTGGACTGCTTCCTTTTCTGTTGTCTTCCCTGCAGCCCTCCCCTTAGCCAACTAGTTGCAGCATCCTTATTGAAGTACTTGCACATCTCTCTGCTTGTTCCCTTCTCTCCATCGCTTCTCACTTGACCATGTGCCATAGCTGATGCTAACCAGTGTAGACCTCAAAGTGTAGTCTTCCTGGGAACATGTTAGAAATGCAAATTCAGGTGCCTTTCTCCAGGCCCCCTGAATCACAAAATTCAGGTGGGTGCAGAGCTTAGCCATCACTGGTTTAAGAAAGTCTGCCAGGTGATTCTGATCCAACCATTCTCTCTTTTACCAGGGTCTCTTCCAAACCACAGTTATTTTGCTTTCCATGCCAGACAGAATTTCCAAGTCATAGAATTTCCAAGTGATATCATTCCCTAGGAATGATATGCTCATATCTTCAACCTTCCTCATTGTTAATACTAGTAAAATGGAACACTTAACTGAGCACTTCCTGTGTGCTAGGCTGTGTAGTTGGGCATAAGAATTAAGAAAATGTGGGGACCAGCAGTTAGCATAATGGCTATGTTGCTGAACTCCCATGTAGTCAACTGTGGTTCGAGTCCCAGACCTGGTGGCTTAAACTCATGCCAGGCATGTGTGCATGCGTGTCCAAGATCCTGAGGAGAATGGAGGAGAAGGGATTGCGGCGTGGCCATCCCCCCTGAGGGGTGACTTCTCGCTTTCTGTCTTTCTGGTGAGCACACATGCCCTGTAGCAAAAACCTCTCCAAAAAAAAAAAAAAAAAGAAAGAAAAAGAAAAAGAAAATGTGTGATGAATGTGTGTGTGATTACCTGCTCTTTGATGTTGGGTTGCAGTGTCCCCATCAGCAATTCTTAGCCCTGGATGTCCATTAGAATCACCTGGGGTTTAACAAAATAAGCCACCCCAGTACCATTAAATAGGAATCTCTATGGGTATGGGCTTAGGTCATAGTTGTAAAAGCTCTTAAGATGATAATGCAAAACTGGGGTCAAGAGCCACCAGTGTCTCTGACTCTTGCCTTTTAAGCCTAGGGATCATCTTATCTCCATCTGTAGAGCCATTGTCCTGCCCCCAGGTCTGTCATCAACTTTGTCCTTAGACAAAGGAGTATGAAAAACAAGGGACAGTAGCTAGGGTGATGCAGTATAATGTCAACAGTGTTTTTTCCGCTACTACCTAACTAATGTCTTGAGCTTAGAAACCACCCTGACCTCCCTAGTTTACCTTCTACACAGTAGTCAGGATGAGTTTGTTTAAATCTTAGCAGACCATGGCAATTCTCTGCTCAGAACCATCCAATGGACTTCCCATCTTACTGGGATGACAAGCAACTGTTCACTCATTGACTTACCTATCTTCTCTTCTTCCCTTTACCTCACACAGTCACTCACCCATTGTTTCTCTGGTCTCAGCAATGACTATTGTGCTCCTGCCCCACTGACCTACTCACTGTTCTTCTTCTTCTTCTTCTTTTTTTTTTTTTTTTTTGGGTGGGGGGGAGACAGTCATGCCACAATCCCTTCTCCATTCTCCTCTCAGGATCTTGGGCCTGCACACACACATGCCTGGCATGAGTCTAAGCCACTGGGTCTTTGGACTTGAACCATGGTCGACTATGTGAGAGTTCAGCGACATAGCCATTATGCTAACTGCTGGTCCCCCTCCCTATTCTTTGGGTGGACCCAGGGCCTTTGCACTTGCTGACTCTGTCAGTAGTCATCCTCCCCTCCTTAACTTATATCTTCCGCCCTCACCTCGTTAGCAGATTATAACTCAAATATCATCTTCTCAGGATTTTGAATGTTCTCAACACTAAGAAATGATAAATATTTGAGGTGATAGATATAATTACTCTGATTAGATCATAATATATTTTATACATGTATCAAATATACTATAATCCATACTTAGGTACAATTACTTTATGTCAATTAAAAATAATAAACAAAAAAATAAGAAAGTCTACATTGTAGAGGAAAATATTCACAGCCATATATATTTGACAAAGAACATGAATCTGATGTGTAGGAGTGTGTTTCTAATATATTTGTGTTTGTATATGGGTATGTTATACAAAAATAATAAAAAAACAACAGCATTATGACACTTCACAAAGAAAAAGAAGTCATCTTCTCAATGAGTCCTGCCTTGACCACTCTCATTTAAAAGTGCTCAAGTGCTGACACATTGCTAGTGTTCTGTTCTTTTCTTTCTTTCTTTCTTTCTTTCTTTCTTTCTTTCTTTCTTTCTTTCTTTCTTTCTTTCTTTCTTTCTCTCTCTCTCTCTCTCTCTCTCTCTCTCTCTCTCTCTTTCTTTCTTTCTTTCTTTCTTTCTTTCTTTCTTTCTTTCTTTCTTTCTTTCTGATTTATCGTCCACCCCTTAAGAAAAATCCATAGGAAGAGAGTTTTGTCTGTCTTGTTCACTGCTGTATCCCCAGGACTTAGAACAGTATCTGACACGTAGTAGGTCCTTAATAAATATTGATGGAATGAATGCCTGACTCCCATGGTCAGGCTGCTAATCTCATAGTCTGTTGTAGAATCTAAGTTTCTGTCTTGTCACCCATGCCCACCTCCCTGGCTTGGTGATCTCTCCTCTAACCCAGATCATCCATGACTAGATTCTTGCTCTCTGGTCAGGGCTTGCATGACTGAGCTGCTCTGAGCATCAACAGAGCTGAGCTCTTCATGCCTACTACCACACCTCCTAGTCCTGCTTCCAACATGCCTATGTTTCGTTGCTATTCCACATTGGCTCATTCCATTCTCAACTGTTTTTAACAGTTGCCTACTGCTAGGCACCATGGTCTATATTCTTCTAGTGGTGGACACTTATAGGCAGGCCTAGTGTCCATATTTTTAGTCCATCTTACCTCTCTGTCTAGTTCTAAACTTCTTTTCTGACAGAGGATCTGTTATGCATTAGAGACATTCAACCAAGTTAAACTTTGTAACTATTTATCTGTCCTCCACCACCCTTGAATGTCTTTTTTAATAGCAGAATTTTTTATCTTTTATTGTTGTTGTTGTTCAGTGTACTCCAGGGCCTAGGACAATGACTGACTCACTGAACTGGTCCATCACAAAGCAGTGGTTCCATGTGAGAGAAGTTATAGAGTGAGTTGCCATAATTCTTGATTAGTACTTTGTTACTCAGTCTCATTGTTGTTTGGTCCTATAGATCGAGAAAGTAAACGGTAAGTCAAATTTGTGGATAAGTTACTTTAGAAATGCTAATAATGGTGCAAAATGTCAGAGATGGAGTTTCACAATCATGTATTACAAAGTAGACACACATTCATTTTATAAATTGAAAACCCATTATCTAGAAGTTTCCTAATGCCCTGATGTTACATAAGATATACAAGCAGATATGTAATTGGCATTTTTACTCTTCGTTTGTGAGACCCAGCTTTAGGGAATAACATCACTTGTGAAGCAAGGTATTTCCTTTTATGTGGAAAAGAAACGGCAATTTTTGATGTCTTTGTATGATGGTATTTCTCAGACCACAGTAACCTTGGGAAAAACAAAATGACATCAAAACAGAACATCCTGATCTTCTGGTAGTAACAGAAGTGCTGATTCTCTTTCCTTGGACAAGAATAACAACAGTATTGACAAGGAGTCTTAGGCCACAATGTGTGGGATTTACATACTATACTAAGTGTAGGATCAGTAGATGGCGCAATGGTTACATCAGTGGTTTCCCACATGGCCGACTGTGGTTTGAGTTCCAGACCTGGTGGCTTCACATTTATGCTGGGCTTTGTGTACATGCGTGCCCAAAACCCTGAGAGGAGAATGTAGGAGAAGGGATTGTAGCATGGCCATCCCTACAGGGTGATTTCTCTCTTTCCGTCTCTCTGTCTCTCTCTGTGCTATAGCACACATGGCCTATAGCAAAAATCTCTGAAAAAAATTAAAATAAAAAGGAATGAAAAACGCTAAAGAAAACAGTAGGCAGTACTTTCACACACAGTCTTTCAGTCTTTTTTTTTTGTTTGTTTGTTTTTTGAGAGAATTTTGCTATGGATACCCGTGCTCACTGGAGAGACAGAGACAAAAAGCGAAAAATCACCCCATCCCCCAGGGGGAATGGCCATGGTACAATCCCTTTTCTTTCAGTCTCTTATTGGGATTTTGGGCATGCATGCACACATACCTGGTGACTTTCACGCAGTTTTAATCTACTGTTTTTTTTTTTTTCTTTTCTTTTTTTTTGGAGAGGTTTTTGCCATAGGGTGCGTATGCTTGCCAGACAGACAGAGAGACAGAGAGACAGAAAGCGAGAAATCACCCTCCAGGGGGGATGGCCACACCACAGTCCCTTCTCCTCCATTCTCCTCTTGGGATCTTAGGCACACACGCCGGGAGTGAGTTTAAGCCACCGGGTCCGGGACTCGAACCATGGTCGACTACGTGGGAGTCCAACGACATAGCCATTACGCTAACTGCTGGTCCCAATCTATCATTTTCTTTACCTCATTAGTCTATCATGCCACTTACCATACTGGGTCTAAAATCATAATTATTGTGAATTGGTTTCTCTTCCAGTATTGATAAGTAGCTGGGATGAGGAAAAGGTTGTTTCATGCTTCTCCTCAGTGCCTTAAGAGGCTCCATCTGTTGGAGTCATCCAAGTCAAACTGGACCAAACCTGGAGGAGCTGAGAAGGGCAAGAGGTGGGTTTCCTTGTGTTGAGGTCTCACCTGGCCTGAGTGGGAAACATAGTCCTTAGTATTTACAGATTGCATATTTGGGAATTCACAAACTTACTAATTTATGTGTAACTCCCAAATCAATACTCGTGGCTTCCATGGTCACCCATGAACATACAGAGTGTGGCAAAATGAGTCACTCACATGTTCCTAATGGAGACCCCACAAGGTGATGCCCTACCTTCTCATTTCAGCTCTCATAAATAATGTCCTATTTAGGGCCATTATTTTTTTTTTCATGTTTGTTCTTTTTGTTGGTGATCTTGTATCTAAAAGGGTCCCAAGTGTTTGAAGTGCTGTCTAGTATTTCTAGGTTGGAGAAATTTTTGCCGTACCCTTCAGAAAAAATACACGTATTAGGTAAGTTTGTTCAGTCATGTGTTGTAGTGCTGTTGGCTCTGAGTTCACTGTTGGTGAATCAATAACGTATATTAAATAAGATGTCTTTAAACAAAAACATACATAAAGTGAGGTGATAGAGTGATTGGTTGATGAAAATGTTGTGACCACAGCCTTGTAGGAACCTAACTTGTATTTCCACCAGGAACAATGATTCAGTATTCTCTAATTTAGTGTTTGTGACAACTTTATAGAATGTAACCACTGTGAATAATGAGAATTCCCTAGATATTTATCATTTGAAGGATTATAACAGACAATCCATCAGGCTTATCTGGACAACTTGGAGGCCATGGAGATAAATTACTAAAACACTTTTCTCAAAAGTGAGAAACACCTGACAGGGCAATGGTATTTAGGAAAAGGAGAAGAGGTGCAAATGGGGTTGCTGGTTTTTCTAGCACCATTGAAAGTGATCCCTTTGAGGGAATGCCAGCAGGAAGCCTCTCTGCTTCTGGCATTTGTTTTTCCTTTAAAACTTAATTTTTATTCCTACTTTTCAAGAAGAAAGTTTCTTGGCAGCAGGTGGTGGTACTTAGGGGATTTTATCTTGAGATCAAGTATCTTTTTGTTCTGCTCCTAGAAAATTCAAGCAGAAAAATAGCAATAGGTTGCTTCAGAGCCTGACAAGCATAGGGTTAAGATGTTTCATGAGCTTTTTATTAATACAGCTACAGAAGGCCAGGAAAAGACAATTTATCGACGTCAGTCCCCTCAACCCCCTTCTGCCTGAATGACTCAGTCTTCTATTGCACTGGATCTTGTTTCTTCTGGGAATTCTGAGGGGTGTTAGAGTTAAATTACCACCACTCAAACATTCTGTACTTGTTGTTTTTGAAAGAAAGCCTTGTCCAAAAGGCCTCTCATCTCCTGGAGTTAAAGAACAGAGATTCTTGAACAAAAACCAGATAGGTAGATTAGAAGATGTTCTCCCTTCAAGCCTTCATCTTCTTCTTTTTTAAAGTATCTATTACTGAGAAACCGACTTCTCAAGTCCTGACGTGCTGAGAAGTGTTTTTAATCAGCAGCTCCTTCTTTTCATTCTCTCTGTGCATCACACTCAGCAGGCCCACCCAGAGGCAAGATGAAGTGACTTTGCTATTGTTTTTGCTGCTGCTTTTTTGCTGTCTCTCCTGAGTCCAGGTCTCTAGTTTTCAACTTTCATTTTCTAGAAAAAAAATGACCAATTTAAAGAGTTTCTGAGACTATGAATTGGAACAACCTTTTTCTAGGGGGAATTGTCAATAATCGGTCAAAGTTTGAAATGTGCCTTACTTGTGACGTCTAAAAATTTTTTGTGCATGTTAATGCAGAAAGATATTTAAACAAAAATGGTCACACAGTGCTGGTTTTATTTTATTTTATTTTTTAGGTTTTTGCCATAGGGTATGTGCCCTTAGAGAGAGAGAGAGAGAGAGAGAGAGAGAGAAATCACCTCCCAGGGAGAATGGCCACATTGCAGTCCCTTCTCCTCCATTGTCTTCTCAGGATGTTGGGCATGTGTGCACATGTGTCCAACATCATTTTCAAGTCAACGGATCTGGGACTCAAACTGTGGCTGACCATGTAAGAAAACAGCACCTTGACCACTATGCTACCTACTGGCACCTAAAGTGCTATTTTTTTAAAAAAAATTATTTTATTTAACCTTATTTATCTACTTACCTATCTATCTATCCATCCATCCATCCAGAGAGGGAGGAAGGGAGAGAGAGAAAAAAAATGAGAAAGCAAGCCTCTAAGTCCAGAACTTGAATCATGGTTGGCCATATGGGAGTCCAGCATCCTTAACCACCACGCCACCTGCCTGTCCCCCTAAAGTGCTATTTTTAACAGCAAAAACCTAGAAGCAACTTAACTATGCTATACATAAAATTCATTAGAGAGAAAGAAGCATATCTTTCTGTACTGATACGAATGCTATTTACAGCATTTTGTTAACTAAATTTGGAAAGTTGTAGAAAATGTATAAAAGGATAATATCCATCTGTTGATAATGGTGGCCTTCATGGCTATTCGAATTGAGATTGAGTAGTTTGGAGGTGGTGGAAGGGTAAAGGGGTTGTCTTTAATTCTTACTTCATTGTATGTTTTTATGATTTATTGTTACAAAAGACATGTATTTAGGGGACCAGCAGTTAGCGTAATCGCTGTGTCGCTGGACTCCCACTTAGTTGACCGCAGTTCAAGTCCCGGACCCGGTGGCTTAAACTCACGCTGGGTGCATGTGCGTGCATGCCCAAGATCCTGAGAGGAGAATGGAGGAGAAAGGATTGCGGTGTGACCACCCCCCCTGGGGGGTGATTTCTCGCTTTCTATCTCTCTGTCTCTCTCTATCATGCACTCTATAGCAAAAACATCTCCAAAAAAAAGACATGTATTTAAAAAGTTTTATTCTATGTATGAGAGAGAAAAAGACAGTGAAAGTGATAGCATCTCTGATAGCATCTTGACACTGTGGGTGCACACTTGCCTGGTATGTTCAGGGAGGTCTCCGGACTTGAAGCAACAACCTTCCCATGTGGTCTGCCTCACAGAGTGCTCTGTCTTCCTGCTCTGGCCCCCACATATATACTTTTCTAATGCCGTCAAAACATATTTTATAGTTCAGGGAACTTCTATGGAGATGCAGTGATTAGGCTATCAGACACCTGTTGAGTCATCTTCCCTGACCCTGGTGTGCTGCCTTGGCCATCCATTTAGTTGATGATGGATGGATTTAGATATTCTACATCTTATTTCTGTGCTACATATTCTGTGGGTATCTGTGATACATCCACAGGCAGGAATGGAGGACATTTGACCCTGAAGAAAGGGGCTGCCGAGAAGTGAGGTCTAATTGGAAGAGGCTTAAGTGACACGTGAGAGTTGGGAGCTCAGGAAGTAACCACACATTCACTAAAACTTAAGGACCTTGACTGATGTCATTGGTTCCTAAGTATCATGATTAAGACCTTATTTTTAATGGCAAACAGGAGCAAGAAAGAGGGATATTAAGGAACTGCACTGGATTGAATCCAGAGTGAGAATTCTGGAAAATGAGAGTTTGAGAGTTTTATCCATGATCAATTTGATTTGAGGCCTGGCCAATATGTTTGTTGAAATGGTGTAATCAATTATATGCTGTGTAAAAAAAAATGCCTTTGATTAATTGATTCATTTAGTAATTCAACAGTCATTTTACTGAGCTCCTACTGTGTGCTAGCCACTGGGCGTGATTTAAGTGTTAACTGGATTATCTACTTGTTTCTAACAAAGCTTGCAACAAAGTCTTAAAACATTTCAACCCTGAGGAGTTGACGGTTGTGGTATGAAACACTGATTTCCATAACTATAAAATAACACCACCATCTGTTGTAATAAGAAAATTCTATTTTGCTTACTTAAAAATGTTAATGAAAAAGCTTCTCTGAAGATATGTAGAATGTCCTCATTCACTTTTAGGCTGTCATATTGCCAAATATGCAGGAATTAGATGAGTCAATGTACCAAAAAAATTCTTCTGGCTAAAGTGTGCAGACAGAAATATGAAAATGTTTTCATTTCAGAGCTCACGGATGGAGTCAAAGAACAATTAGATAGCTTTACTGGAGGGGCAGGAATCCTTGTGAGCTAGAGATTCCTCAAAGGGAAGGGAAGGAAAGAAGCAAGCAGGGAGAAAGCAGTGTGAAAGAGTCACCTCGGAGCAGGTAGGAAGCACTGACTAGGAGTGTCATGTGTGGGCAGCAGAGTGGCATTCGGGGGTTCCTAGTAAGCACAGGGCTCATTCCAGCACCTTTATTTTTCTCCTCTAAATTAAAACAAGAAAGAACAGGTTCATTCTTTCTTATGCCTGCCTAGGATACATCTCATCTCCCTTCCTCCTGAGAATAGTCCTCATGAATTATGTTTTTACAACCTGGCCAGAACTCAGGCTACTGCGGTAACTACAAGTGTTGTGAGTTCTTTGCTCTATTTCCCTTCTTTGGCAACAGAGAGACCAAATTCCATTTTTTTCTTTGACATTCACTTTTCCATTCATCACCCAACAAATGCTTATTAAGAGGACCCATGTGTCAAGTGCAGTGCTTTTTGGTGAAGACAAAGAGATGAAAAAGGACCTCACAGCCTTGTAGACGAGAAAGCCATGCAAGCAATAAATTAGAGAATCATCTTGAGGGGCCTTTTTTCTTAATCTCCAACATCAAATTCTGTTGTCTCTACCTCCAGAGTGCACTCCCTACTTGACCACGTCCCTCCAGTTCTGTTGTCTACACCTGAGTCCAAGCTAGTCTCTTCTCAGCAGGATGAACTCCTCGTTCTCCTGGTTCTGTTCTTATTTTCTGCAATCCCCTTTCCTCACAGCAAGAAGTATCTTTAAAAGAATGGAAGTCAGATCATATCACCACCTTGCATTAAAGCTTTCATTGGTTTCCTGTTGAATTTAAGATAAAATTCAAACTCTTTAAGGGGCTTCTATTTGTTTCTTCCACTTTATCTGATACCACTACACTTCATGTTCCTATCCTTCCTCACGCTAGCCTTCTTTTTCTAGATCATTTCTCCCTCAGGGCCTTTGCATTTGTTCCACCTCTGCTTGAACCATCTTCCTCACTTATTTGCTTGACTTCTTGTGCCTTAGCACAAGTGTTCTTTCCTTAGGCCTTTACCACAATTCTCCCTAACTCTTCCAATCTCTAGGTATCACATTAACTCATTCTGTTCTTCGTGGTATCAATTGGTATCTGAAAAAACCTTATTTATCTCTTTGCTACTTGTTTATTATCGATGTCCCCCATTGAGAGCGTATACTGGAGGGTATCGGGGTTGAACTGTCTTCTCTTTATTGTCTGGCATAGGTCAGAGTCAGTATGTATTTGCAGAATCAGTGAATGAATACAGTAGTAGAAGTAACAGTGTATATTTTCACAGTAATCTGTACTGGCCATATTATTCATAGATTAATTCTAAAACTAACAGAGATAGAATCTTATGGCCATGCACAGTTGCAAGAGTGAGGAGGAGTGTTAGGGGTTTGTAATTCTCTTCTCTTCTGGAGTATCAGTAATAATTTTTTTTTTCACTTTTTATACCTTTTCAAGGGTCTGGGTTCTCTCTATAGGAAAATGTACATTTTGCACATCCACCACAATGTCAATAGATTTATTGAGGGTGACCAACTGTTCCAGTGTGTCGAGGATTCCATGGTTTCCTGGGTTGCTAGGACAGAGTTGGGAAAACAAAAACAGTTTGTCCCTCTAGGATTATATCACCCCAGAAGTCTTTTTGTAAATTCCTGAAATGCCCTAGCATCTTCCCTAAAAGTGTTCCCATATCAGAAAATGTTAAGAAATGACTGAGCATCTGCTAAGAATGAAGAGAGAAGTGGAACCAAGGAAGGAAACGTTTGATGTCATTGATAGGGCAAGTCTGTATAGTGGGACTTCATGGAGAGCAGGGATTTAGAGAAAGCATCCGCTGACAGTATCAACATCACCACTTTCGGTGATACGATGATGAGATATTGATCACTATTGATGCTTGAACTGGCATAGTTATTCCTCAATTCCTTCCAGTAATCAAAATAACCCATAGTACAAGTTTAGTGTCCCCACTGCCAAGTCTTGTGTGGTGGCAAGTATGCTTTCATAAAGTGGGAAAATGAACTTGATAAAGGAAACTTAGACTCTCTCTTATGGAGGGCCTTCCGTGATACATGACATTGCAGGAGCCCAACGGGTACAGGTAATCAGGGATCCTGTGTGGGTCATATAGCTGAATCATTTCATCAACACAACCTGGAAGAGAGAATAATTAGAACCCCTGGTTCCTGGGAGAAAATTAGATATTGACTTTGTATGAGTTTTGACAAACTACAGCTATGTGGTCTTCATAATAACTTTTATGGTCTACTTCTTTAAGAAATAATAATAGTCTCATTGAGTTTAAAGAGAACTTTCAGGATAATCATGTTTTATTCGGAGTATGTACTATAAAGTGGTCCCGTGTGCTTGAATAGAAACCTTTCAGAGAACCAAGTTATAAGCTTTATTTTTTTTCCTGCCCCAAACTGGCTAGGCTGGTACTATGTTCATGGAATAAAACCATTTCTTTTATTTTGTCCCGTAGCCTGGAGTAGGGGCAAGTAATTTCTGGAGATGTTGCTGGTGCTCCCCAACATCTGATTGTCTGATTCTCTTTCCTTCCTGGTAGATACCTAGTTACATGATCTCACCTTCAAAAGAGGCCATGTCACTGGATCTGGCTAAGGAATCTATGAGCAGAAATAGTGCTCATCATTTCCATGGTGAAACGCAGCCGAGGAGATGTGAAATCTCCGTACACTTTCTTTTTCTGTCATTGAGGAGGAAACCCCTTGTAGAGCTGGTGGAGCCACAAAGATGGAAGTAGCCTGAATCCTCTAGTCACCTAGTAGGAAAGAGCTGTCCTAGATAGTCAGCTGAACCCACCCAGACTGGTGTTGCATGAGTAAGAAAACTTTTGTTATGTTAAACTCTTGAGATTTTAATTAATTTACTGCCTTAATGTAATCTGGTCCATGGTGACCTATACCGCACAAAACCAAGGACATCCAACTGCAGATGACCACAAGGGAAACTGCTGCCTCTGAAATAACTTATTTCAAAGATTTCCCCAACGGAGTCCGTATGGGATGTTAGCAATCCAGTTCAGCCAACGCTTAGTTCCCAAGGACTCAGGAAGGTTGAATCGCATGAGCTTAGGGTATCCCCAAAGGTGCTACAGTTCTGTTTAAGCTTCTTTATATCTCAGCCTGCAATGTGCTGGGTCTGAGAGGAACTGAACCAAGAGCTGCATGGTGTCCCATGTTACCTTGATTCATTGGTATCCTTGCAATTAACCCAGCATCTAGGCAGTTGATTGTTCAACTTTCTTGTTACATGCTCCTGGCATTAATGGAAAATAATGGAGTGACTAACTTGTCAGTAATTTAAATTTTCTTTGACTAGTAGTAATAGCTAACATTTGTTATGACATGCAAATCCATGAAACATTCCATATTATTTTTAATTGATGAGGCCTTCTCTATTTAAAGTCAAAAGCTTTTCTCCTGTTAAAGCCCCTACCCCCCTTCCCTACTTTATTTTTTGCTAGAGAGTGCATGCACTTGCCAGAGAGAGACAGAAGAGAGGAGAAAGCACTCCTGTGCAGAACAGTCACACCACAGTCCGTTCTCCTGCATCTCCCCCTCCTGTTTGGACTTTGGTCATGTGTGCTTGCCAGAGAGACAGAAAAGGAGAGAAGAAAGCACTCCTGTGTGGAACAGTCATGTCACAGTCCCTTCTCCATTTCTCCCACTTGTTGGGACTTTGGGCATGCATGCACATGTCGCAGCATTTTTCTTATGCCACAGTATCTGGGATTTAATTGTATGATTGACCATGTGGGCTCTGACTGTCTTTACCAGGCCATGGAGCCAGCCTCTCCTGCTTTTTTTTTCTTTCTTCTTTCTTTTTATTCCCCTGTATTCCTTGATATCTTCTAATATATTACAAACTTTGCTTAATTGTATGTTACTGTGTGTTCTTGCACTAAAATGCAAGTTCCGCAATGACAGAAATTGTTGCCTACTTTTTTATTGCTGTATCTTCCAGGGCCTGGAAGAGTTTCTAGCACATAGTTGAATATAACAAGTGCTATATAACCGGGTAGAAAATATATAATTCACCAGAATTCCATTGGGTGGGTGGGAGCAGTTGAGGTAGGGAGTAAGGCAAATGGCTTGGCAGGCACTAAATTAATGGAAAATAATGGAGTGACTAACTTGTCAGTAATTTAAATTTTCTTTGACTAGTAGTAATAGCTAACATTTGTTATGACATGCAAATCCATGAAACATTCCATATTATTTTTAATTGATGAGGCCTTCTCTATTTAAAGTCAAAAGCTTTTCTCCTGTTAAAGCCCCTACCCCCCTTCCCTACTTTATTTTTTGCTAGAGAGTGCATGCACTTGCCAGAGAGAGACAGAAGAGAGGAGAAAGCACTCCTGTGCAGAACAGTCACACCACAGTCCGTTCTCCTGCATCTCCCCCTCCTGTTTGGACTTTGGTCATGTGTGCTTGCCAGAGAGACAGAAAAGGAGAGAAGAAAGCACTCCTGTGTGGAACAGTCATGTCACAGTCCCTTCTCCATTTCTCCCACTTGTTGGGACTTTGGGCATGCATGCACATGTCGCAGCATTTTTCTTATGCCACAGTATCTGGGATTTAATTGTATGATTGACCATGTGGGCTCTGACTGTCTTTACCAGGCCATGGAGCCAGCCTCTCCTGCTTTTTTTTTCTTTCTTCTTTCTTTTTATTCCCCTGTATTCCTTGATATCTTCTAATATATTACAAACTTTGCTTAATTGTATGTTACTGGCTGTTCTTGCACTAAAATGCAAGTTCCGCAATGACAGAAATTGTTGCCTACTTTTTTATTGCTGTATCTTCCAGGGCCTGGAAGAGTTTCTAGCACATAGTTGAATATAACAAGTGCTATATAACCGGGTAGAAAATATATAATTCACCAGAATTCCATTGGGTCGGTGGGAGCAGTTGAGGTAGGGAGTAAGGAAAATGGCTTGGCAGGCACTAAATCAGCAGCTAATGACAGACTGGCCTGCCGTTCTTAGTACTGAGGATGACAGAGAGTATAAGTCTCCAAATCAGCTGAGAACTAGGGGACAGGCACTGTCCAAAGGAGGCAAAGGAAAGGATGAGTATACTTGGTGCCTGTATTATATGTAGTGTGTGCAGTGCCATCTCTGTCTACATCTAGAACATTAAAAAATATTAAACTTATGAAATATTGAATGTTCCATGCTTTCTCCTGAAAATGAAAGGCAAGAGCTTAGAATCGAGTTTTGACACAGAGTCTATGTGTTCTTAGAGAAAGAAACAGACACATGAGCACAGACCTTTATCTTATATCTCATCCAGAAGGTGAACTCTTCATTATCACTCACAGTTCAGCAGTCAGTTTCCCAAGCACTGCAGTAAAAACAGCCTACCAGGCCAGTGTGGTAGTTAAGAAGATTTGATCCCACATGGTTGAGTGCATGGTTTGAGTTCTAGACCTCACAGCTTGAAAAAAATGCCAGGTGCGTAGGTTCCGAAAACCCTGCAAAGAGAGTGGAGGATAAAAGATTACAACGTGGCCATCCCCAGGGGACGGGGTGGGGGAGCTTTCTTACTCCCTCCACTCCTTTCTGTCTCTCTCTCTGGCAAGTGCATGTACCCCAGAGCAAATATAAACAAAACAAAACAAAACAAAACAAAACAAAACAAAACACAAACAGCAACACTTACAAAGCTCTTATTGTCAGGTAGTTTTGCTAAGTGTTTTACATAAAGTCATTGGATTATCATAGCAACCCCATGCAGTAGGTTCTTACTATCATCCTGTTTCACAGAGGGCAAAACTGAGGCACCAAGAGGTTAACTAACTTGTTCAACATAATATAGGTAGAAAGTGGGAGAACCAGGGTTTGAACTGGGCTGTCTGGTTCTTGAATCTGCTTTTATAACTGATCTGGCAGTACTTCTCCAGTTTATATCCTTTATCTTACATAATTCTTACATTGGACATGTTTTATAGAGAAAATTATTCTCCTAGTTGCACAAATGAGGAAGCTAAGGCTTGGAAAGTCTGACTAAACTTGCCCAAGGCCATCAAGTGTTTAAGTAGTAGACTCTAGTTTCAAACTTAGATTTATTTAGTTTTGGTTGCAACCTTCATAGTATTCTTTTTTTTTTTGTTAGTTTTGGTTGCAACCTTCATAGTATTCTATACTTTTCCTTCACTGCACTTAGAGTTTGCTGGAATTGAGCAATGGATGACTCATGTACTCAATTAAACCTCTAGGTGGTAGAGACTATGCATGGTGGTGGGCTAATGAGTTTGAGTGATGTGCTAAGTTTCCTACTTAGAATCTGGGTGACTCTGTCAGTTTTCTTCTATTCGTACCTCTCTGCTCACTGATCATTCTTCACCCTCATCTGGTCTTCCTTGTACCCAAGGAAGGTGACCACTGTGGACTGCTATATCCTTCTCTTTTGTCCTCTGGTTTCCTATTGAATTCAGCCAATGGAAGGTACCAGCAAACTATCAGAGGTTGAGCGGAGAGAATGGTTGATATTGGGGTATTTGACAGCAGTGTACCTGTTACCTACCCCTGTTCCTTTGTTGCCTCTCTGCACAGCAACAAGGTCCTGTTGACTGGCTCCTCTTGTATGACTTTGGCCCTAGCATGATAATATCATTCTTCCCCACTACCCCCAACCCAGACCCTTTAGGACTAGAGATGATAACAGCTTTCCACTGTTGTTAGTTTCTGAGTTCTTCATCATCTCTTCTAGGTTGGGTGTCTTGTTTTGTTTTGTTTTGTTTTTGGCGCTCCGATACAAGTCCCTTAAATAAGTTATGTACATTACCAGTCTCAGTTTACTTTTATGTGAAAGGTTGAATATAAAACTTACCAAAATGGGATTGTTATATTTCCATTACTCAACCAAGTAGTCTATGGTAAATAGGTACCAGATAGTAGCTATTTAAATAATAATTTTCATTAGGAATATTCTCCACTTTTATGACTGGAGGTGCTGGACACTCCCACATGGCTAACCATGGTTCAAGTCCTGGACCTGGCAGCTTGCTTTCTAGCTCTCCCTTTCTTTCTGTCTCTCTCTTTCTATGTGTGTGTCTCTCTCTGGTCAAATTAAAATAAAATGAACAAACAAGTAAAAATTTTTTAAAAATTATTTGTTTATTCCATCAGAGAGAGGCAGTGAGAGAGCAAGAGAGCATGAGAGAGAGATTGGCCCCAGTAGGGTCATTGCACTGCAGTCCACCCCCAGCCTCTGGCAGCCTGGATCATGGTCAGGTGTGCGTGTTTCCAGTATATTCAGGAAAGCCTCAGGACACAAACCTGGGATCTTCTCACATGGGTCCAGTTGCATTATTGCTACATCACCATCTGGCCCTGTAGCATCATGTTAAATAACAAGAATTTACTGCACCTTGTTCATAGAGTCTTAGCAAACTCAGTGGGAACACAAAAGTGGATCTCTGTGGACTGATTAGTAAATGCATTATCATTCACTGAATATAATAAAAATAATAGTTAATATTTTTTGTTTCTATGTACTATGCTAAGTACTTTAGTCAATTAATCTTCCCTGACCCTAAGGGGTGGTTACCAGTCATAAACTTACAAGATGGCCTGCCCAAGGTCAATATCAGCCAGGCAGAGCTGGGATCTAACTCTTACCCTAACGTGTGTCTCACTGTTCCTAAAGTCGAGCTCTCCAGTTCTGGCTGAAGTGAGAGATGGCCACAGCAGCAGCTAGTTCTGCTCCTAAGAGGAAGCTCAAGTTTCTTAGTGATGCATGTACATGAATACAACACTTACTTCTCTTTTCTCCAAACCTCCGGTTATTATTCTGTCACTCGGGAGGCAAACGGAGTCCCTTGGGGTGCCTAATGAGTTTGTACTCCAGCTAATGGGCAGCACTGAGTTGTGAAGTGGGCGTGTTTGATTAAACTGTAGAGACTTCAAAGTGAGGTCAGAGGTCTGTGGAATCTGTCAAAGGAATCATCTTGCCAGTAACCACACAGAAGGATGACAGAACCAGCAGTCCTGCTGAGAGGGAAGGCTAAAGTGGGGTGAGGATGAGGGGGCTAGAGAGGCTAGCAGGGGGAGCACAGTAAAGGCATCAGCAGGGGTGTGTCCTATGTGAGTGATAGGTTTCTAAAAATGAGAAATGTGAGAGTGGGCCCCCTAGAACTGTAGAGACAGAAGGAACAGATCAGGGTGTCTATGCCAAGAGCACCGTCAGGGAGCTTGGTGACAAAGGTCCCGAGGAAAGGGAGTTCAAATTCGCTTTCTGTTTAGCTGAACTATTTGGAATAAAAGATTTCCCTGGAGCCCATGTTATTACATTCGGAGTCATCTTTCATTGGGGTTGGGAGGAGGAACAGCGCACCCTCTGAAGTGTAACTGTTTTGTGAGTATATTAATATTCTTTGATAGCTTATGGAAAAGAAAAGATGACTGAAATTTCCCCTTTCTTTCACCCTCAAACAAAGAAAACACTCCATGTATATGTTAGCCCCAAGAAAAGAAAAGAAAAGAGAAGGAACCCCATTTTTTTCTTGTTGACTAGAAGAAAGGACAACTGATATATCAGCTGCCTCACTAAGGATTGCTTAGCGGGGATCTGGGGACCTTGACATAACCTTAAAATATCCAATGAGGGGATACTTTCTCCATAAAACATCTTCTAAATACAGGCTTTGGTAATATCTTTAAATAAATTCCCACATTGAGTAAATGTGATATATTTTTTGCCTGTTTAACCCACACTAGTTGGGGTCCCCTGCTTCTTAGGAGTCAGAAAATATTGGCATTTCTCCCCTGTGGAATCCATAGATCAAGAAGATGGTTGAATTCTCCCAGTCTTCTTTTGGTTTTCTGAAGTTTATTGATAATTTTGTTAAACTATTCCTTGCTGGCCCAAAGAAGGTTAAGACAGAAACTAGGTTCCTGCCTGGCTCCCCACAAAGACTCCATGAGCACGTTATAGATGTAATAAAATCATCTGGTCATCTGAGCAGCAGAGGAGGAGTTTTCACCAAAGCAAATGACAGTTATTTTCTCAAAAAAAGACACTTTTCTCCGCTATTAGCTACTAAAAGGAGTTTCGTTTCTAGCTACTAAGATAAATAATTTTTTTCCATCTCCATTCTAATCTTCAGGTATCAAAAAAGAACACAAATTTTAATTTTTTTCTTCAGTATCATGTGTTTTAATGAAAAATATGCTACTTCCAGGGCAGGAGATTACTCCTGACAGTGCTAACTGGCTGGTTGACCCTGGATGAGAGATTTATCTTTCTAGCTTAAGTTTATGTACTGGTTAAATGCAGTGGTTTGAATATATGTTCCTGCTCTGAAATTCATAATTTGATGATTTACAGAGAGGATGACCTATAGATAATCTCTGAACAATAGCAAAACTTTACAAATGCAGGTAATATGAAGGCTGAGAGTACAACTAGCATCTTCTCCTAGGAGTTTCTCTTTGAATCTAGAAAGATGATACTAAGATGATTCCTTCTATTCATCTCAAGTGAATTTTCACTTAAGTTACAGAAGAGGCTGATTATTTGCTTTCTTTTTCATAGCCCCATATCAGGGCCTATCTATGTATTTTTGTACAAGAACTGGAATAAAATAGTTGTGATATCTTCAAGATTTCATTAGTCTGAACTTTTATTTTTTAGGGGAAGAAAAATTTTCTATCCTGCATCATTTAAATTCTTTGTCATTCTCTAAATATTTATGGAACCCTTAATAATGTCTCCTGTTACTCTCAGTAATATGATCATTTATCTCAAAAAAAAATTTGTTCTTTGAATCATCTGAGCATCTTGATAAAAATAAATTCCCTAAATCCCCTTTTAATTAAGGAAGACTCAAAAATTCATTGTACCCTGTGCTAAAGCAGACTTTCTTCCTGGCATTTACTCTTGCTCTGTGAATCCAGAGGAATGTAAGAATCTAGAGACCAGCCATTTGGTTGTATCTAGGTCAAACCTAAGAGACTCCTCATGGGAAGCATGAACTTCCTGTGTTGATAAAGACAAAATGATCACCCACTACTCTGAATTCATAAATAGAAAAAGATTTTCAGACAGAAGTGAGAGAGGTTGAAAAGCCAGCTGGACAATCCCTTTTAGGAAAAAAAAATACAGGATTTTTTTTGTCTGTTTCATTTATTTCTGCTGTCGTCCTTACTATTCCTTTCCTTCTACTAATTTTACGTTTAGTGTGTGCTTGTTTTTCTAGCTCCTTGAAGTTCATTGTTAGGTTATTTGAAAATTTTCTGCTTCTCAGATGAAGGCATTTATTGCTATGAACTTCTTAGTGAAGTATAATCGGATTGTAAGGTGAGGAGACAAGAGTTCAGGCCTTGGTTCTGTTGCTTGGGCAGTTTCTTGGTGTTTATGGGGATATTGTTAACACTTGCATGGTTGGACTGTCCTCCCGGTTAATCGTGATAGCACAGATTGCTCAGGAAATGTGTAGGTTAATGTACTCTCTCTAGTCTGGACAGAGGAGGAAGGAGGAAGATCAGACCTTCCATGTTCAGGACCTTTTATACTTCCACTGCATAGGAAAGAGAAGTTACCATCCCGTTCTTACTTCTGTGGGTAAGAGAAAAGCTAGGACTCAAGGCCTGAAGAGTTTAGGGAAACTTGCTGCTACAGAAAGCATAGACGTTGGGACAGACATTTTCTTTAACACTGGTGATCACACTGAAAACTACAACACAGATGTATTTATTACTACTGATTATTTTTTATTTTATTTTATTTTTGTTTTATTTAACTTTGTTTATTCATTCATTTGTTTTAATTTACCAGAGAGACAGAGAGAGAGAGAGAGAGAGAGAGAGAGAGAGAGAGAGAAAGAAAGAGAAAGCAAGCCACCAGGTCCAGGACTTGAACTGTGGTTGGCCATGTGGGAGTGTCCAGCACCTTAACCACCACGCCACTTGCTGGTCCCCTAAATTTAAGACACCAGGTTTGGGACTTGAACCGCGGTCAATTACATGGGAGTCCAACGACATAGCCATTACGCCAACTGCTGGTTACTATTGATTATTAAGAAGAACCAACTGACTTGGAATATGATAATGGTAAACATCTATTTAGCATTTATTCAGTATTTGATAATTTTAATAATTCTCAGCATTCACTGTGCCAAGTACTTTGATATGTTCTTTACATGTATTATCCCAGTTAGTCTTTTCATCTGCCTTATAAGGAGTTACTGTTCACACTTTATGGATAAAGAAGTTGGCTTACAGAAAGGTTATGTAACCTACTCTAGATCATAGGGCTAATCTGTCAATTATCTGCTGATATAAAATAAACTGTACCAAGACTATTGGCTGAATTTTTTCACACTAGTGTATGTTTTGAGCACCAAGTGTTGCTGGCTGGGACAGCTCAGTTGGGACTGGAGTATCCCATGTCTCATGCCTCAGTTGAAGTGACTGAGATCCGGCTAGAACTCACTAACTCACTCTCTTTCTCTCTGTCTCTCTCTCCTTCCATCTCCATATCTTATTCTTCAGATCTTCTGTATCACCACATGACTTCTTTGTTCAGCAAGGTAATGGCCTTGGTGTTAACAGTGTGAAAGCAGAGGCTGCCATGGCTCGAAGGCCTACATGTCACAGTATCACTCCCACTGCATTCCATTGGCCACAGTAAAGCACGAGGCCAGCACAGATTCGAGAAGGGAGAAATAGAGTCTACTTCTTCATGGGTGTTGTGGAGAATCCCCATGGGGAGAACACATGTCTGAGGAAGGAAGGGGCTATCGCTGGGCCTCTCTGTAGGTAATTGTCCATGATTAGAAGTGGTAAGGCTAGTATATAAAGTAGATTGGGCTTTAGAGCTTACACTGTTGATTCCAAGTACTGGTATCTTGAAAAAGAAGTTAGCTCAGGAACTATTGTAATATTTTAAAAATTTTTGAGAGAAGTTGCCCTATAAAAGTGTTTCATCATAAAATAAGTTTAAGAGTCTACTTCTTCATGGGTGTTGTGGAGAATCCCCATGGGGAGAACACATGTCTGAGGAAGGAAGGGGCTATCGCTGGGCCTCTCTGTAGGTAATTGTCCATGATTAGAAGTGGTAAGGCTAGTATATAAAGTAGATTGGGCTTTAGAGCTTACACTGTTGATTCCAAGTACTGGTATCTTGAAAAAGAAGTTAGCTCAGGAACTATTGTAATATTTTAAAAATTTTTGAGAGAAGTTGCCCTATAAAAGTGTTTCATCATAAAATAAGTTTAAAAATTGCTGTACACTGGGAACCAGCAGTTAGTGTAATGGCTATGTCGCTGGACTCCCACGTAGTCAACTGTGGTTCGCGTCCCGGACCCAGTGGCTTAAAACTCACGCCGGGCGCGTGTGCGTGCATGCCCAAGATCCCGAGA
>NW_006159803.1:5646788-5659322 GCF_000334495.1 Tupaia belangeri chinensis | reverse complement strand
TAAATGTTCCTTATAAAAAAAAAAAAAAAAATTGCTGTACACTGTATCTACCTCTTGGAAATTTTTACATATTAGTGCTTTAATGGCTTTCAGGATAAATCTATATTACTTTTCAAATTTTCCAAGATCATTTTATCACAAAGACAAATAGAATGCCTATTAAAATTTCATAGAACATTTTATTTTATGGAAGCCCAGTTGTAAACAAGGTTAAAATATAGACTACTAAAATCTAGGAAAATTCATCAGAAAACCTCAACTTCTACTCTTTTTTTTGACTCTACTTCATGATTCCCTGATACAAACTACAGTTATCCTTTCTTAATGGGTCATCTGGGTCAGTCTCTTTTTTCTGTTATCTACTTGTTTACTAGAGCTGTTTTCCTCAAGTTCAATTCATGTGTGATATTTGTTTTCGTGACTTTTCAAATTTTCCAAGATCATTTTATCACAAAGACAAATAGAATGCCTATTAAAATTTCATAGAACATTTTATTTTATGGAAGCCCAGTTGTAAACAAGGTTAAAATATAGACTACTAAAATCTAGGAAAATTCATCAGAAAACCTCAACTTCTACTCTTTTTTTTGACTCTACTTCATGATTCCCTGATACAAACTACAGTTATCCTTTCTTAATGGGTCATCTGGGTCAGTCTCTTTTTTCTGTTATCTACTTGTTTACTAGAGCTGTTTTCCTCAAGTTCAATTCATGTGTGATATTTGTTTTCGTGATAGATTTCTTTACTTCAAGCTACAGAAACCAAATGGGAACCCAGAGAATGGACAGGAAGAAGGATAAGAGCCAAACTACTTTGGAAGTTGGCTGTGTAGAGGCTTGGTTGAGGTGATCACAAAACAGCGTCTTGGCAGGAATGTTGTAATGTGGACCCTGCCTTGCTGTTGAGTGGAGTGATACCTATTTGTGGTCTCTGTTTTTCTGCTCAGGATTCCCAGTTTAAGGCAGGAACATCTGAGTGGCCTAGTTTGGATCATATGACTCCTCATGGACAAGAGCAAGTGGAACCCCTCTGTGGATCCCATCAAACCTTATCCTCATATACTGTCCAAGAGTCAATTCTAGTGAAAGAAATTAGGCTTCATTTGAAAGGGAAAATAAATTAGATAGTGAGCTCTCAAAACCAATAAAAATCCACTACAGCCACTTCCGTATTACGAATTTTCCTTGCCTAGTCCAGGGTTTCTATACAGGACTTTTAGAATCTGTCTTTAGCTGAAATTTGTAGATTCACTTGTCACTTTTCTGCTTTTACTTCTCTGATTATTCCTTACACATGCCATGTCCTTTCATGCCTCTGCACTTTTTTTTTTTTTGGTAGAGGTTTTTGTCTCAGAGCATGTGATTTTTTTTTTTTTCTTGGTAGAGGTTTTTGTCTTAGGGCACGTGAACTCACCGGAAAGAGAGACAGAAACAATGATGAGAGGGAAAGTGAGAAATCATGCCCCCCCCCAGGGAGGATGACCTCACTGCAGTCCCTTCACCTCTGTTCTCCTCCTGGGATCTTGGGCACTCATGCACAAACACCTGGCATAAGTTTCAAGCCATCGAGTCTGGGGCTCGAACCACCATCGGCCAAGTGGGAGTCCAGTGACATAACCAGTATACCATCTGCTAGCCCTCATGCCTCTATACTCTAGCTTTATCACCTGGAATACCTGTCTCACTGCTGCCTTCTATCCCTTTACGTGGAAAACTACTCATCCTTCATGGTTTCATTCCTGTGTTACTTATTGCCTTCCTAATAATGCCGGGTAGAATTGCATGGTAGAACCTACCATGTTTCCTCATTATTATTTTTTTTTTTTGAGAGGTTTTGCTATAGGGTGCGTGTGCTCACCAGAAAGACAGGGAGAGACATAGAGACAGGAAGCAAGAAATCACTCCCCGAGGGGGGATGGCCACGCCGCAATCCCTTCTCCTCCTTTCTCCTCTCAGGGTCTTGGGCACGCATGCACATGCGCCCAGCATGAGTTTAAGCCACTGGGTCCGAGACTCGAACCGCGGTTGACTATGTGGGAGTCCAGCGACAAAGCCATTATGCTAACTGCTGGTCCCATGTTTCCTCATTTTTCAGTACTACCACACATATGTACATGTCTCTGTTATCCTGCTACTGTTTTGTATCATAATTACGTATACATTTATCATCATGAGTAGGGCATCATATAATGTCTCATACTCCTGTGCCTCACAGAAATATGATAATGATTCAGGATGCCTGTTTTTATTTATTTTTTTAATCTTCATGTTAAGACTGTTGATATATGGAGATTACTAAACTAGAAGTCAGAGAACTAACTCTGTTCTGGCCCTACATATTTATGGCCACTTAATCATAAGGTCTCAGTTCCCTTTTCTGTGTAAGAAGAAGGCTGCACTGAATTAGTGGCTTACACATACCAATTGTGTCTGAAACAAGATAGAAGTTAATTTCTCTTATGTAAGAAATTCTGAGATAAACAGTCTGATGGCACTGTAAAGACACCAGGGACATCAGTTCATTGTAACTAAAGTTCTGCCCTACTTACAATGCTGCTTCATGGTCTTGATGGGTGTTCGAATTTATCGACACAGGGAGTAGAAAGGAGGAAGGCGTGAAGGAAGGGCTGTTCCACTCCTTAAGAAAAAGTTCTAGAAGTTTTACTTAACACTTACGTCTCATAAACAAAACACAATTACAAAGGATGGGAAATGTAACTTTTTCACTGGATGGAAACATACTCAGCTAAACCTAAAAATTCTCTTTGCCAAAGGTGAAAAGGAGGAAAGTTAATGAGAGTTTACTAGCAGGTCTCTGCCACACTGAACTACTTTGGTTAAGTTAATTAGAGAAAGACTATTAGAAGACATTAAAACTGAGCTTAGGACCCAGCAGGTGACGTAGTAGTTAAGGTGCTGGATCATGAGGCTTGAAACTCATGACAGGTACATGTGCGTGCATGCCCAAAATCCCCAGAAGAGAATGGAAGAGAGGGGATTGTGGCATGGCCATCCCAACTTATTTTCTTGCTTTCTGTCTCTCTATCGAGGGCATGCATCCTATAGCAAAAATCTCTTTAGAAAAAAAAAAAAAAAGAAAAATATAACTGAGTTTAAACTTAAAAGATGCTAAGGATTGCCATTTAGCCAAAACAAACAAACAAAAACAAAACAAAACAAAAAGCTTATGGAAAGAGCATTCCATAAAGCAGAAGTAGCAATGGCAATTGTCCTAAGTTGGTGTGATAGAGACACTTCGACTACTAGTTGTCTACTGGTTGTTCACTAAATCTTTTTATTTTCCTTTTTCTGGGCATTTTGGAAGACTATAGCTACTAGCTTTCTTGCAATTAGGTTGAAGTCTTGTAACCGAGTTTTGGCCCCATGGCCTTTGTTCTGTGTCCAGACATGGATAACCCCTTTCCCCACCTTCCTTTTACATGGCAGTCATGAATACCAAGTGCCGGATATGATGATTCCCCAAAATGGAAGGAGCTGAATCCCTGAGTCACTTTTTTTTTAAATATTATTTAATTTTACTTATTTATTTATTTAAATTTTGCCAGAGAGAGAGAGTGAAAGAGAGAAAGCAAACTGCCAGGTCCAGGACTTGAACTGTTGTCGGCTGTGTGGGAGTCCAGCACCACAAACACCATACCACCTGCTGGTCCTGCTGAGTCACTTCTTAGAGGAGACTATATTAGATCCTGTGTAAATGAGAAATAATCATTTTATTAAATCACGGATAGTTTTGGGATTGTTATCCTAGCATATCCTATTCTACTTTGGTTAATATAGGTATATTTTGAGAATAAATAGAAAACAAGTATGACATGAATGCAAAGTATACAGTGGGGTGATATGAAATGGAGTTGGAAAAAGACATAAGCATAGGAGCCAGCAAAGAGACTAAGTAATGAGGTTATTACAATAATCCAGTATGAAGATGAAGATATTTGGATTAGCATGACAGCAGTTGAATGGAGAGAAGTAAAAGGATGGAAAATACTTTCTGGAGCAAGAAATGCTCATTTTATTATTTTTTTATTTTTCACTTTATTTTAAAAATGTATTTATTTTACAATCATTCTCTGTATATCATTGCAGCATACAAAATGAGTTTTCCCATCCAGAATACTCTGTATATTGACTAAATCAAAGATATTACCATACATGTTATTGTCAAGAAGTGATTTTCCTTTTCTTGTTTCTTATATCTTTTGCTTCATTTTTTTTCCCTCTCCTTGGTTCCCTCCCTCTCACCCTCAACCATTTCCCATTTTCCTCCCAAGTCTCTGGTATCTATATTTGTTCCCCTCCCCACATTTTATTGATTCACAAAAGATCTTGATTAATCTAAACACTTTCAATAGCATGTGCAGATGATACATACATGTATATGAACACATGCCTGACTTTAGACATAAAACTCAGTGAGTACAATGAACATATTATAAAGTAGCACCTAGCTGAGGCTATATAGCTTACTGCAGTCATTAAGTAGATGTTTTTTAATTTATTTTTTATTCTTTATGCATTTATTTTTTAATTTCAAGAAAAGCAGTTTTAGCTTTAATAAATAAAAATTTTAAAAAAGTTAAGAAATATTTGCTGAAGACTTAAAGTCAGTGAAAGGTTAGGATTCTGTTCAAGCAGTAGGTAGATACTAGGAAGTCAACAAACAGGTATGGATGAAGCTAAAATCTAGTAACAGGTGCACTGTAATTTTCTTCTGAAACATTGTTTGCTCTCTCTCTTACCCTTTTACTTAAAGAGAAGTATAAGCTAACTTATTTGCAAAAAAAAAAAAAAAAAAAGTTTAGTCTCAATTTAGTTATTTGTACAATGCTCCATAAGAATACTAATTGATTTAGTTGACTTTGCTGGAACCTTTTATAAGGAGCTTAAGATTAGATTCTTTAAAATGCCTCCCAAGGCTACTGAGCCAGGTCAGGAACTCACCATTTGACTTTAAGTACCAGCACTTGAAAGTTTTTTGCACCTGTCAGGAAGTGACATTCTTTACTTACCTGCCAGGCAGAACTGTTTATGGTACCAGGCAATCTTTACTAGAGCTTCTGTTTGCTTTCTTGAAATCTACCTTAGTTTTTTAGCTTTCTGGTTATATTTTCAGATATGACATTCTGGTCAAAGCCCTGGCAATAACCAGTATTTCCAATTTCTGATATAAGGCAACATATATTATTGAACTTATGCAAATAACCATTCTGCCACAAAATAAAAATACTCACAAAGTTTTTCAATTCCAGAGGGTTCAGGAAGAGAGAAAAGTTTGTTTCAATTTTTAAAAAAATTAACAAGTTGGTGAACCTATCAAAAGCTCAAAAGAAAAGAGAAATCCTTAAATCTGGAAAACAAAGCTTAGAAGAAAATCAGTAATGTTTTAGTCATAAGTCATAAAATTCTATTTCACCAGTTCAGTCTAAAGTAATTAATCACTCTTCTGTTGAATTTGCAAAATTCTTTTGAATCTTACATTTACTGTGATCCAATCTTTTTGTTTAAATCCTGAAAGTTAACATTCAGTGTTATTATTGCTATTTCTGGACTTGTCCCGAACTATTAATTGGCCATCTTCTTAGTTTTTTTGTTTGTTCGTTTGTTGTTGTTGTTGTTCTCCTCTTATTTCTTTGTACCTATGTGTCTGTCTTTAGTTTTCAGAACTTCTTGAAGAGCTAGTCTGGTGTTGGTAAATTCTTTCAGGTTTTGTTTACCTGAGAATTTTTTTTTTATCTTCCCATATGAAAGATATTCTTGCTAGGTATAGTATTCTTGGTTGAAATTGTTTTTTATTTAACACTTTGACTATATTTCCCCATTCTTTCCTTGCTTATGTTGTTTCCAATGAGAGGTCCTATAGTAGTCTGATGGGATATTCTTTCTAAGTGAATTGATGTTTCTCTCTTGCCAATTTTAGTATTTTGTCTTTGTGTTTTGGCCAGTCTGGCTATGATGTGCTTTGGAGAAGATCTTCTTGGGTTGATTCTATTTGGGGTCCTTTGTATTTCTTGGGTCTGGGTATTTGAATACCTTTCTAGGTTTTCTCTCTAAGTTTTCTTCCAGGATTTCATGGAATAGATTTTCAGTGTGCTTCTTAGTTTCTTGACCTTCTGGGATACCGATGATCTGGATGTTGAGAGATTTAATGGTATCTAGTATTTCTTACATATTATTCTCATTTTTTGGGGGGGATTATTTTCTCAGTCTTTTTTGTGACTTTTTCTGGGTGAGAGGTTTTATCTTCTACATGTGAGAATCAATCTTCTACATCATCTAATCAGCTTTTAATACATTTGAGGGAGGTTTTGATTTTCTGTATTATAGCCTTCATCTCTTAATTGTTCCATTTGATTCTTTTTTTATGGTCTGTATTTCTTCTTTCAAATCATGGAAGAATTTTCGTCATCTCCTGGAACTTGTTGTCCCTCTTTTCTTGCATCTTCTGGAGTTCATTGTCTCTCTTCTCTTGCATCTCTATTAGTTTTGTCACTATGAATATTTTGAGTATCTGACATAACTATGAGTTCCATTATATTGTCTTTCCTGTCTGTGGATGATGAAGGGTTGTTATTTTCCCTTGGTGGAGAAATATTTTCTTGGTTTCTCATATTTCTTACACCTCTGTGGTGGTTTCTGGTTATCTGATGGATTATACATTTCTTCATAATTTCTTGGAGTTAAATCTCAGAGTTCAGAGGCATGTGGGAGGAGGTGATCCACAGTCTCTTTGCAGTTCCGTTTTCCTGGTGCTCACAAAACAACCTTCAGTTTTGTCATTGAAGCTGGGTATTTCAAAGGTCTCCCAGTTTCTAGAGAACAGGTGCACCTGGGCTGAGCTCTGGGTTTTCTACTGAGAGTTCAGAGGTGTGTGGGAGGAGATAAGCCACGCTCTCTCTGCAGCTCCATTCTTCTCCCTGATGCTCACTTTGCAGTCTCTCTTCTCTGATATTTAATCATTTGGTGGTACATTTATTTTTGGTTAATTTGTTGGAGAAGTTTTCTGCAACAGTAAGCTTGTATGCTTCCCTTGACTGGGAGGTACTTCTGTGCTAATTTCTCTCCTCTGCTGTTTTCCAACATAGTATCCACAGAAAGAAATTCGAGTTCAGATTTATGAAGAAGAAAGCAAGAAATCACCCCACAGGGGGAATGGTCATGCCGCAATCCCTTCTCCTCCATTCTCCTCTCAGGATCTTGGGCACACATGCACACACGCCTGGCGTGAGTTTTAAGCCACCAGGTCCGGGATGTGAACTGCGGTCGACTACGTGGGAGTCCAGCGACATAGCCATTACGCTAACTGCTGGTTCCCATTGAATACATTTCTTTTTTGTTCACATCAACCGGAGTGGGTTTCCTTGTACCACTAGGAACCCTGTTTAATGTGATGGAGATGGTGAGGACACTAGAGAGTCAGAATCAGCTTTCAAAAGTGATCTGTTCAGTATTTTTCATAAAAAAAAGACATTTCCAAAGTAATATGAAGCTTGGGTTCCATAACTCAATGAGAAATTATAGGGCCAAAGAAAGAAATTTTCCTTCTATCAGGAGCTGTACAAGGCCTTAGATCTGTAAAAACTCTAACTTTCTGAAAGAAACATCTCTATCAATAATGTGTTTTACTTTCTGACATCTATTTTTATTGTATTATTCTGTATTTATATGAACTGAACTCAACACAGAAAACTATTCGGATGGGTGACATTATAATGCAATACTAACAAAAATATCAGCAAGATGTAAATAAAACATTTAACCCAGTGTAGAGCATACAGAAAGGGCCTGCTACATTTTAGAATTCTTATCATGAATACATATTGTGTCATCAGAAAAGTCATGACACATTTTTGCATAGAAAAATAGAAAAATATGTCATGACTTTTCCAGTAACCCAATATATAAACTGTTACACGACTAGCTTCGGGCATATATTAACATAGTGGGAACACTAAACGCAATTAAGACTCAGAACTTTCGTTACCTCTTCCAACAGGTAACAATAAAGCCTCTAATGTTCTCAGCTAGATAAGACACCTTTACTTTCTGTTTCTATATCAGTGTTCATAGCTCTATCTTTGTACATAACTAAGAGGTCTTATTATTTTCTATTTGTATATCTGACTTCCCCCATAAGACTTAGCATCTTAAGAGCATACCTCCTAGGCCAGCAGGTGAAGTGAAGGGTAAGGCACTGTATCCCACATGGCTGATTGCATGGTTGGACTCTCAGACCTGGCAGCTTGAAAATCATACCAGGCATGTGTTCGTACATGCCAAAAATCCTAAGAGAAGACTGGAGGAGAAGGGATTTTGGCATTTCCCCCCCCCCTCCCCAAGGTGATTTCTCACTTTCCCTTCCTTTTTCTTTCTTTGTCTCTGGTGAGGGCATGCATCCTATAGCAAACAATCAATAGCGGGCATACATCCTACAATGCCTGGTTCATAGGTAGCACTCAGTAACACTTTAATAAATGACTGAGTAAATTCAAGAACTGAAGTGGAAAACATATCTCATCCAGGGAGCTGCATGTGGTTCAGCTGGTTGTGGCACTAATTTTGAAGGGTAAAAAGGGTGTCTGCCATTCATGGATGGTATCACAGGCTACACTAAGGAGTTCATGTTTTCTTCTGAGACCAGTGAGTTCTTTTCCAGCAGTATAGAATAATGACCACATTGGTAACCATCTCACTCTTAGGAAAGAAACTGGAACCAAGGTAATAAAATGAACACTGAAATTAGATGAATTACAGAGACACTGAAGAGATAAATTTGACAGAACTTGGTGATCCATTAAATATTGAGAGAACAGGCATCAAGGATGTCTCTCAATTTCAAGCTTAAGAAACGAGGTGGATGGTGGGGAAACAAGAGAACACAGTCTCAGGAAGGAAGGCTTCCATTTTCTATCATGTTTTAGAGACCTCATAGACATTTAAGTGACAGTGTTTATACATGGTTGAATGTCTAGACCTATAAATCCACAGAGAAATCAAGGATAGACCTAGCCAATTAAGATATAAAATATTAAAACTCACACTGGGCGTGTGTGCGTGCGTGCCCAAGATCCTGAGAGGAGAATGGAGGAGAAGGGATTGTGGCATGACCATCCCCCCTGGGGGGTGATTTCTCGCTTTCTGTCTCTATGTCTCTCTCTGTCTGTCTGGTGAGCGCATGCGTCCTATAGCAAAAACCACTCCAAAAAAGGAAAAAAAAAAAGAAATATATTCAAAAGAGTTGGTGTGGCTATAGGACACGATGTGATGAGGACAATGACAATGGAAAGGTGAGAAGAAAAGTCAGAGAAAGTGCAGTGAGCTCTACTGACCAGTATTAATTCCCTTAGCACACAATCTCTTTTTCTGTTGTGTAACAGTGGAAGACTTATCATTGCTTTAGAAAAACTGCAGTGGGAACTTCTTTATAACAATGCTTTGTGAAACTGTTGCTCCTGTAGGTCTTCTTAGTAAAAATAACTCCTGTTGTTAAGTTGCTTCAACTTCACCAAGACCTCAAGAAGAGACATGTAAATCTGTGAAAGGCTATTTTTTCCAATAGTGGGGAAGAAAACTCCCTTCATAGTGCTGAATAGCAATCAGATGAAGAAGTGGCGACCTCCCAATGTTTGTAAAGACCCTCAAGTTTGAATTTGCCATAGGTGGTCAGGTCATAAAGGAGTCATTAATCATATCCCTCACACTAAGGTAAAAAAAAAATCAAAATACTCTATCCTGTTACTCCCAAAACACTTTCAACAGTGTAATTGGGGTGTATAATAGGACCCATAACTAGATCCTGAAAACTAAGTTTCTCAGACATCCTTCTGAATACTCTATCTCCCGAAGTTAAAACTTATCACCTTATTCTTTTCCCTCTTTATGTTCTTTCCATCCTCTATATCATCATTGCAAAATTTAAATCATGGCATTAATTGCCTGGATATCCTGGTAAAGTGAATTTGCTTTTCAATCTGAGGATTAATTTTAAAAAATGAATATAGTTGCAAAAAATGCTACTTGCTGAAGTTGCTTTTAGAGGTAAAAGATTATAAGATGGGCAAGGTAAACTTTTTGAGTGTAAAGAAAGAGTTTGTCTCAGCCCCGTAAAAGCAGGAAGTTGTTAGATGATGGCTAACATTAATGTTTGACATCTACATGCTAGGTGGTATATGAATTACCTCATTTTACTATGAGGTAGGTACCATTATTAGTCCCATATTATAGAAAAAGAGACTATAGACTAGGGACCATAATGGCTATGTTGCTGGACTCCCATGTAGTTGACTACGGTTTGAGTCCCAGACCCGGTAGCTTAAACTCATGCTGGGCATGTGTGCATGCATGCCCAAGATCCCAAGAGGAGAATGGAGGAGAAGGGATTGCAGCGTGGCCATCCCCCCTGGGGGGTGATTTCTCGCTGTCTTTCTGTCTCTCTCTGTCTTTCTAGTGAGTGCAAGCCCCCTGTAGCAAAAACCTCTCCAAAAAAAAAAAAAAAAGAAAGAAAGAACGAAAGAAAGAAAATGAGGCTAAAGACTAAAGAAACCACATAACTTGTCTGAGATGACAAAGTCAGTAAATGGCTGAGCCATAATTTTATTCCAGGTCTGCTAACTCTTATTTTCCATTTTTTAACAACTGCATATTAAAAATTAAGAAAATTGATGCTTAAGAATGCTTCTGTTTATAATCACAGTATGTCATAGTTTAGAGTATGGAAAATAAGAATGAACAAATAAAATAGAATTATCACTCTGTCATTTAATCTTTGTGAAATCAGCAAACTGATTTATACTTTAGAACTTCACAAAGATGCAGGGACCAGCAGTTAGCATAATGGCTATGTTGCTGGACTCCCACGTAGTCGATGGCGGTTCGCGTCCTGGATCTGGTGGCTTAAAACTCACTCCAGGTGCATGTGCGTGTGTGCCCAAGATCCTGAGAGAAGAATGTAGGAGAAGGGATTGCGGTGTGGCCATCCCCCCTGGGGGGCGATGTCTCACTTTCTGTCTCTCTGTCTCTCTCTGTCTGTCTGGCGAGCGCACATGCCCTATAGCTAAAACCTCGAAAAAAAAAAAAGAACTTCACAAAGATGCAGAAATTTGGGTGTCTGAGAAATCAGGAGGTACAGGATAAGGCTAAAAACAGATAGGTTGGTTGACAGTCTTTATTTATATCATCAATTAGGCTTCTTGATCTTATTCTTCAGGGCAACTATCCCTTCATACTCTGGCCATGGGCTTGAGGTTTACTATGTAGAGAGGATTAATTACACAGGCCCTCATATTGGAAGGACTACATATACCTGTAGATAAGACAAAACCCCTTTATTGAAAGTGGAGAATGTGAGGTAGATATCTGCATACTGGAAATGAGATCCTGAACCTAGTCCCATAGGATTTCTGAACACTTACAGTCAAACATGTAACTCTTTGCCTCATCCTTAGCCTTGAGACAGGGAGATTCTTACCTGGGGAACATAACTTGCCCAACAGTGAAGTGTTATAAAAATCACTTTTGAGGTCTCTCAAAAATACAGCTCTGTCTCTACCAGGTCATTTTGAGGCAAAGCCCAGAGATCAAGTAGTCCCACACAGACTACTGAACTGAATGAACTGAACAAACAGAGAAAGAAAAGTGACTAAGACTTTTTAATGTTCTTAGAAACATGAGAGGAAAATATGCCTATGTGTGTGTGTGTGTGTGTGTGTGTGTGTGTGTGTAGGAAACAGTGATTAAGAAAGAAGTTTGAATATTAAAAAGTTATAGCAGAAGTTAAAACTTCAGTGGAAGGCTTGAAAAGTAAAGTTGAGAAAACATTTCAAAATTTACCTGTCAAAAGTGATGATAAAAGAGAGGAAAATTAGGGGATAGGTTGAAGATTGCCAGAAGATAAGCTGATAGAAGTTCCAAAATGAAAGACTATAGGAAATTTAAATATATAAATATTAAAGATCTATTCTAAAAGTATTTCCCAGAATTGTAGGAATTAAGTTTCAAAGGGAAGCGTGAATGATTGGTACAAAATGGGTGATTTAGAAAACTAAAACAAGGCTCATTATCATTTAGGATACTAGAGATAAAGAGAAACATAAAAACCTCCAGAGAGAGAAGAAAATACGTATAAAATACTGAGAATCAGAGTAAGATTAGACCTCTGAAACCAAATGAGATGCTAGAAGACAACAAATTTACAAACCACAATTCTATATCCAGCCAAACTAACAATCAAACCTGAAGGTGGAAGAAAGACATTTTTGGAGCCATAATTTCTGGACAATTTTAGATTCCAAGCCTTCTCTTCTGAAAGTTCCCAAAAAATTTGCTTCCCTAAAGTAGTGACCTAATAAGCTAGGACTTATCCAAGGGAGAAGTCAAGGTGTCTTGGAAACAGGGTTTATAACATAGAAACAAGATGAAGGCAGTTCTCAGTATGAGAAGGAAGGTGCGAGGGTGACTGCAGTGTGGCAGAGCTCTGAAACAACCAGTCTAGTTCAGAGCAGAACAAATTGCTCCAGC
>NW_006159803.1:5638452-5646757 GCF_000334495.1 Tupaia belangeri chinensis | reverse complement strand
CAGGAATGTCTATAAGAAGTCCTTTTCAATATAGTACTGGAAGTATTTGCCAATGCAATCAGAAATAGAATAAAATAAAAGGCAATCAAATAGGAAAAGAAGAGGTGAAGCTCTCTTTTTGCAGATGACATGATTGTATACATAGAAGACCCAATGGTATCCATGAAAAAGTTTCTGGAAGTAATACATGAATACAGTAAAGTTATAGACTACAAAGCCAATATACAGAAATCTATAGCATTTCTATATATGAACAGCAGGCAGACTGAGATAGAATTGAAAAAAGTGTTCCATTTACCATAGCTACAAAAAGTATAAGATACCTAGGAATAAATCTAACCAAAGAACTTAAAGACCCCCACAAGGAAAACTATGAGAAGCTAAAAATAGAAATTGAAAATGGTACAAAAAAATGGAAAGACATCCCATGTTCCTGGATTGGAAGAATTAATATAATCAAAATGTCAGTTCTACCCAAATTAATCTGTGTGTTTAACACAATCCCAATCAAAGTACCAGAGACATTCTAGAAAAGATGATCATAAAATTTGTCTGAAATCATATCACTCCCTAACCTAAAAATATACTACAAAGCTGTGGTAATCAAAACAGCATGGTACTGTCACAGAAACAGACAGGTGGGTCAATGGAAAAGAATAGAGTCCCCAGAAATAAAATCCCAAACATACAGTCAACTGATTTTTGACAAAGAGTACCAGTCAATCCAGTGAGAAAAGGAAAACCTTTTTAGCAGATGGTGCTGTAAAAACTGGATATCCACCTGCAGAAAGATGAATCTGAACCCCTACCTCTCACCATTAACAAAAATCAATTCAAATTGGATCAACGATCTAAAGCTAAGACCTCAAACTATAAAACTGCTGCTGAAAAACACTGGAGAAACTCTGGGAGATATTGGGGCAGGCAAAGACTTCTTAAATAAGACCCCCAAAGCACAGTCAGTAATCCCAAAAATAGACAAGTGGGATTACATCAGATTAAGAAGTTTCTACATGGCAAAAGACACAGTAACTAATGTGAAATGATAGCCCTCAGAATGGGAAAAGCCCTATGCATCAGATAAGGGATTGATAACCAGAATACATAAGGAACTCAAGCAACTGTCCCGAAAAAGACCATCAACCCTATTAAAAGATGGGAGAATGAGCTGAAACAAACAAACAAACAAACACACTCTATAAGGATGACATACATATGAAAAAATGCTCAACCTTCCTTATTGTAAGGGTGATGCAGACCAAAACCACATTGAGATACCACCTAACCCCAGTCAGAATGGCTAAGATTAATAAAACAAAAAATGGTAAGTGCTGGCAGGGGTGTGGTTAAAGGGGAATGCTCTTACACTGCTGGTGGGAATGTAAATTGATCCAGCTACTGTGGAGAACAATTTGGAGATTCCTCAAATATCTACAAATGGGACCAGCAGTTAGTGTAATGGCTATGTCGCTGGACTCCCATGTAGCTGAACGCGGTTCACGTCCTGGACCCAGTGGCTTAAAACTCATGCCCAGCGCATGTGCGTGCATGCCCAAGATCCTGAGAGAACAGAGGAGAAGGGAGTGTGGCATGGCCATCCCCCCTGGGGGGTGATTTCTCGCTTTCTGTCTCTGTCTGCCTGGTGAGTGAACACGCCCTATAGCAAAAACCCCTCCAAAAAAAAAAAAAAAAAAAGAAAAGAAAAATCTGCAACTAGAACTACCATATAATCCAGCAATCCTACTCCTTGGTATCCACCTAAAGGACAGAAGAATTCTTAATCAGGAAAGTCCTTACACATCAATGTTTAGTGTGGCACTATTCACAATTGCTAAGACATGGAACCAACCTGAATGCCCATGAACAGATGAATGGATTGAAAAAATGTGGTACATTTACTCTATGGAATACTACTCAATCATAAGAAACAACAAGATCCTGGCTTTTGTCAGAGAGTGGATGCATATGCAAGACTTACAGGTGAGTGACGCAAGCCAGGCTATGAAGGAGAGACATTGTGTGTCTCCACTTAATGTATACCAAGTGTTTGCACTCTATGACCAAAACTGAATGACTAAAGTATATAGAAGCATAGTAAATGGTTGTGAATACCAGATACAGTGTGAGAAGAGGGTGGGTGAAGGAATAGTGTTTGAGGAAGGAAATTAAGGAGAAAAACAGAGGCAAAGAATTTATGGGACAAAGAAATGGGTTATTATCTGTTGATAGTGTTGTCAACTGGATTGGTGAGAAATGTACACATGTTGAAATATTCACTTTGCAAGCTAAATAACATAATTGAATGAATAAAATAAATTGAAATAAAAATAAATAAATAATATAAATAAATAAAAGATCTAGATGTACAGTTGAACTATGGACTCTGGATAAGCACTAACTCATCACTATGCCTTCTTCATCCACAAAAGCAGAAAATTTTGATAAGGACTACATGAGATAAAGCATTAAAAAAGCTTAGTAGAATGTCTTACACAAAGTGTTTCTTGATATTAATGATAATACATTTTTAATTAGGTAATCTATTATTACAACACATAACTCAATTTAGTTGATATATAACCACTGCTTTATCATCACGATTTCCTCAAATCATATTTCCTGGGCCTAGCTTGCTATTTCTATTTGATAAACATTGAGTAATTTAGGATGAAAGAAGTGTGCCATGTAGGACCTGTAAGAGATCTGGCAATCACAACTGTGCTATTGACAAGATTACTGATTCTCCCAGGCCTCTGTTTGCAAGGGATTGCACCCCGTCTTCTACATTGTGTCTATGTTTTGGAAGCAGCTCAGTCACAATCTAATTACTGAGAAAAATCACTCCAACAGAAATATACTGTCAATAGCTGGTTTGTCTCTTTCTCAGAGATCACTTATAATTTGAAAGTTTATTAATGAGTACCTTTTTTTGGTAATTGGGCAGTGCACAAAGTAGATTTCTGCTAGGTCTCCTGAGCTTTCAACTTTTTCCTGATCCTCCTCTTGTTCTCACCTGGTCGATAGCAACTCGTACTAAAATAAGAGCTCTCAAGTCATTCTTGATAACTCTCTGACACTGCACTTCTTATCTATCAGGGAGTTCTATCAGTTTCTGACTTAAAAGTGTATCCCCAGATCTGACCTCTTCTCACCGTCTCCGCTGCTACTAACCTGGTGTGACTCACGATCATCTCTTGCTGGGATGATTGCAACCATCTCTTAACTGGTGTCCCTGCTTCTAGCCCAGCATCCCGCCCATTCCATCTATTCTTCCCACTCCTCCCCACAGCTGAATAGAGATGTCATTGCCTCTTAGAATAAACAACAAAGATGCCTTGTTTTTTTCAGTGAGAGAAGCAAGGCACTGACTTGGGATATTAATTATGAAGACCATATAACAAATGAGAAAATATACCTACAAATGGACAAGGAAGAATTTATTATGCATAAACAAAGTGAAAGTTGTCATCAATTGAGGGACAGCACGTATGTATAAATATTCATTAAAAGTTCATGGAAAATGTGTTTTATGAGAAAACTATGCATGAATTTTGAACTTTTCCATCAAAATAAATTTGTACTTTAAAAAGAAAAAGAAAAGAATAAATGAAAGAAAAAATAATAAAAAGCAAAATGGATGGGTTTCCTGGTATGCTAGAATTTGTCTTTATCTCAGATGGGGGAATGAATGACAGATAGTTGGATAGTCAACCGAACAATTGGACTAAATAAGACAGTTATTAATTTCAGGGAACAAAATAGTATAGAAGAAAGTAAACGAGTCTGTGATGCACTATATTGAACTACTGTGCATTATTTTTACATAGTTATAAAATGTAAACAACATACTTCAATTAAACTGAAAAGGGTGTTTAGTTATTGTAGAAGAATAGGAAGAGATGAGTAAATATGTTTGCATGTGACCAGGTGAGGGGTGTGGTTGGGAGAGTGTAATTTTCATCTTACATAGTAAGAATACATAGGTATGGTTAAAATTTTAAAGCATCAGAAAAGAACAATATAAACAAACTATTTAAAAATATGGAAGTAAACACCAGAAAAAGAAACAGATAAAAATATGGAAAGTGACTGATTCTGGGGAGTTGCAGTGGGTAAAGAAGATGGCTAGGACATGTATTTTCTTTTTGTGTGTTACATTAACCAAAACCAAATAAATTAAGAAGAAAAAGTACTCTCTTAAAATCTAACATCTTGACAGATATCTTGTTACATAATTCTTATGGCATTATAAATATTCTGACTTTTTATTTATTTATTTATTTATTTATTTTTTTGCCAACATCTAAATGATGAGGTATCTGAAAGTAATTCTAAAATAGGAAAGCTATAAAGTTTCCCATTCTTTTCCTACAAGATTATTTGGGGAACCTTGTAGTTCATTGGAAAGTATTTCATGATATCTAAATACATGTAGAAGGACATTCAGTGAATATTTTTGAATAAAAAATGAGCAGTAAGTGTTCCAATTTTTAAAAATAATGAGGCTGTATTTTTTTCAGCTATAAAAAGTTACAGATTATGTACTGTCTGTGTTTAAGTTCACTGCTACTTAACACAGGATCTGGCCATACATATGGGAGGTACTTGCTAAGTGTTTGGATAGAATTGAAATTTTTGAGTGCCCTGGAGACCTGATTTAGCCAAGAATTAAGGGGGAGGGGGTGCTCTTGGTTGCCTTGCTACAGTTTGATTTGTCACTTTCTGTTGGAATGAAAATGAAATTCACAAATTCCTAGAGGCTTTTACTAGGAGTGAAATTCCAAGCTTTTATGATCCTTGTCTGTAAAGAAACTTACTGGACTCCATGCCTTAGCTTACAGACCAACATCTGGATTCTAGATAGATTCACGGTTCTCCTCATACTCTATAAATCACACATTCAAAATGAAACCTCTTTTAATCTATCTCAGTCTTAGCAAATACTTGTCAGCATTTTGTTAGCAACTAAAGAATTTATCTTAAAAATAAAATATATTTTGAATTTAGGGAAGAGTTCTTTTTGCTTCATTCTTCCTATTTTTTATTTCCATTAATTTTGTTCTTCTGCAATTAAAATCTTCCTTTTTATATAGTAACATTATCAATGATGTTTTCTCCTTGTAATTAGTCTTTTCCCCACTTTAATTTTAAAGGAAAAAATTTAACCAATACCTACTTATCGTGTATTTAAAAATGTGGTACAAGGGGCCAGCATGTTGTGTGGTGGTTGAGGTGTTGGACTCCCACATGGCTGACTGTGGTTCAAATTATAGTAACATTATCAATGATGTTTTCTCCTTGTAATTAGTCTTTTCCCCACTTTAATTTTAAAGGAAAAAATTTAACCAATACCTACTTATCGTGTATTTAAAAATGTGGTACAAGGGGCCAGCATGTTGTGTGGTGGTTGAGGTGTTGGACTCCCACATGGCTGACTGTGGTTCAAATCCTGGACCTTTAGTGGCTTGTTTTTTTTCTTTCTTAGAGAATGAGAGAGAGAGAGAGGCAGAGAGGGAGAGATGGAGGGAGGAACTGTCTTTCTCTGGTGAGCACATGTGCTTGAGAGCAAAATAAAAACAAATAATGATAATAAATTAAAAATATTAATGTGGTACAAAATATCACCCTGCATATAATAGCTTGTAGAATGCTCAGCATGTGCCAAATGTTATTCTAAGTATTTTACCCACAAAAGCTCACTTAATCCTCTTGTATTAGTTTTCCACTGCTGCTGAAGCAAATTATCACAGATTTGTTGGATTATACCAACAAAAATTTATTATCTTACAATTCTGTATTTACAAATAATCAACATAGTCTCACTGGACTAAAATCAAGGTATTTGCAGGGCTGCTTTTTTTTTTTTTTTCCTGAAAACTCTAGGAAAGAATGTTTTCTTATCTTTTCTAGCTTTTAGAGACCACCCATATTCCTTGGCTCGTGGTCCCTTCCTCCATCTTCAAAGCCAGAAACATAGCATCTCTTTGACATTGATTCTGTTATCATCTGTTGTCTCTGACTTCCTCCTTCTTCCTCCCTCTTTCACTTTTAAGGAGCCATATATAGGGCCCAGCTAGATAACCCCAGATTATATCCTTATTTTTTTAAAGAATTATTTTTATTTAAATTTACTTATTTATTTATTTAATTACATTTGACCAAAGAGGGAGAGAAAGAAAGTGAGAAAGCAAGTTGCCAGGTTTGGGACTTGAATAGCTGTTGGCCATATGGGAGTCCAGCAACCTTAACCACCATGCCACCTGCTGGCCCCAGAGTATGTCCTTATTTTAAAGTGAGCTTATTAGCAACCTGAATTTCATCCACAAAATAATTCCCCTTTTCTATGTATGGTAACATACAAGCTCTGGGTACTATGACGTATACCTATGAGCACATTATTCTGCATACCATTCCTTTCGACAATGCTACCGTGTTTACAGGTACACTATTATGATTACTAACTCCACTTTACAGACAAGCAACAGATAGGCTATACAAATTCCCTGAGGTCACAAAAGTGAGATTTTTACCCCAGGCAGTCTGATTTTTGGAGTCCTTGCTCTTAAAAACTACATTTACATCAAGATTACTCACTGTCAACATATTGTTGTACATACAATTTTGTTGTCTTTTTTTGGGGGGGGGGTTTGGGGGAGGTTTTCACTATAGGGTGCAAGCGCTCGCCAGACAGAGAGAGACATAGAGACAGAAAGCGAGACATCACCCCCCAGGGGGGGATGGTCACGCCACAATCCCTTCTCCTCCATTCTCCTCTCGGGATCTTGTGCACGCACACACACACGCCCGGTGTGAGTTTTAAGCCACCGGGTCTGGGACGTGAACTATGGTGGACTATGTGGGAGTCCAGCGACATAGCCATTACGCTAACTACTGGTTCCCGTCTTTATTTATTTATTTTTTTTAACTTTTGAACATACTGTTTTTTTTCCCCGTATGATTTAAACATAGTTATTGAATTATAGGAATCACTTTGCAGCCTTTTTTTTTCTTTTTTATTTCTATATGAACTCTCTGCTCCCCAGATTTTTTTTAAGAGGTTTTTGCTATAGGGAACGTGTGCTCGCCAGACAGACAGAGAGAGACAGAGAGACAGAAAGCAAGAAATCACCCCCCAGGGGGGATGGCCACACTGCAATCCCTTCTCCTCCATTCTCCTCTTGGGATATTGGGCACGCACGCACACACGCCCGACCGCAAAGTGCGGGCGAGTATTGTGGGAGTCCAGCCATATAGCCATTATGCTAATAACTGCTGGTCTCTCTGCTCCCCAGAACTTTAAGATGTCTGTTTGGCATCCCATTTCAACCTCAGGGTCTTTGCACATGCTATTTCTCCTTCCTGTAATGTTCTTGCACGTGTCCATATGGCTTACTCCTTTTTACTTCACTGTACAGCTTGTCAAGGAGGCCTTTTTTTTTTTTTTTTTTTTTTTTTTAACAGTGTTTTTTTTAAAGAGTGATTTTTGCTACAGGGCTAATGCACTAGTCAGAAAGCAAGAAATCACCCCCCAAAGAGATGGGGATGAGCAATCCTTTCTCCTACGTTCTTCTCTTGGGATTTTGGGCACTCATGCACATGTTCCTGGCGTATGTTAAGCTGTCAGGTCCAGATTCGAACTGCAGTCAACTACATCGGAGTCCAGCAACGTAACCACTATGCCATCTGCTGGTCCCAAGGAAGCCTTTCTTGACCTCTGTTTCTAAAAGTCTACCCTGTTACCATTCACCCTTACACCCTACTTTATTTATCTTCAGAGTATTTATCATGGATTGACGTTATGTAATATATTTAATTATTTTTTTTCTTCCCCATTGAAATATAATCTTCATAAGGATAGGAACTTTATTTTGCTCATTAATGTGGGCTCTCAGTAAGTATCGCTTGAATGAATGAATGAAAAATGGAAAATTAAAAATGAAAAATATCCATTCGTAATGCCACCATCTAATATGCGGTGTCCTCATGTTCTACCCATTGCCATCTTTAAATATAATTTTAAAAGTTCATTGTAGCATGAAGGCAATTATGTGTGTGTGTGTGTGTGTGTGTGCATGCAGACAAATATATATTTAAATATTAAATCATAATAATTTTCCACTCTTCTCCATGGTCTTCAGAACTATTAGCTTTAGTGACTATATGAAGACTAATGTTAAATTTGTATATATAATTAGTTAACCATCCTTCTATTTAATGTCATTTAGATTACACTTTGCTCCTTTATTAACCAGGTATTTGTTAATCTTTGACAGGCAATTTAATGTCTTTGAGTTCATTTTCTAAT
>NW_006159803.1:5634212-5638421 GCF_000334495.1 Tupaia belangeri chinensis | reverse complement strand
GGAAAGACTGTATGGATTATTACTATTAAATATAATAATATAAGTAAGTACTCAGATAATGCCAGAGAAGTCGTTATTACTCAGTAGATTTTTAGTTTCATATATTTTGGTTCCATTTCTAACATGCTGTTATTATAATACAATGCTTCATTGAACATTTATTAACATTTTTATATTACCATTTTAGGATAAATACCCAGGAGTGGTGTTACTAGTCTAGAATGGTTCAGAATATATTTCCTAAATAAATGAAACTGAGTAAGTTTAGAATAAGCTATATCTATCTTGGTTTTAAGTCTGAAATTTCCCTTAAGATAGATAAATAATACATTTCATTTAGAATATAACATTGTCAGTATTGCAGGAATATTTCTCTCTACTCCCAGTAATATTTTAAAGCTTGCAAGGTATAATAAACCTTTCCTTTGCTTTATGCCTTAAAAACATGGAGAATTTTGTTTAAAACTGGGAAATGATTATCTCAGCCGTTTTTGGGTTTACTAGATTGCTCATTCACTCTAGCTTTGAATCTCCTTTGAATTTCTGAGAACTGTGCTTGAATTATTTCCCCCTGAGTTATTTTTTTTAATTTGACAAATCTTTCTAATTTAACAGTTGCACTTAAAAATAGATTTATCTTCAGTTTGTTGCTTTAGTTGTCTATATCTTTCCTGGTCTGAATTTAGTCACAGCATCTGTGCAAAATGGTATGAAAGCTATTTATTACTCTGCCATCCAGAGGGAATGCTTGATTCCTGACATTTATATTCTCTTGAACATAAAAGCCAGATAAAAAGAAAATCAAACTTCATAGTTTCGGGACTGAACAGATTGCTTATCATGGTTAGTAGAGAATGCCCTCCCCCGCCTCCTCTTCCTGAATTATAAATACATTTCATGGATTGTGTCCCTGCATGACCAGATATTTTCCTTCTAAATCACATTTGTCAGGATGATTTGCACTGGTGGAAAAAACCTGACAGAATAGCTTGCTGGTTAAGAAAGAGGCTTTGGAAGCCTGCAGACCTGAGTTTGTCATCAGTACCTCTGAGGCCTTGAGCCAGTACCCATCAGATTCTTGAGCTGCCAGTGAGGATAATGGCCATCAGCTCATAGGTTTCCATAAGGATTGTGTGAAAGAATGCGTGTAAAATATATACAAAATGCCAGACACATAGTAAGTACTAAAAATATTACCTGTTGTAATAGTTAAGGTAGAAAGAAAATGAAATTTACATGCAAAACCACATGCATCTTGACAGCCACTGCCACAGACCTCAGCGGATTTGTCCAGCCCTTCCATTGCCGCTTTCTACTCAAGATCTTAAGTGTTTATATGCTTAGAAGCACAAGTTGCTGGTGGTTTTAACTTCTGCATTAAATTGTGTCTTTTAAAATTTAAAAAAAAATTCCTGTTTTGTCGTAGCGAAGAAAACTCTAATATAGTTATGTTGGTAACTGCTGGGTTGTCAGAAAAGTCATGACGTGTTGTTCTATGCGAAAATGTGTCATGACTTTTCTGACAACCCAGCATACTGAAATAAAGGCAGAATTCACATGATCAAGACAGTTTGATCATGGTAGTGGCCCAGCTATGGCAGTGCATGTTGGGCACTACTACCTGGCAGACTGAAGCCACTTGGGAGGCCCACTTTGACTCCCTGGCCACCCTGAAAGCTGGATGTAATTGCAGGTCATTGTACTCCAGTTACTCAGGGAGCTGAGGTTGGAGGGTATAGTGAGACCCTATCTAAAAAAGAAAAAAAAATCATGGTGATATTAAGAACAAAGAGCAGTAATATATCTATACTTAAAGTTGTTCATTTGGTGTGGAGGTTAAGGTGGCCAGTCACATGGGTGACTATGTAGTTTGTGTCCTGGATCTGGTGGCTTGAAAATCACACTAGCGTGTGTGCATATCTCCCCAAAATCCTCAGAGAAGACTGGAGGAGAAGGGATTGAGGCATGGCCATCCCCTCTCATGGATGATTTCTCATTTTTCTTCTCTCTCTCTCTGTCTCTCTTCACCAAGCGTGCATGCCCTATAGCAGAAATCTAAAACCAAAAGTTTTATTTTCTACACATGCTATCAGAGAATATGTAACAGCATTTAAATTTAAGACTTGGCATAAGTAAATAGTAATACTGATTTGATGGAATAAGATATAAATGATGTGGAAAATTAAAATGGACTAAATAATTTTGGGCCTTTTTAAAAAAGACTTTATTATTAGTATTTTTTTAAAATTTGCTATAGGGCATGTATGCTCACAAGAGAGAGAGAGACAGAGAGAGAGAATGAGAAAGCAATCTTTCAGTCCAAGACTCAAAACCTTGGTTGGCCTTCTGAGAGTCTAGTGCCTCAACCATCATGCCACCTGCTGACTCGTGGACCTTTCTTTTTTTTAAAAGGAAAAAATATATTGGATTTTAATACATGGGTATTTTCATTAATCCCTATTAACTAAAGTTTAGAAAAATATCCAAGTAGGCAGAGTTTAAAAGTAGCAGCAAAGTTACTGTTTATCAATTAACATTTTCTATATCATACATATATGTAACTTTTCAAAAAATATTGCATGGGTTTCAATTTTTATTTTTTGAGGCTTTTGCTATAGGGCACATGTACTCATTAGAAAGTCAGGGAAAGGCAGAAAGACAGAAAGCAAGAAATGATTCCCCCAGGATGGATGGCTACACTGCAGTCCCTTCTCCTCCATTCTCCTCTCGGGATCCGGGCATGCATGTATATGCACCAGGTGTGAGTTTAAGCCACCAAATCCAAGACTCGAACCATGGTCGACCACATGAGAGTTCCAGGTTTCAATTTTCAACTAAAAAAGTAAATTCTAGTTAAAGAGAGAATGTTATCAGCTCACTTTCAATACCCAGGCATTAGAAGGAGGGGGTGAGTTGAGGCCTAAGGAAGGGTTTCTCATATGTTGTAGGCCATACATCCAAGCCACAGAAGGTAATCCTAGACCATAAGTCAAGGCATGGAAGAAATGTAAGGTTCCAGAATAGGAAAAAAAATAAAAAGATATTATGTATGACCTCCATGTTATTTAGTACTTAATTTCATTCTTTTCTTTTCTTTCTTTCTTTCTTTCTTTCTTTCTTTTTTTCTTTTTTTTTTTTTTTTGAGAGATTTTTGCTATAGAGCATGTGTGCTCAACAGAGAGACAAAGAGACAGAAAGTGAGAAATCACCCCCCCAGGGTGATGGCCATGCCACAGTCTCTTCTCCATCCTCCTCTTGGGATTTTGGACATGCACGCACATGCCCCTGGTATGAGTTTTAAGCTGCCGGGTTTGGGACTTGAACTGTGGTTGACTGTTTGGGATTCCAATGACATAACCGTTATGTCATCTGCTGGTCCCTATTAATGAACTGTTTAAAAAATGACAAGTATATGGGGCCGTCAGGTGCTGTGGTAGTTAAGGCATTGGACTCCCACATGGCCTGCTGCAGTCTGAGTCCTAGACCTGGCAGCTTGCTTTCTCACTTCCCCTCTCTGTCTCTCTCTGGTCAAATTAAAACAATAATAATAATGAATAAAAATTAAATAATTCTTTTTTAAAAATCACAATATGTAGGGCCGGCAGTGGTAGCACAGTGATAATGCATATTCTCTGATTCTAGACTCACATGGGAAGGCCTGGAGGTCTTCCAATACACACCAGGTAGGTGTGTGTGTCTGTGATCAAGGCTGACTGAGGCTAGGGGTGGATCAGAATGTGAAGACTCTGATGGGGACTGTCCACTTCTCTCTCTGCCTCTTTCAAGTAAGAAATAAAAATAAACTTTAAAAATGAAAAGCACATTTGTATGTGTGTCGTTTTTTAAACATTTAATTTTATTCATGATTATTGTTTTTAAATTTTTATTTTATTTAGCATCATAATCTTTTTTATATTACATTGAATCTCATATATCTTTTTTTTTTTTGAAGAGATTTTTGCGTGCGCTCGCCAGACAGACAGAGAGAGACAGACAGAAAGTGAGAAATCACCCCCCAGAGGGGATGGCTACGCCGCAATCACTTTTCCTCCGTATTCCTCTCGGGATCTTGGGCATGCACGCACACACACCTGGCGTGAATTTAAACCAATGGGTCCGGGACTCAAACCACGGTCAACTACGTGGGAGTCCAGTGACATAGCAATTATGCTAACTGCTGGTCCCGAATCACATATATCTTTACAGTGT